>NW_022170249.1:41258681-41858681 GCF_008802855.1 Photinus pyralis
TGTGACAGAATATAGCTATTTTATAACGACATGAAAGTGAATCGGTCTAGTCGGGCTTGAGCTGAAGGGATTAAATTAGACAGACTCGGGATGCAGGTTAGGTGGGTCTTCATTGAGCTTTGTAACCGAAGGTAATGCGACAATGGCCACCGTTTTTATTTGTGTAGGCTTCACCTTTGAGAACTGGCGATGTTAATTACACCTGTTTTTTTTCTTTCCACAGGTCGGACCGGCAAATTAATTCATTCCTAAAAGGGACGCGGTTGGACAATTCGTACACAATATTAACCAAAATTCCCCACACGATTAAAATTAATTAAATGCCTAAGGTTAACTTTGTAATCCCATAATTGAAAGCAAATGGATTTAAATTAAAATTTGGGTGACAGACGGTTACGAAATACAATTTCGTTAAATGCATTAAATTTATTTAGCGCCAGGAAGGAGACTTGAAACGACTTTAACTTTAAGGTAATTAAAAACAATTACACGTAATGTAAGCGTTAATGCTTTCGGTCTTTTTTGAACGATTCCCATTTCTAAACCTATTGTGGATTTCATTTCCGAACAGTTTTGAATTTTACTATCATAAACGTAAAATGTCGACACCGCTCAGGTTTAAACATTGCGTGTTCTAGCTACAAGAAACTATACGCCTGTAATTAATGGAATTGGTATATTAAACCCGTTGGTTCAAGTAAGTAGTAGGGTAAATATTTTATGAAATTTCCACTTCAAAGGCATTTCGTTTTCCCTTAAAAATGAAACCAAATTAATTTCGTTTACTCGCCCTCCTCCGAACTGAAAATATCTCATAATCAATCAGCATATTAAATGAATGAAAAATCCGACATTCGCAGATTTTCTAAACATCCTTATTTATTCAAAAAATGATTTCCCCAGTGGTAACTTAATACCTTCGGATTTGTCGTTTATTTATTGAATTGGGTTTACACAAATATATTTCATTTGAAGCTTCAAAGCGAAACTGCGGTATGTAGGAGAATATTTATAACAGATCAGTGGATCGTGTCAGCTGTTTCTCGCATTTTCGAGTAAGAGAATTTTACAACGTTGGAATTTAATTATAATGAAAAGGTGTCACTATTCAATTTCCAAAAGTTATAAATTCACGTAAATACATAGGTACATCATAGAATATTTCAAAAGAATCCCAAAAATGAAATAAAATTAGTAGTAAATATGTAACCCCCCTTTTTTGCGGGGCACGATTTCTAAATCAAAACATGCGTGACAAATGAATGAAGAGGTGAAGGAGCTAACGCATTATCAGAGTGGTTGTGGCAGCTACTTTGTAATTTAGCAATCGATTTTATTCTTTCAACATAGCAAATTGATTCTGTATTATAACTTTTCACTTAAATTTTGAACACAAGTTAATACCAAGTTCCAAAGTAAATCTTCCTTTAACTTTTTAGATACTCTTTTCACAAGCTTCAAGAAGTAAAATGGTTACTTTTAAGCAATACAAAGATGTGTGGCAGGCAATCACTTACAGTGAAGCTGAATTGGTATCCAGTCGATGCAATGTAAGAGAAACTGAAACTATAGGCTCGTATATCACACTTCCACGACCGCGGGCATTTATTTCAAAACGCAGAGCAAACTAGTTACGAAACAAGTATACATTGTGGAGAACTCTTGTCCAGATAAAGCGGTGGGTACTTTTATCTGACAAACCGTTTTCGAGATATTCGCTCGTAAAGTTTTGACATCACCAATAGATATATTTCTTTCGTATCTGCCAATCGCCGTTTGTGAGTACCATCCTCCGACAATCTGTTCTTGAGATAGCAAGAATTATTTATATCCGATCACGATAAGTGGTCGAGGAGGAGGACTATGGTTGGTAGAAATTAATTCTTTTCGTTGAGACCTTTCATTAGAGTACCATAAAGGATAAAACCAGCCCCCCCCCCTCCTTTGTTATAGAGTCAGAGAGAGAGAGAGAGAGAGACTCCCTCATTTTCAAAAGTTTTAGTTGTCACGACTAAAGGCATACGTATGCAAATTTTGAGATCAGTTGGTTGTCGCATGTAAAAATTATGCACGTTTTACTTTAAGATACAGCCTCTCAGGAAATTATTCATGTGTGTTTACTCGTACCCAAGGTGCGACCCAGATAGAATTTTCATATCAGATTGTCTATTAACAGTATTCTGCAACCTTGTACAAGGTACATGTATTTGAAATCGTGGTATTCACTAGAAACATCTATATCGCGACATTCTGCCGATAGTATAACTGCACTGTTTACTTTTGGTACATCCTGTAACGCACATTTAATTACATAGTTTACTCATTTAGAAGAATTAACAATATATAACAGTTTTAAAATTGGTTGATGCATAACAGTAAGTAATTATTATTTATCAGTCACTATTTATAACATCTCCCAAGCGCGTCGATGTTGGAACTGAACTAGACATACAATTCGATTTACTTACATAATAGAAAAACTTTCTTTCTAGAATGTTCTTAGAATGTCCTCGAGTGGTCAAGGACGTTTCACAATGTTCTCAACCCAACACGTCATATTGCTAGGAAAGATTACGTTACCATACCAATATCAGCCCACCCAGCACAAGAGCTCGATCATCAGTTGCACTCTTGAAACTTACTTTTGATGATTGCAGTGTTTTCTGCCGAACAGGTCTTCTTTGCACCTGTATTTAACAGTATTTTCCCAAATACAATGCCATCCATCTATAAACTATTTGGTTGATGCTTAAGTGACGCGACTTTGATGGTAGTCCTCCGGGGCACGATGCTCGCCGCCCCCTCCCGTCGGCTCGTTCTAGATCTCCTGGTTATTCGTTGCTATACTGTCGGGGCAATCTATCAATAGTACAATAGTACATAAATAATCAATATGAGCCTTTAAAGGATATGTCTAATTACTGCCTCCACGTCAAAATTCCAACTGAACAAAATCCTTAAAAAACGGCCCGTATTGAACACTAATGCAAAAAAATTACAATGCACCGTATTTATACGGTCCATAAATCTATCCTTCGAACCGTTTAACCTGGAACAACTGGATCAGCCTCTACTTGAGATTGGAAGCAAACATATCTACCGTTCGACCCTGGCTCGCAGTCGGGTGGTTCCGCATCCAAAAAAGTGGTTTATAGCAGATGCCGTTCTTTTTTTTTCTACAATAGAAATTGGAATTGTGAGTTTTAAATTTCCACGGTCCATTTTCTGCAGTAGTTCGTGTTCCACAATATTGTTTTAAATTGTACCCAACCACTGAATTTTCTAAATGCGCTATTTTCCAAATACGATTATTTATCTAACTAACTTAACTAGGTAACTTTAGCTACGGGTCTTTGACTTAAGTACACAAAAATAAGGCGACTCGTTATCTTTGTTATTTCGACCTGAGCGCTACGACGGCTCAACTGGTATTAAAATTCCCTCTCTCCCCCGCGCTCCATGTCATTTCATCCAATAATAATTTTCGGGAGCTCTTGTAATATAATATAATGTTTATAACCTCAACGAAGTCCTAGGTTAGTTTCTCAAAAAATGCAACCCGCCAATTCTTTTATGCATTAAGTCCAGCCGTGTCTTCCTAGGTTATTTCCTCCTGATTTGATGGAATAGTTAGTGCTAATGAAATCGATTGTTTCCCCTGGGGTATTCGGCTTAGATAACTGAACCTTTCTTCAACGAACTTCATGTAAACCATCTTAGATTAATACTATGGCGCCATAATAAGCCTTAGAAATTTGAAGTAATAAGTTGGGATAAAGACAACACGAAATTTTAATGTATATACTAAAAGCCCTGCTAAAAACTTACCTGTATGGGTAATTAACTCATGATTCATGGTGTGTTGACGCATTTTCTGTATCCGTCTTATTTTCTCGCCCTTGATAATCACACACATCTAAGTCTACATCCAAGGAGAAAAAGGAAAACTGTGTGGACTAGCTTTAATGTGTAATTTAAAACCTATAGGTATTACAGCTAACATTGTACTTAGTGAACTAAACAAAGTGAAAGTTTGGATATAGAAGACGGAATAATTGCTCCAAACCGTATGAAACAAATTAGATACGGCAAAAGAGGCTTCTTGTTATGAAGTCGAAGAGGATCCCACTTCTCTATACCACATGTGACGCCACCATTCGATAACGCTGTAAGATGATGGATTAGAATTTCATTTTTAGAAAAACAAAGCAATAATTTTTTGATTAATCAATGTAAGCCGCGACAGACGGAAACCTGCTCTTTAACTGATTGATATTTTATGTATAGGTTTTCTATCTCCCGAAAATATGCGATTCTGGAAGAGACATGAAAGAAATTCATCACCAAGATGCCCTTATTCTGCATATCAGGAGCAGGTATTACAGTTCCCGCTTCAGATAAGTCGCTATATCATTCACAACCTATCACGATAAAACTATAAGTCTGTGCGTTAGTTTAATCCTGATATAGCTGCGGAATCTCTGCTTGCACGTCCCAGATAAGATAGCTTTAAGTGTTCCTTCCCTTGAATTTGATTTAGTATCAATGAGAGCGGAGTCGGATATGTAGCCTTATACATTTCAACATATTTTATGGTGTTGTATGAAAAAAATACCGTAAAATACGCTAGACAGACTTGTTTTCTCGCGTGGAAGTTTATGATACTTGAGGTTAATTTACATAAGTTCAATTTGCAATGTTACCTAGTAAGGGTCGGTACTGATCTAGCAATTTCCTTCACCACACCCTTCAAATCCTATTAGTAACTACTATTACTTGCCTTCGCATTATTATGTGAGTTACACTTCAAACTCATATCTAATTTACAACCCCACAATTTCCTTCTAATGCATTTTAATTTAATACCAAATATTTGTTTAAACTTCAACCATTGTTTTCCGCTACATGTGAGGGACTCTTTGCATATGACAGATAAACAGGATCACGTTCATTTCCTTTAAACACTACCGTCCCAGACCCTTATAATATACGCCCTAAATGTATGAAGTGGCTTGAATGGAAGGAAACAGTTTATTACAAGCCACCATCTTATCGCCCTATATAAAGTCATAGTGGTGAATGGAGCTTAGTTTGACTAAGTGATACTAAAGATTAACATGTCTTTATATATCTTCAAATGTTAATCATAGACTCTATGGGTTCATAAGTTATAGCTGGAGGTGTTAGGATGTCATATTCTAATCACCTATTAGAATTCTGTTATCATACTCTCGTAATTGAATTATGAAATTCATTCGATCCCTTTCGCTATACTCTTTGATGCTTATAATAGGGAATTATGTATGTTAGTTTCATTTACATTGTAATTACCCAGGGAACGATGAGTTGAGAATGGCACTTATAATGAGAATCGTGAAATTCTTGCGCTCCAGGAATTAACTCCTTTAAAAAATTTACGTACATACAATGATCTATAGATTATATATGCAAAGAACTCAATAATACTAATGTCAATCAATAGCTTATGGTCACGAAAATTGACTGATCTCATTAAATTAATCATTGCAAACGAAATTTGAATGCGCGTTTCCAAATATTTAAGACAAAATTATGCTTTGCGTATAAGTGGGCCCCAATCTGCCATGGATTGTTGTACCTGTGCAATATAGTGTACAGTTGTCCCAGTTTGGTTGAAAGTACAGTGTATCTCAGCTGTTTTTAAAAATAGAGACTTTCCCTTTCCGCGATCCTACGGTACTTTTTTGTGAAACTTTTAATACCACAAACAGAATCAATCTAGCTATGTTTGTTTCTAAGATACAGAGTGAAACCGAAAAGTTTGACTTTTTGGGATGTTATCATATCTTACTACTCATGTAAGATAGAAAAAAGATATAAGCTACCCATTTTAGACAAAAAAATTTGGACCACCGTTCCTGAGATTTGATCCAGAGTTGGTATTTTTTAAATGCAACACCCTGTATGACTTTACGTCAATTTTTTGCATTCTTTTTCCTGATTACATTGATGTATCACACCCTATATCTTTTTGTATGATTATATAGTATATTTTATCATATTTTTCAAAATTTTGAAATGACATACCTATACTTCTATCGTCAGGAATTTTTATTGATTGGTCCCAGTTACCATAGATATAATAAACAAAACAAAATACACAACACCTGTGTACAAAGAGAAAATCGGATTCTCCAAAGCCGTATTGCGACTGTCTTTGAGTCGTATATTAAAATGAGGATGAATTCGGTGGTAACCAGAGTAGATGTCGTTTTCGATCAATGCAGCAACAGTAGCCTGAAAGCTCACACGAGAGGGTTCAAAGCTAGAGGAGAGTGAAGCATGGAGTGACGATCCCAAAAAAGCTTCCAATCCTTCCTGAAAGAAGATAGCAACAAAGAAGAACTGTTTCATTTCTTTGCTGCTACATATCTACAATGACATAGTTTTAAGTTCAATAAGAACAAGCACAATTTACACAAAAATACGACGCTATGAAATAAAAACGTCCGTGCTGGGTTTTAAATTTTGAACGGGCAAGAAATGTTTGAGAGGGGGGTAAAAGTTTTCTATTTATCACACAAAACGTGTGAGTAATGTACATACCATAACGGCGGTTCTAAGACAAACCGGGAGATAAAGTGTACTCCCCCCCCCCTCACCTCCATGCAAGCATTCAGGGTGTTATATTAATGACGTTGTCGGCGTCTAAAATAACACCTGTTTCGACAATTACAAGCAAAAATAAGAGAAAAACCTCGTCCTATTTACCTTACAAGTAATTATTAATTTTCTCCATTTAATTTTCCAGCGAACACTTCCTACTCTAGAGTCACTTAATATATTGTAACGTAAATTCAATTACGTTACTTATCTAGCTACAATTAATTAACCATTAATTTATAACAGTTAATTAGTATTTACCACTCACAATTCATAGCGCGTACCATTTATCACTAATATGTCGGCAGCGCTATTATAACCGATCCTAAACACACTTTGATTTGTTTATATAGTAAACGTCCATCCCTCTAGAAGGTTCCCATACGCTTTTGCATGTTCCCGAATATTCTAGAATGTTCTCGAAAGAACAAGTGATATTTCCCGGAAAGAATGCATCACACCCGCTCTAGTTTCATATTCCCGATGACTAATTTATTTGATGACGGGATTTCTAGAATATTCGCTACAATAAGCCAGTTTTTGCAATTAGAAAAATTTTTCTTTATAATGATTTAAAAAATAGTACTGTTTTGTAAATGTAATATATATTTTGTCTTTTTCTATGAGCCACAAACTATATTTTTCTAAATTCAGTATTCAAGTTAGTACGTCTTTGTGTACTTGTTGATTAATTATTTCATTTAACGTATATATATAATACAAAATTGCAAGGATTAGCGCAAGCTTCATTGAAGCGAAGGGCTTTCAATTTGAATATCTTACCAACCAAGAAATTTTATATTTTCGTTATTTGCGTTCCACTTGACCATTGTCTTGTGGGTTATACGGTGTTGATTTACGTTTTTTTTAGGAAATTTTTCAGACATGAATGAAGTTCCTCTGTCGCTGTGTGTGTAAAGAGACTAGCCAAAAGTGAGAGACAAGCAGAGCTGGGCACTGCACGCGAGCATTTCGCTCGAAACGGCGCTTCAAGCGGAAAAAGCGCTTGCGAGCGGGCCGCTCACGAGCACTTTTCGGAGCGGTCGCTTGGTGCTCGATAGTCGAGCGTTTCCTAAAGTGCTCGGCGCTCTAGCGCTTTTTTTCTGCTCGCGAGCGGTTTTTCCGCTCGAGTACTTTTAATAGTGCTCGGAATTCGCAAGCGGTTTTGCTTTGCAAAACAACTCGATGCTCGCGCGCATTTTTACGAGTGGTAAAATTTACGGCTCACACTTCAGGGTAAGAGGTTATCTTGATTATATATATAATTTAAGCGAAGGAACATTTTGGCGTCGGAGAAGCGCCTTTCAAATGGAAACGGGATTAAATAAACTGATAATTTCATAGTGATAAACAAAGATTTTCTTTTTTTCCGATCGCTAATAGTAACGGTCAGTCAAAAACCAGCCTCTCAAAGTTGAGTGGCGATCAATAAAATTTGGTATACAACGGCCGACGGCAGGGAGTTTTAAAACGATTAATCGGTGCATTTATATGCAACAAAACCCAGTTAATAAATTGGGCAAAATTAATATCAGTGCAGCGAAACATTGGCATTTTATTCTTGTGCACAATCACGATTACCTTTTCCGTTAAATTAGTAAGTTATTAAGCGGCAGTGCAAAGCGATACCAGATTATAGAGGAATCGATGGTGTCCGTCTGCCCGTCTGTCTATCCGTGAACACGAGAACTGCAAAACACTTGGACCGATTCGATTCAAACTTTGCATAATTGACCTATATGCCACATGTAAGAAGTCTATTGAAAATGGGTTAAATCCAATTACCCCGTCGGATCACACCGAGGTGCTATGCCGCTTTTCTAGATCCGTATTGAGGTTTGTTTTAATTTTTTGGATTTGTATAGTAGCGCTCGATTGTTTTTAGCACTTTTCATATTAATTTTAATATTCCTAATGGGATCGATCTATGAGAGACATTTGCATGGACAAATTTGTAATACATTTATGAATAAGAATCGAATCCAAATAAAGGATTTTGTTATTTTATTTGGTTGATTGGTAATTTTGCATTTAATTTCAGTCATACTACTAGTTCTTCGGGTAGATTAAAATTTGTTTGGCATTCAGAGGTATGTGCATATTTTAAACAGGAGAATGTACCAGGAATTTATTATGTATGAAAAAAGGACAGTTTAGATAAGAATTATATCCAACATTGCTACATGATCATGAGACAGGAATTGCATTTTTTGTATTTCTTTTTATGAAAAAAATCAAGTAACTTTAAAAAAAAAAATGGAATTCAACCTCTTTTATTTCTATTAATATTTCAATCAACTAAGTTCGCATGTATATGTGTATTCGAGTGTTTGGATTAACAGAGCATTAGATTTTGAATTTGAGGTATTCATATGAGACAATGGGCTAAACTGCTGCAAGGTGAATCAAGAAAAAAATTTATAGCTGAGCTAGCCGTGGGCCAAATAAAAATTAATTGCCATATTAAGATTTTTTGTCAGTGCCATAGAGGTTCAACTTTAATTTATACAAGAGAGATCTGTAACCCTTCATTTGTTCGCCGTCCGTCGGGAACCGCTGACATGCCAAGGGAAATAAAGGATGGATAACTGTCTATGTTTTTATTTTGGAGTGAAACTCAAACATGGGGTCCCATAGCCAACACCATCAACTGCATTACGACTTGGCTACGACATTTTGTCGGGTTTGTTGTATAGCAAAACGGTGCTTGTGTTAAATGCAAACATTTCTATTTTCCTTTTTCCGATATTGAGTTTATTGTGGTTCGTTGTATAATTGGCTATCATATCATTAAATTCGCTTAGATTTGCAAATCGAGTAGTTTGCGGTTGATTATTCATCTCAATAGTTTCTAGCGGAAGTGTACAGTAAGAAAAATGTTAATAGTACTTGGAAGTGTAATATGGTGTACAACTGAACTCCAGTTCGCTCAAAGTTATAATCTGAGCATGAGTTACACGCACTTGGCTGTTAAGTTGTACGATACAATAAAACTAAGCATGGAAAACAATCTGCGCCTAACATAAGTAGGAAAATACACGCTTTCAAAATTAAACTAGTTAGTCTAAACTATGCAAAGTAGCTGTGGTTAGTTATAGTTGGAAGAACTTGAGAATTTCCATATGTAAGTTAATTTAGAACGCATTGAAGCTCAGCGGCAATCTTAAATAAGCTTCAAAACTTCCCAGCTGTACTTCATTAATCTTTCGCCCGTACTTACCTTCGAAACGGCTAACGCAAAGATGCAGAGTTTCTTAATATAACTAAAGATATGTGCACTTCAACAAGTTGTAAATAATATTTGCCTTAATTGCGCGTGAAAGTTTGGCGAAGTTAAATCGCAGATAAATTACTTCGCTTTAAATACACGTTTAGATGTAAACTGTGCTCTGCAAACTTCCAGCAATCAAGAACTCGAAAAGAAAGTCTGCGAGTTTAGTGACGGCACGTGTCAGATATCAAAAATAATTAAGAGGGAACAATACGACAAACCATAAAAGTGCGAGTAAAGCCAAGATATAACTCGACAAACTGCTTGGCTTTTGTGGTTGGGCTTTATTCTGGAAGGTGCGACTCGGGAGAATTGCAGAAATTGCGTCGTTACGGGTCATTTCTGCAGATACGGGCTCTCGTTAAAATCGTCGCCTCGCCACTTTTATAGTTGCATCAATTGTGATTAAATTCTAAGCAACTCAACTCAATTATAACTTGAATTAATTTTGTTTGTTGTTGTGAGATAGTTTTCCCAACTCCAACCTCGCAGTTACCGGGGTCGAATATACACGTAGGTGGGTAATATAAAATAGTCACGTTTCTATTATTTAATAATTTAAGGAAACGAAATTATTTGAAAGTGTGTTTACAGAGGAACGGGTGGGTTTATTTTTGATTTATAGCGGCCGAAAGCTCTGGTGAAAGTGAAGTGACATTTTCATTTTATGATATTCGTCAGCAAATTCTATATTACTCTACGAGATGACGTAGACAGATTATGTACTATTGCAGTATTCGTTCTGACACATTTCAGTTTCATTTCTTTATACCAATTGATGATTTGCGTCTACTTCATATCGGTAAATTTGCAATACGAGTAGTTTTGGATGGCCCCTAGCTTTGTGATTAATTATTAGTCTCATTCTGTTACTTTGCGAGCAAACCCTGAACCATTCTCATAATCTGAAAATTATTACATTTTGAGCCTGTACGTTACGACATGAAAGGTAAATACACGGAATTAAAGGTTAAAAGGTTTTACTGTGGCACATATGAAAGGAACATAACAGTTCATGTAGATTGAGGGTTTTAAGAAAAAAAACGCTTTAGAAGTATATTCGAATAATGGATTGTTTGTAAACTACGTCAGGCCGACTTTTAATTTGGCTTGGGCACTTGTAGTAATGATGAGTGCATTTTAAATACTTTTCAAGCGTAAATGTGGTCGTTAATTTTTAGATTGAAAGCAAATCTGATTATTATTTGGATCCGAGGTCAATTTTATTTTGTACTGAGACTGTTTAATGTTAATTTTGTTTAAGGAATCGCTTTGTTTATTTTGTTTACTTGTTTGTAAATTTGGATTTGCGTTAAGTTTATTGTTATTGTAAAAATTATCTCCGGTCGTAAGCATGGTTTCCACATCACTGCGTTTGTTAATTAGTTTCAAGATAAGCACGTGTTATATCCTGCGTTGAGCATATGTTCATCTTGACGAAATAATTTAACTTTAATAAATAATAAAGCGAAGTATAGGGTTTTTTCGTGGTTGCCATTATTGGTTGGTAAGTTTTTGCCGGTATCGAAGTTTTTGTAAAATAGACGAGTCAGTTTTGTAGATGAAAGTCTAGTCGAGTTAAGCTCAAGTGTGTGTTACGTTAGACGAAGAAAAGTGAATTAATTAAATCCAGTTAAACGGAAGTATGTTTTGCGTTTACGACGAAGTTTCCCAATGCCCGTGAAAGGGAGTTTTGTCCAACATCAAAGAGCCAAATTACGACCCAGATAAGAGTGCTCATGTTAAATGTTTCCATTTCGTACCCAGAATTGCATCGGTTAATGCTGTTAAATTTCTTGGATGTAAAAATTATAATTATTTCGGGTGCGGACAAACGTGTCCCGAGATGATGCCCACATGTGTAAAATTTCCCGGGTATGGCGCACCCTATGTAAGAATTATCGTCGGTAAGAATAGTGCTGGGTATGAGTTATCATGGGGTATGAATAGTCCTGGGTACCAATTGTACTGGGTATGAGTTGTCCTGGGCATGAGTTGTCCTCTGGGTATGAGTTGTCCTGGGTATGAGTTGTCCTGGGTATGAGTTGACCGGGTATGAAACGTCCCTATCCGTTTTCATTCGTGTAAACATATCGAGTCGATTGCTACGGAGATTCAAAGGTGCTGCGGCGAACCGTCCATCGTATCGACTTAAAAGTTAGATGTATTTGCTTCTAGCTATTCTCCCAGAGTTGCCAGCTGTATGTATAGAGCAAGTTACGAATGCAGTGACCCCTTGAGGGACCCCTAGGATCATTTCAAGTTGTCCAAATTATTTGATACCTTGATGTGGTCCATTTAAAAGGGCAAATTGTATAATAATATTAAAAGAATATTACTGTATAACTAGTGAAGGTGAAACCGGGGTTTATGTCTGCTAAAAACAGTGCGTAACAAAACGGTTTCTAATGTACGAACCATATGAAGAGCAAAATGCACTTGTGAGTTTTGCTTTAGAAAGTTGTAAGAAACGAGTGTTACTGCAAATAATTATGAATCTCTTTTACATGTAGATAAATATGTGCTTTTACACGAGGCAGAGGTGGACTTGAATAGAAGATATATGTAGTCAATTTTCATATTTAGCAACTTCCTCAATTAAAAGTTCTGCCGTTGGTTAACGACACTAAGCCGGCACGTTGCACAAAATATCTCGGCTAATGCCAGTAATCGGATATATTCCATATTTAGTTTAAATGAGACGTATTTGAATCCGCTTGACAGTTATATCCTGTCTTTCCTAATAAGGCTGCTGACTTCTGACCACATGCTCAAAACATGAATCCTTTATTTGGATTATGCCATCAAATGCATAACAAAATAACGACTAATGATACGAATACCTTTCATATGTATACCAAAGTTAAAGCTTGAGATACTTAAAGGGAGTTCTCAGAACTTTTGAAATTGTTAAAAAAATGCCTCCGACTAGGTCTTACAGTTATCTATCAAATGTTGCCTTTTTTCTCCCCTGGTTTACACAAGACATCTTCTGTCCTTTTTTTTTACTTTGTGCTGTCCAGCAAAATAATAACACTAAAGTGACAAATTGTTGCATATTGATTAAAAATCATGAAAATATTAAGCGTTAACTTCTCTACCTGTCACAAATCTGGAATAGTTAAAATTTACTTCTAGGTGGCCATCTCTTTTCTTAGTTCTAAATATCACAATAGTTTAAAATTGAATCGCCAATAATTTACTGAAATACCTTAACACTTCAAACCCACCTTAATGTGGATTTTATTTTTGACAAATGAGATTATAAATAACCTCTGAACTTGTTTTCCTTCACAGTTCAATTTGAGGAATCCCTTTTGATTCCAAAAGAGAAAGTTGGGTTAAACTGGTCAACAGTTTTCCTTGTTGTAATTTAGTTTTACACATGAACTTATTATTTTTCTAAATTTAATCTCTTATAACTGGCACTTTTTTGGGTACTATTCATGCACGCTCTTAATGTCGTGGAACACCTAAATTTACTACTGAGGCAAATGATGAATTTCTAAAAAATCAAGTAGTTGAAATATGGACACTACCCGTGGTCGCCTTAAAAACTACTTCAAACTGTTTTTTACCAACTCGGTTATTCCCGAACGCTAATTTTGGTATGCTTTGGGCTCAAAGACCGCTATTCCAGTCACCGCCAAAACGAGAATCCGTTTTAATATCTATCGAGGGCCACTGTCGCTATTCGAATGCCTAATTTCGTGCAAAATAATTCCCCCTCTAAACTTTAAGTAGACTTTTTAACGCTTATTTAATGGTGGAATAATAATGGCGGAGATATGCTATTAATTTCCATTGGTTCACCTGCTTTCAGGGCTGTCTACAGAAATGCTGACTCTACAATTTCAGATTGTTTTTCCCAAGAAATGCCTAATTTGCAACATAGTACTATGTGTAACTCAATATGACCTGTTTCTAGCTTTTAATTTACCACTAAAATCCGCCAGATATAATTTAGAACAATCAACTCATTTACGAAGGTGTGACAAAGAGGATGAAAGCTCGCCTTATTACAATCGCCAAAATAAAAACTTGGAACTTGTTATGAGTAATATTTGTTTAGTTGACTGTTCCGGAGACCTTGACTCTTTTTAAACTTCAAAATTGTTCTTCCGCATATTTCAATGGAATAAATCGCAAAAAAATTTCACGCATGTATTGAATTTCGGTACAGGAAAAAATAATTAAACCGGTCTGACTGCGCTATTATAATACATTTTAATGAAATAACGCACCCAAACAAATGCTACGATTCATTAGCGGCAACGAAAGTTATATACGCGTAGGTGGCGAAAACTTTCTTAATTAAAGGTAGAACTTGTACGAAAACCCCGATCTCGATTAATTTAAAACGAAATTTATTCTAGAAGTGACCACCAAAATTCTCACAAATTGAAAACACATTCAATCATTCAAGCTTTCGTCTGTACCTGCCCTTCGTAAAAAACGACAGTTTGGACATTTTATATACTATCCAAAGGACTACTAAATACCGAATTGCATACATGAATCCTAACATTTTAGTAACGAAATAAAAACGAGGTGGACAAATGCACCACTAGAGTTCGAGAATTTCATTGCCCTAATTAATGTTTCGTTATCATGAGTTACTAGTTTCAGTTTCCGTTTAAAGGGGCGAGTCGGAGAAATGCAAATGAAGCAACTTTACTGGATTTGATAATTTTAAAGCTGGAAAATCTAGGATATTTATAATTAACAGAATTTATGAGCCCTAATGATTTTTCGTGCGATAAAGTGGTCCGGCGAACTTTTTGAGGAGTAATGGATTTAGTGTAACTGAAATACATAATTCTTGGCAGCTGGCAGATACGGTTTGGATTCTCAACTTTATTAGATATGAGACATAATTGCGATTTGTGATATTTATCAAAATTGTCTATCAAAGTTTGAGTTTACATACAGGTGATTGTTAATCCGTAGTTCGAGTAGTCAGTTCTCCAATTTTCCTTAAACTTCAAATGCTTTTCACGCGCTCTCGGTTTTCTCACAATGACCCGGCTTTTATTATTGTAACAATAGTACGCATTTCTCGAGTTCTCTCCAATTTTATACGACAGAAAGTGGTCTTAAGCGTAACTAACCATCCTAAACCATTACATCTGTTAAATTTGAGACTATGACCAGGTACATGTAAAAGGTATGGAAGTACCTATATTGTCACGCTGTTCAAAAAAGATTATGCTGTTTTCCATTTACCTTTGGAACTATTTTTCCAATTAAGTTTCTTACTCAAATTTGTCTTACCAATCACGGAAAAAAAACGTTCGACTACCCCTAGGATCTACCTCACAATGCCTTTATTGAAATAAGTAATGCAAATTATGAAAACCATAGGAAACCAGAAAAACAGAAAGTTTCCTTATCATAACGAAACACCTGTAACAAAGCATTGATGGAAGCTACCAGCTTTAATGAACACCCAGTATATCGACGAACTCAAACGGGCACTTACTTATGAGAAATTGTAGTTACGGACCTATGTATTTCTTTTCCAGGAGTTGGAAATAGAAGGTACAAGTAAGATATTTAAATTATCTTTGCAGCATCCGGAAGCTCTCTCCGCTTGGAAGAAGAACGAAAATATATTATATGATTTCAGATCCGTTAATTAATGATTGGCCGATTATAGTTGATTGATTGATTACACTTGATCCCAAAATTCCGGGCACGTCGGTTTTAACTGCATTTCGGAATTTGAGCCCGGCCATTTAAGTAAATATAATTAACCAGAGTCAATTAATTGTGTTGCACCAAACTTTATCAACATGGGTGGTGTTTGGTGTTGGAAGCGCGCTTAAATAACATGAATTTTAAGGCTGGTCCCAGATTTTTAGGATAACGAGGATCAAGTAATTAATTAAAGAAATTTTAATTTTTGAACGTTATCATCCGAGTACGCCAGCAGGCTACAAATTTCGATGTTCCCGTTCCGCATTTTGGGAACCTTAGAAGCCGATATTTAGGGAGGGGGGGTCTTTTTTCTTCGTATTGTAGAACGTAGAACGTTGACATTTGTAAATTACTTAATTTGGAACCACAGTGTTTAATTTTAAAGGGAAGCATTTGGCACCTTTCCTTCTTTCAATTATTAAGGGGGCTTTTGTTTCGTTTTCCGGCATTACATTTTGCCGTGTATTATTTTATGCTTCCGTTCCCGATTGAAAATTGCTACCGTTTCAAAGTACCGTAATTTTTTTTAGCTTTTTCGCTAGTGACCGACTTTCCCAACTCGGAATAGACCGTCTCTTCAGCTGACTTGCTCGTGGCTATCGAGACCATTCTAACACTGCTGGACTTGATTACCATTCCCGAACCGAGCCACGCTCCCCAACCGCTAAGGCGATTTCCCAGGAGCCATTTTCTCAGGATCTATTCGAATTTACCCTGGAATTTACTTTTACAACGTCTAATCTCTTCAAAATCGAATCATTTCTTTACGAAATTCAAAATAAAATTCGGGTTTACTCCCGAGTTTACTACTTTACTTTTCCATAAAAAACGTCCTAGGCTTCCTAGATTGATACCTTCCCTTTTTTAATCACAAACTTGATGACAAACAAACTGCCATGACTTGACTAACTTTTTTCGTAAAACAAACAACACGCACACAACTTTTCATCAACTTCTTCTATACAGAACTAACAACAAACTACGTCTGCAATTAATCAATTACCCGAATAAAAAATAGCGCAAAGAGACGTACACTCTCTTCCAACCGTCACGAACCAGGTACTTTTTTTCGATGTCTGCAGTATTGAAGAAAACACCACTTCCAGAATAAACTCCTTCCTCCGGTATTTATGAAAAATGCGACAATTACAATTGGATTAGATAACGCCAGCTGCGAAGGAACGCACTTCTAGTCCCCTATTTACTTCTCACGAGACGCGCAATTGTACGTAATACACGTCATATTATTTGCACCAGATGTGAATTTTCGCCTGATCTCAAAAGTTCTTATCGCAGACATAAATCGCACATAAACCTTTTATAAAAATACGCAAACTTGACCAGATGTTTCCTACTCGGTTTCCTACTTATTGCATCTTATCTTAATCGAACAATTTACACAAATCATTCAATACAAACAAAAATTATTCAATTATAAACAATTACAAAATGGCAAAAACAACTTCTTATAGACAGGGTGTCCTGTCATTATTTTTCAGTGTTTAGGCCTAAATAACGTCTACAAGACGTTGTTTTCACAATAATACATATCCACTTGCTTTGTAGGAAGCAACGCGACAGGAAAAAATTCAGGTAGTGCGATTTTCGTAATTAATTATGTACAAAAGTAAGATATAAAAGAAAAAATGTGTACGGGATGGTTCGTAGAATCAATCTCGCTATTTCGGCCAAGCACTAAAAATAATGACGGGACATCCTGTATATGAGAATATTGCAATGTATTAAGTAAATCTGGAGGATTATTTACGAGATAAACACAAAGTTCGTTTTATTTAGCCCGAACGTATACGAGGAAAATAATTACAATTATACATAAGGTTTTTTTGTTTTGAGCTAACAGCTTGCTGGACATGTGTTTTGTGGGTGGCTTAGTGGTGTTTTGCGATTACACATAACAATATACAGAGTGGTATAAAAAATCTCGTCCGGCTCAGCCGATCAGGTGTAGGAAGAATTCTTTAAAGTGTTCACGATTTTGTTTCATACCAAAACATACCAAAAACCCAAACTTTTCGTTTTTACCCTGTATCTCAGACACAAACATAGCTACAATGATTCTGTTTGTGGTATTAAAAGTTCAATCTTTAAAAACACCTGAGATACACTGTTGTTTCAACCAAAATAGGACACACGGTACATTTTTCAATTCATCTTTCACTTACTAATCACACGACACGTTCTGAAATCAAATCAACTCCATATTGACACAATTTCAAGAGATGTATAAGTCTGAAAATTTGAAACATTATTTAATTTAGTCTAACGCACTTTCAGTTTCATTAGTTTATATTGTTAGACTTCACTTGCAACTTTCATACGGATGCCGTGTCACAACAAAGAATCTACGTTTATTAAATATTCAGATATTCGTAATCGCATTTGTGGTTTACGTTGGGGCATGTTACTTATTTATGTATTTAACCGCACACTTCGCTCTCCATTTTCAAATTAAGCAACAAGCCCTGCAATAACAAACCGCCCGCACAAACAAATTTCGTTAAACAGTTCCAAGCTGCATCGTAAATTCGCAACTCGCGCCCTAGATCATTTATGAAAATTTTTTTATCGCGCCGCGAGTTAATTTAGATAAGTTTCTTCAAACTTCATTTCATTAAACAACTAAAATACGCGAATCTGCTCTAAAGAGTCCTTATCGCAGGCACTTGTTATGCAAATATAGGACCTACTCGTTGTAATCCAGCCCTAAGGGTTGAAACCCCAGTTGACATTCAATTGTTGTTGCGTTTATAGCGTGAAACTCGGTAACTGTAAACACAAGGGCGCCAGGCTGTTAAGTGTAATAATTTAGCGTAATTTTGTAGACTTTGTGGCATGAAAATATTATGATACTGTAATACTTAGAGTTACTTTTGGGCACTTACTATGCAAATCGCATAATCTAATATGTTATTAGAAGGTTTTTTATTACCATAAGCGCTTGGAAGTGAAGCCCGTTCGCTAAATCTGCCGAAAACGCCCCTTATCCGTTCGATATATGTCTTAGGCACGTCTAAAAGTACCATGCGTGAACTTTTTTTGCTAATAATAATTTCATACTGCGCAGGGCTCCAACTCTAAAACTCCTAAGCATATACAGGATCATTTATATTTTTCCATAATTAAGTTTCATCTTTTGGGCATTTGATCTGATTCAGTTGAATTCGTTCAATAACAAAAACAACGAAAACTTCATTTATTAAATAGAATGCCCATTTATCTATTACGACATTTGAAATGCCGTGACATTCTGTTTCTTTTCGTACAAGGTATAGTTTATGATTTAACCGAGGATTTAACTTCACATTTTGTTAGTATAAAAAATAAATAGGTGACTGACATCTGTCTCACAACATTCGCTTGTCGTAAGAGCACGAAGTAATCTCTTGCCGTAAACTTATTACTTCACGGGGTATATGGGTTGCGTAATTTAATATTTATACTATACGATACAACAACCACGATGCAGAGGTAAGATATTCACTATCATTACAATTAATTATTAATCAGCATTGTTGTTGTCTTAAATGGGTACAGATTGGAGACGATTGCCATTTGCGAGCTTCGCTCATAACTCCATATTCTATTATTATTATTACACACTCAGGTCCGGATTTAGCATGGGGCTATATGGGCCCAGGCCTATACAGCAAATTTTTTCGGGCGGCAAAAAAACAAATAAATAATTCTACAGTACTATCGTGGAAAAATAACATATCCTCTTAAGAAATTAAGGTTGGAATGTTATGTAGACTACACCAGGACATGGAATATACACACGAGTTATCTATATAATAAATACAAATCTCCTTTATTTCCTTCAAGCCAACTCTACATTGAAAAATAAAGACAATGAAAGGTCTTACAGTGGTTTTTAAACAAACAATACAGTGGCCACTAACCAAATAATAATTGATACGTACTTGCGAAAATAATAAAATAAAAATTTTGCGTCCACGGTAGTAGTACTAGTACTACCAAATTTCTCTTGAATTTCTGCTTGAAAAATCTGTAAACATGTTTCTGTTTTTCTATTTTTAATTATGTAATAGTCCTGATGAGGAGATATGTTGGATATTACATTTGATGGCTTGCGTATTTCTCTTGCTTTCAATATCGGCGATTCCTTTGCGAAAACTGGCACAATTACTGAAAGAACCGTTTCTGAATTGTACGTTGTAGGCTGAATCAGATAGGAATGTTGTGAATTCCATAAATGAAAAAAAAAACAGTTAAAATTGCCTTACATTACCGGACAAATGGTTTTAGAACCCGTTATTACTGACTCTAAACCAAACCCTTTAATAATTATTTATCTCGATCAATAAGGTTTTTACACTAAATGCTTTTTTCGATTTACTGTCAAATTTCATACCTCAAGATTGTAAATACTATAATTTTGATTTAAATTTTAGTGCATTACCCTTATAACCGAAAGGAGAATATAATTAGTGAAATAAATTCTTAAACGAGAATGGAAGCGAGCGACATAGACTTCGTTTAAGTAAATTAAGGTTATTAGAAAGTTTAAGTTAATTTTAATCTTCATGTTTGTAACACTGCATGCCTTGAATCAAAATGATAAAACTAAATGCGGGATTTGCTCAAACATAGCTTCTAGCGATTAAATCGTTTCTCAACTTGTGGAATCAACTGAGCGACATTCGGGAGGATTGCAAGTTTCAATTTATACAATTGCGGTTCTCCACACCGCCACTTTTGGTGGCACACGGTATACAAGAAAGTGAAAAATGAGTGTCCACAGCGACTCGAAATGCAAGTGTAAATTTGCATTGAAAATAATTGACACGTTTTTGCACTGAGCTTCTCAGCCTGCAACTTTCAACGAAATTAACATTTTGTAGTGTGCTTAGTAAAAAGTAGCCGAGGACGTGGACAAATGGAGGGAGAGACGGCGTACATATAGTCGTCAATATTTTATCAAAACTTTAAATCAACAGTAAAAAGTAGATTAAGAAAATGCACAGATTTTTTTTCGATTAGGGACATGCGCCTAAAAATTAAAGTAAATTTAATTAATTGTATGTTTCATTATTCATTAATTTATTTAAATACATATTTACATGTCATACAAACACACATTAATTCCATATTGTAACTATCTAACCAGTCTGGTTCGTTCTTCCCGTTCCCATCTCACCGTTTGTTTGCTTTTTCTATAATTTTTCATTTCTTCTGCCATCATTTCCACATCTGAAACTCACTATTATTAATTTTTATATTCTTCCATCCTTAGATATTTCGCCGCCCATTCCGTTATTTCAAATTTTCTCCCTCTGTTGCTGTAACGATATGTCTCGGTCCCTTGGTAGTTCTCTCTTCCCATCCAAATCCGATTCTTTCGAATCTTTTTTTGATCTCACCATTTTTCTTTTGTGTTGAAGGTTGTTGACTTCTTTCACCTGCTCCCTTTCTCTGTATTCTTATATTCTCCATATTCATCTTTTTCTATTATGTAGACTATTTCGGACTCGATACAAACTTATAATACCTTTGATGTGTCCTTTCCAGCTCCTCCCACTACTCTCCGTTTCGTAGATCACTACTCCTTGTATCTTCGCATCAAATAGGTTAGTCTCCATACGTGTTTCTCCATTTTTTATTAATAATTGATATCCCAGATATTTACATCCACTCGCTTGGCATAGTCTTTGCTTCTTTCTTTCTTTACATACCTATTTATTGTCCTTTCTTTTTCTCAACTCGTACCTATATCTCGCATTTTCTTTCTGTTTGCCTCTGTCTATTTTTCTCGTCCATTCAACCCTTGTTCCACCAATCTTTCCTTTTCCTTATACCCTCACCTTCAGTTACCCGTTTCCAAGTTATGGCATTTCTAATATTCTTCTCCATCTTTTTCCATTATTTTCCTATGTGCTCACAATCTTCTTTTAGGCGTTCGCCCAGGGTTATCTAGCAATTCTTATAGCCTTCTTCTGCTCGAGTTTGTTCCTCTCTTCGGATTTTGTACTTTTTCCTTTTTCCCTTCCTGTTTTATATTAATATCAGTTGGGTCGCGTCCAAATACTGTCGGTAGAAAGGTAAGATATCGACTACTCCATATTTGCGCCATCGGCCTGCCTTTACGATGTAATAGTCCAGAAAGAATAGATCAAAAAATGGCAAATAGGGGAACTAAATCATGTATTATTAATTCCTTCGGAAATGTGTAGAAGAAGGTTCCCTGATCAACATATAATAAAGTCCCCCCGACTACCCGGTGTGCTAGAGGGGTGAGGGGGGAGACCGTGATTTTGATGGTCACATTTTAAAGTTTTTTACTTACAATTCGAAAACGGTGCGTCCTAGAAAGACATTCTTTTCATATAAATACAAACTCATTAAATTTGCTACAACTTTGATTCTATACACTTTCTTAAAAAAACCAACCGTTTTTAAGTTTTTGACCCACCAAGATTGAATATGTGGATTATACCGTAGCCTACCGATAGATCTAGCCGTGACATTGATTTAGTGACGTCACAACTGGAGATGGGCCACTGCAACGCGATACTATGTGTTTAAATGCAATTTGATTCGCGTGCGTACTCATTTAAAACGAAAACATTAAGTAATTACTTATTTTGAGCCGCAGGATTGTTATATGTTGTTTCCTAATTATAGACACGTGTTATTATGCAAAAATGTTATTAAATACGTACATAAACAACAAATACTCACTGAAAACCGAGCTGAAAACAAATCAAATTTAAACATTCTAATACACACATCTGCCTTTTTTAGCGTAACACAACGAAGTTGAGGTAACGCTTATGTGCTCGTCATTCCGTCGTCTGCCTATCTGTCTGTTCCATCGAGATCTCGGCCCCTGGACCACCTAGAGACTACAGATTTTCGGTCATTTGTAGTTGCAAAGGTCTATATTTTCCCGTAACTCATCATTTACATCCTTTTCATATATGATGGCTGATTTTCAAAAATGGTGGGATACGTGTCTTCGGCAAGTTTAATCTGGTCTCGTGGAACTGTTAATACTGTATCGTCTTATCTAGTCATCTTGTCTACCCGAATAATGAAAATGTCGGAGAAATGCTTTATACAAACCCTGGAGTAACTAGTAATTTCAAAATTGTCCCGGTGAATACATCTTAACTACTTTTTTTAATCGTCTTCATTTTTCGGAAAACAAAAAACCGTAAAGAACCTTGTCTCTTGAACTATAATTGCTTTTGCAACCAGGGACGCAGCACGTATTTGGCATTTTCTTACTTATTCTGTTCGAATACAGTTAATTTAAGTGTACAACATTAAACTACTTGGAATTAATTACATTAAAAGTCGATATGACGGCCGCCGTCAGTTGTGACGTCAACGCAATAGTGGGGATGAGTGTCACGGCTAGTTCTATCGGTAGGCTACGATTATACACATGACCGTACTAGCCAACTCGATCCGCATAGCGGGATTTACTCTCAACAGCGGTAGGGTTGGGTGAGAGGAGAGGATCGAATGCTCCACCCCATAAAGACTAGCGACTCGCGACTCGGCCAAACTACTAAGTTCCATCTTCCGCCGCTGCACAACTAGAACTTGATGCGGCCCGAGGTGTGGGTGTCTTAAGACGGGCATCAACTGCACTTCATCTTGTGGATGTGAAAGTGCGTAACGACCCACCGGTCCTCGAGGACGGCGATGAAGAAGACAACATCGACACATTCACTTTTTCGGACAGCGAAAATTAGTCTTAGAAGGTACTGTTAATATCTGTTACACATTGTATAAAGCACGATCTTCTTTCGAATTACTACCTCTCCTTTATGCAGTTACGATGAGATTTCTTGGAGGGAAAAAACCAAAGGAAATCATGATGTAGGTATTGGTCATATACTACACTGATATGTATAATCCACATATGAAAATATTCAACCTTGGATAGTCAATAACCGATGCGTTTATAAGATATGTACGTTTCGCCGGGCTGGGTTGGAGTATTAACATTATTGCTTTATAAGGTTTACGTAAAGAGATCAGAGAAAAAAGGTTAATTCAATACAATGACATTCCAAATTAAATTGGTCTATAGCGTCGAAATTACCAAGAGAATATTTAGATGGATGGTTCGAGCTGAAGTAGAAAAAGGCGCTCGTTTTACTTGATGACCGTAAAATAAAATAAAAATTGTTAGACTGAATAATAATAACTCATCTGTTAATTTCATTGTATAGAATGTTGGTATTAAAATGGAAAACAATTCATTCTAGATGATTAATGAGAAAAGCTAAAGAAAATATGCATTAAAACCACGTTATTAAACGTGACGCATTTTACCGACGTCAATATAGTATAACTTGTCATCTTAAAAACATTGTTGACACTGCTTCCATTATAAAGAAAGATATAGTAAGACAAGAGTGCCATTTGATGTTATCGGTAAATGACGTACAATTAATTTTAGCAATTTAACCTATTTCGCAGTTTTACAAAATCGGTAAGTAGTTTCTCGAACCAAGAACGATTGGTATATTGTTAACAGTTTATTATAAAAAGGGCAGTTTACAAATTTCACACAATGATTACATACGATTCCTATAACGAAGACCGGAAAATTACTAATACCTCATTGCAGACTTTCCATAAAAATATTGCTCAGTGTCAATAATGCCTGATGAAACGTTATTTCCCCCTCTACACGAGTGCCCACTTTTGCGAAACACTATTCTTTCTTCATTTATACGAGGCCTTATCAACTTTTTCGGTTTTTAATATATCACTTTAACTTCTGCATTCTTATAAACAGTATCAAAGTCACTGCTGTTCATGCATGACTTAAGCTACCCGCATTCGGAATTCCGATCTAAGTTTTTAGTAAGATATACAAGGCTGAGAATTAGACAATAGATCCAACTGTACTGTACGAAGTTTAGATTCAAGGTGTTTGTGATTGTTTTTTTTTGTTTTAAATTTTTCACGTGTGTTTACGAACCCGGTAATTTTTGAGTCTCTTGTAATTTGGGCACGCTGAGTGTTTACTTGTAAAATAAAATAAAAATTAGAAAGATTGTGACAATAAATACTATTAAATTTTGTGTGTAGATTTAGTTACCTATTGATGTCATTTTAGGTGATGAATAGTGGGCTGACAGTCTCAATTACTTTTTTTAAATATTATTCCTGAAATTCTGCGTAATATTTCAGTGCTTTGTATCTTTGTGTGTGACATACTGGGCTACCGGATGAGTTACGCAGTAGTATATTTAAAAAAATTATATTTCGTCTTCATTTTCGATTTAAAGATCCCAAAAAACCGCTCAACAAGACCGACGGCTCAAGTGGCCTTTTCGACATTCCTTCACTCTTATTTCCAATTCATCTGCCACCTTCAAGGAAAGCCTTCACCTAGGCGCATCCCATCATAGGCACTCTAGCACCGCGTGCCCCTCCTAGTATTTATCATCACAGTCACGACCCTGCATGCTAATCCTGTACAGATAGGCCCGGATTTCATCGTGGTCAGCGAGGAATTGAATAAGTTCTTACGATACCTCCCCCCCTGTGTCTACACACATTTAAATCTTGTGGGTCTGGCCCATATTTCACTCCCGTACACTCCTCCAAGCACGCCTTTCCTCGTTGCTCTAATAGCCCGACTTCTAGCATCCACACATTTTTTCCTCTCCGCAGCCACTTCTTGATCCCACCAGTACGTTGCTCGCTTTTTAACTCCTTTCCTAACCCTTGGCGCCACCCGTCTGCCCATTTTGTAAGTAGTTGCTCTATCTCAGACCGCGTACGTAGTGTGCTTTCTTTTCCAGAATCCCCCTCAACTTTTCCACGATTAACTTTCTGCCATCCCATGCCCTCCTTTCTCAAAAGTGTGCCCAGTCTTCCGCTGGTTGACTCTCACCGGTAATTTTATCGCTGCTCCATGGGTGCGCCTCCTCTGCATCTGTGGTCCTTCCTTCCACACTCTTACTCAACCATCAGAGTGCTACTCTCACTCAAATAGTAGAATTGTTCTAATTTTACCGCTGCCCTTCTGTTGTGCCTGCATAAATCGTGGCCTTCCGCCGCTTTTAATTTCCATCTTTCCCGTTTCCTTCAAGACTCCATGCACCGCCTCCTCTACATCCTTGTCTTGCATGAGCTGGTCTGTCTTTGAGATGGAAGACCTCCCTCTCACAACTATCTCCTCTGACACGGTCAGTTAGGCGTCCACCAGTTCATTGCCGATCATCTCACTTGCCTTGGCCACATCGGTCTTTCCCTCGTAGAGTGAGAACGTAAGTATGTAGTTCAAGCAGATTTGAAATTTGATAGATGTCTATATAAAAAACAAAGAAAGATCAAATTGCTCTCAAGACTAATGTTACAGTGGTTAAATTTCAATTTACGTAACTGTTATTGCGTAAATAATAAACATGGTCATTCGAGCCGAATACTGTTTTTCGTTTCTTAACCCAATTTCTTTCATACACCTTGTTGCCAAATAAGCAGTACCATAGATAACCGCTAATAGCTCGTATTCCTTTAGCACATCATGGGGTGACTTTCTAAAATAGTATATTGAAAGACAAGTGTTACAATGCGACCTATTGTAATACGACTATCTTGTGGCACGAGTGGCGACGCCAAGCGTAGCCACGAGTGTCCGCAAGATAGGAGTATTACAATAAAGCATTGTAACACGCGTTTTTCATACTATTTTTTCTATTTCGGTGCTTTAATTAAAAAAATCATTATCAGAAACTATAGGGAACATTAGAACTAACATGTTTTATGTTGGGAACACTTTTTATGCCGTTAAGTTTTAGGTTGGCAGCGTAGTAAGACTGACATTTTGAAGTTCAAACTTGGAAGTACCCAACGAAGTACCTACTTGTACTAACTAGTAACTGCCAACTTAAGAGATGAGTTACCAAAAAAAAACGACTATAATCACTGTCTTTGTACAACTGTTTTCGGCCGAAAACAGTTGTACAAAATCATCATTGTGACACCGAAATAGAAAAACTATTTTTTGTAGGTTTATAACTCAAATCTGCCTATACATCTTCTCCACATCAGCACATAGTACAAATTTAAGTAACCTGAACCTAATTAATAGAGAATAAAGTTCATCTTGCACAAAGCACAACAGATCCAACGCTTTAAATATTATTTATGGATGTTATTGCATAAGTAATAAACAGTGACCTCCTCCAGTCAGTCTAATAATGCACTTCTTCTAAAAAACAAACCGCACCTCTGTTTCCTAACCGAACACGTCCTTATCTTGAAACGAAGCGATAAGAAACTTCTTATCTACAACCAGAGTAAAGCATGAGATAAACTTTTAGAAATACTACGCAAATAAGGTTTACTTAGTCTTTTAATAAGTAATTAAATTTGCAATTACACAAAATCAAACAATAATTATGCCACAAAACATTGATTTCCACATTTAACGTTAAAAATAATAGAAATTCACATACAAGGTGTCCGATTATCGTTATTTCAGGTTCCGAAGCCAAATAAACCGTCCGCAAGACGTAATATGATAATAGGTTTTACCCATGTGACTCCATAATCAAAACATTCGTAGGGGGAGAGCCCTCACAATAAAATGCTGTACACCATCACTACATTTGTAGCTTTGCAAGTGAATGCGTGATATTTTATAAACTTCAAATGAGAAAAATTAGCTAACGTGAGAACGAGACGTTTTAATAAATACGCAAAAGAAACTGTCATTCTCATCAGTAGAATATAGAAGTAAAGTTTTACGTGATCCTCAAAGTAGATGTCTTACAAAGTAAATTAGTTTTAAAACTAAAGCGAAAGTGAGAGGAATTTGGAAGATTGAAAATCACTGTTTTCTGAAAGTTTCTATTCATGCTTTATTTATACACATCAACTTATGATGTAGAACACGTTTGGTTTAGGTACTAGAAGGATCACCAAGGTACGCTGTTTACTCACTTTCAGTTACGTGAGCTCAAGACATGAAAAATATCCGTGGAAAATGCTCAAATAAATCAATCTCAGAAAACTAATAGAAATTAAAGAAGGAACGGAAACTTTAATTGAATTTCTAAGGTTGTGAACCAATTTATAACTTCTAGACAGTTTTGATGTCGGTAGATGTGCATTTTGGTTTCGGAGGAGATTAAGAACTAGGTACGTTTGCTAAAGTGATACGTATTTGTTTCATCGTTCTACATTCCCCAGATGAAATATGAAAGTAGTTACATGTAATAAGTTGCTTGGCTCGGAAGTGATTTAATCTTGCTCCCTCTTTATGGCATTTTATTGTAATAAATGCTACCTTCGAAAGGTTTTACTTCGATATGATTCATTTTTTAGCTACAAATTGGTAAGATTTCTAGAGTAATAAATTTAGCTGCTTTAACCTCGGGATTATAATGCGCTCTTTCTATCCGGTCGATCAATTTGTACTCGTTGAACATGCATTATCATAACTTTTACGTATTAGTTGTTTTTGTAATGTTGTCATTAGACGTAGCATTTATAAATGATATCCGTTCCAATGTCTCTGAGTATAGCCAGGATTGTGAAATCTGTGAATTATTAGCTTTTTATATGAAATAAAGCTTATACCCACGTCCGCCCGTCTTAAGGTCATGCGATCTTAGCACTCAGGCCAGGAAGAACCGTTAATTTTCTAAACTGCCTCCTAGACGCAATGCAACTTTCTGACTTAGATATTTAAACAAAACTAAATCTTGAGATCACTCTAGGTCTTCGCATTCAGTGATCATTTTCTGCGCGTTGCCCAGCTTTTTTAATTATTTGAGGAGTTATGTCTACAGATTTGATATCCACAATTTGATTTTGTTTTTCAAAATATCTAAAAGGCGGTTATTTTGTTCGATATTCAATTGCTTGTCTCATTTGGCAGTTTAACCGACTTTGCTTCTTCAATAACAAGAAAGTTAACATAGGGTTAATTTGAATGGGAAGACACTGCAAGAATATCAGTCACAGCAAGGTCTTACTTCTGTGGTTGCATTTCATTTCATTCTACATCACTCTAACAGCTCATAGCCACATAAATATAGGCTGAATCATGTTTAGCTACCTACTTCAATTGCTTAAGATAACCTAAAATATGGAGACGTCGGGATATAAATGCACGTATTTTAAAGTAATGATAGTTTACGTTATCTTCGGTCAATGAGAGTCGTTCCGAAACTCAAACAAAAAAGCTCTAGTTTCTCGATAGAATCTTTTCTCGTATTTTACTAGTGTCTTGATAATTCTACCGCAATCTCCCGAGAATTACGGTCTCATGAACCCACTGGAAACTCTTAAGTACTCCGTGATGTATATGAGAACTTCTTTAAATTTAAAGTCTAGGATCTTAGTTATAAATTTTTTCTGACATGCAAGTAATAGTAACGAAAGTAGTTATATTTTTCGCTGGGATTGATCTCCAACAGTTAACGGAATAAAATGATAAAGCGATTATTTTTGGTGAAGATATTGGACAATCGACGATTTTTCCTACGCACATTAGTTCGTACCGTAAGTTTTGCGATAGTCTGCGATGTAGTTTTTATTTTTGTTATTTATGTTAATAGAGGTGCACAACACCTATTGTACTTGAGAAATATGTTGCGTAAAAGTTTTCATTTATATTCTGCACCGTTCCGTTGTTTCGTTGAATGCACTCTTCGTTTGGGTGAATGACTGAATGCACTCTTAGTGTGTTAGGAGTAGTTGGTGCCATTAGGATTTAGAAAACATCACTTTTGCTTTTGTCGCTGCAATGACAGGTTCTTAGATGTTGATATCTGAAGTGGAAAATTCAAAATTCCAAGCTAAAATTGTCTACATTATTTATTTAAGCGTATAATATGTGTCCTTTCGAGGTAAATTTATTTTCACAGGATTACATATTTGTTAACACGTTTCTTTTTAGGTTATACCATATGTTTTAATTTAATTACCTATTTTTATTTTACCTATATCGCAATCCGAAACCCATTTACTAATGGGGTGCATAAGTTTAAATGAATTGGATTTTAGTCTGATCTTGGTGGATCGTAGTAATGAGTATGAACCACTCCGATCGATTAAGTACTGCTCTCTTATGAAATGCTAAAACGAGTTCACCAGTTGTGTAACTACTTTCTTTCACATTTATGGGTGTTTAGGGACCCAGAAGAAAAGGCATGTTTATTTTCGATAATAATAAAATAATATATAAAATTAATAAAGAAAACAGAGTAGGATTATCTTTCTTACAAATGTCACATCAATACATAAGTACACACTGGTTACTTATAGCACAGACAACATATACTACAGACGGTCAATCTTAAGGGGAAAAAGCACGCTAGTTTTGTTTCAAATGTCCCCTTATTTAAAAACCTGCTATCCCTCTATTTTGCTCCATCTATTAGCGCATACAACAATGTGTTGGTTCTTCTACAGATTTCTTTTATTGGAATGGTTTTGCAAATTGTCTGGGGAAAGAAGTATTGATACCTTATTGTTAGAAAGCTGTCCTACAAGAAATCCCCATAATTTACATCTGGGGCGAAGTGCTGATAATCTTTGCAGGTACACATACAAAGATTTGTTAATGTGTATTTTTATTAAATAAAATATTACAAATTTATATAGGTATTAAAACTTTGGAATATCTTGGGTTTCACCGCGTGCGAGGTCTTCAAAAAGTGCACTAGGGAAGCCTCTCATGCAGTTCCGATGCCAGTAGGTTATTTTTGTTAGTCTAGTCTAGACACCTTACACGACCCGGTGTGCCTTAGAAATATAATTCGATCAAAAGTCTGTCATTTTCTGAAAATGGCGGCTTTTCACGGACTTCCTGTATCCGGATTACATTTCTGGCGCTACCATTGGATTCCTCGGGTTAACATCATACGAAATCGACACCCAGATCTCGTCTCTAGGCCATATTTAGTTTTTAAAAAAATGTTACAATAAATCACCCCCACCCCCTCTAAAATCTACCCACACGGGAAATGTGAAGTGTTCTTCGGGTCAAATCGTTTAAATGGCTCTAAGGAATAACTGTACCAAGTGGCACCTTGGTATAAAAAAATGCAGTATCTTTCAAGAATTTCCGTTATACCGCTAGTACTACTAGTTTCGAATACTTTTGGAGCTAATTTGACTGGACTATGTTGACGCTACACATTGACATAAAATAAATAAAGTTCGTTAAGTGCTCCCTCTCCTAATCAAAAAATTTTGTGATGGTATTATCACAGATACATATAGGTAGGCAAGGCCGTGCGAGGGGGAGGGGCGAGGGGGGCCCAGGCCCTGGACGCCAAGTCTGGGGGGCGCTGAAGTCGCCCGTCGTCGCCTTCGTCGGAAGCCTCAAAGGCGTGAGTGAAAGATTTACCTCGAATTATATAAACGAATCAGTACATACTCTTGTTTCGTATTTTATAAATTCAGAATCAGTAAAAATTTAAAAATTAAAAACTGTCGCGTTTATAAAGTCGGTAATTCCATGGAGTTAGGAAATCAAACAAAAGCGCCTGCATTTGCCATGTTTGATCTCAAATTGCCATGGCACCACTGATGATTTTCTTAAAAGCGCCAGTTTTTAGTTATCCAATTTCTTGGATTCAAAGTTCAGAAAATTAAAAGCTATAGTATGCATGGATTCGTATTTTTTTTCTCTACAAAAAACCTAAATAGACTTTCTCTCTAAAATAATTAGACAAGTCAATAATCAGAAATGAAAAAATTACTATTGCAATTCCTATGGTGCGTTGTTCAAGTCACCACCCGGTATAATATATTTATTATGGAAAAACAAAAATTATGTTTATTATTCTAATAAAATCTTTCCTTGTCCAACCTCATAATTTTATATGTGGAGGCCAAATTTAGTTTCCGCCCTTGTATAACCAAACCCTCTCCATCAATTTTTTAAATGTTTAGAAAAGAGAAAAATGAAGAATTAAAATGTATCCTATTTCATGTAATTTATGATGCTATACAAGTGAGCGCTTATCTTATCTACGTAAGGCCGGCGTTCTGAAGCCGAGGAAATAAGGTTTGAGTATATGTATTTTATTTTTACATAAATGACTCCATCTATTACACACTTTTACCACACACAACAGTTTTCTGTGCGTCTACCACATTTTACGACAATTTATTTCGACTGCTTCAAGGTAGACAACACACTAACCGTACTCTATTAGGTGTTGCGTTTTTTTCTATAGCATTGCATTGACCGTCTGTAGTATATGTTGTCTGTAAATAGTACAATATATTTCGTGTTTCTCTAAAATACTTAATTCGGCCTTCAAATATTACTGGGCTTCAGTAGTAACTTTCCTAGGGGAAAAAAATCAGGATTACCACTCGCGCATTTTTAGTTGCCTAACCACCTGCAGTCACGTGGGTCTCAGTAATTGATGAAGACCCGGTAGTTATAGGCCACAGTCATATATTTTTGAGTATATAAATCTAACGCAGTTGCTAGTTCACAATTCACATCTATCTTACTTTATACAGCGCTATTTCATTGTCTTGCTTTATGTAAACTGTGTTATACTCGTACTTGGAACAGTACATAACAATCTTAATTACATTGTGATGTAGTTGTAGTAAACTCGATCTATCGACTTGAAATATTAGTGTTTGATAAAGTAGGGGTGCAAAGTCTCTACGCGAAACAAACGAAAATTAATTACATAGAAATTACAGCTACGGCTTACAAAGGAAATTATAATTACCGATACTGGCGACATCTAAAGTATTAAAAATGCATTGAACGTCAATAGGTACAAGAAGCATGTTCCGATTTTACGATTAACACGTTTCAATTTTACTGGAAGGGTTGATCCAATAAATCGGCACGAGAAGCTGTATCGAACATAAACAATTATGAAACTTTCCCTGGGTAAAATACAGGGGTCAAAGAAATTGCTTCCAAAACAAGTAGCATTTTATTAGAGAATTAGGCGAAGTTGAAAACGGAAATTTAGTAAGGGATTTGTCAATAAGATATGACATTTTTGTAATGAAAAAATGGAAACTAAAAGGACGACATAACGGCAACACATTTTGACAAAATTATCAAGTCTGAAATGACTGCGCGGAGTGCTATTATTTTTTTTTTTTTTTTTTTTTTTTGTCAGGTGGGGAAATGCATTATGCACACTCCGGATGGAAAAGTCCGGAGTAGTGTGGGACTCTCACCCACTAAAACCCCACCTGAGGCTTCGGCTTCTAGGGCCATTCGCCTTTATACATACTTTTACACAGAAAAAGATGACTATATAAGTACAATGGGACAGAAACGGATCTAGTTACATTTATTAACATACAAAACCAACAATTTAAAAATATCATAGATCATTTGCTATACCAATTCTTTGGATAAAGGCAAGAGTATTTTTACATTGCTCTTTGTTTTTAAAGTTATTTTCCCATGCAGGGTCGATATTAAAGAGCACACGTACATCTGTGTACTGCGGACAGACAGAAATAATATGATGTGGTGTTAAAATAACACCACATTGTTCGCATAGTGGCCGTTCTTCGCCCGCCAACAAATATCCATGAGTGAGGGCAGTATGCCCCAGCCGGAGTCTGTACAGCCTGATCAAGTTCAAACGCCCAACGTCGATATAAAATAGCGGATCCAGACTCTGTTTGATCTTCTTCAAAGCCGTATCAGTCTCCGACCACTGTTCACTCCACCGCTCATAAATTTTCGTCTTCACAAGTTCACGTCGTGCAATAGACGACATATTCGTAAAGTCAACGTTATCCAGTTGGAGATAGTTTAATACCTCTCTAGCTCTAACACCTAACGATCTACATCTATTTAGCCGAGCAATTGTAGTTGCATCAGTAAGTGATATAAAATTTGGATGTTTATCATCTATCCTTACTTTTATATAATAGTTTGCAACAATCTGTTTCCGGCGTAGAGCTAGAGGGGGAATATTTGCCTCGACGTGGAGCGATGTTACCGGACTTGTTGGATATGCTCCCAAAGAGTAGCGAATGGCCAGGTTCTGAATCTTGTCAAGTTTCTCAAGCAAAGTATTACTGCCACATGTAGAGTACGCTGCACATCCATAATCCATCCTTGACAGGATGAGGGCCTTATAAATATCTAGGAGGGTCTTAGGGTGAGCTCCCCACCTATGATGAGCTAGAACTCTCATAATGTTCAGCGATTTTCTACATTATTGTCCTAAGGAAAGATTTGCCGAGATTGTGCCTTTGTAGGATATGGTAGTATATCTAATATTATGCATATTTTATAAATATTTGGAATTATACAGCGCGATCACAAAATATTGGGTCGATACGTGACACTTTTTTTTAAATGAGACACTTCATATTTAATTCCGATTTCTAATTCCACTTTTAGTAACTTGAAGTCCATTGTGCTCAAAATGGGGAATTAGTTAATGGAGTTATGGCCGTTTGCACCGACAAATTTAAGCCGAGCTTAGCTTAAGCGTAGCTTAAAATCCATGGCAACGATTATTGAGACCATGGCCTAATATAGGCCATGATTGAGACAATGGTTTCCATGGATTTTAAGCTACGCTTAAGCTAAGCTCGGCTTAAATTTGTCGGTGCAAAGGGCATTAAACAGATAAATTTAGACTCAAAACCGTTCCATATAATTTACAATTGAGTGTAAAAAGGGGGAGGAAGGGGCACACTACATGTTTCGACTTACGTCATCATCATCTTACAATATCGTGGCGTGAACGAACTGTCTACATACAAACAAAAACACCCGAAAAGCGGGAGATTAAAATTAACGAGTAACTGCTTAAATAGTCATAGATGTAAAAGTTGGTGTAAAAGTTTATGAGTTAATTTCTGAACGGATAAGCCGGACGTCTAAAAACTAAAAGTTGGTAAAAACCCTAAACAATTGGGTATTGAAGCTGGAAGCCACCAAACAGAGGTGATTCCAGAAAACGGCCTCCAGCTAGGAGGCGCCAATTATCTTATATCAGAAGCAGCTCTTTGACTGCTAGATCGCATTGATTAGATGTTCATATGACCACAACATTTTTGAGACAAATAAAAGAATTTGGTATCTTACATGTGATTCAAAATTGCTTGGAATTTGTTTTCTAGAAATATCGCTCCAAAGATTCTATTACCAAACGTTAATTTTCTGCGGAAACTGAGTATTATCTTCTAGAAACATGTGCGGAGCATCTCATTAGTCATTAAGAAAAAAACAATTCCCAGAATGCAACCCTTCGATCGTAGGTGTCCATGTCCAGTTCTTGTAAATTGTGCAACGTGTATTCTTAAATTTTTACATATAATAGTGGCCCAGTGGAATGTGAAACATTGAAACTTATGATCTAGGATTTGCAGAAAAATGATGAAGCACTTCAATTTCGCAAGATTTATCAAAAATTCTTTGCTTGTTACCTTTATTAACGTTACCTGCGGCTGCAGAGGCACGTGATACAACAAGAGTGTATCTGTCATGAAACGTGTCCGTCGTGATCTAAATCAATGTTTTTTAAATATTTTCCTTAGGTATATAAATTACGAAGTGCATATAGTCAAGGGAAGATAATATAGGAGTGAAATCCACTATGCTGCCTTGAGCAAAACGCAAATCCCTGCTATGAATTGAATATTTCTCGTGTACAGTAAATCTGATTACATTTGATGCGTTATTGCTTAGCACAATATTAATTTACTCCGTTAAGTTGTTCACTCAATTTCCGTAGAGAAACGCTCACTTCCGATTCAGATACGGAAGTCCTTATAACATCGATTTAATATAATCCGTGTAGTTACCTTAAGAAAATACGGTTGCGAAAAGTATTTTAATAAATAAATATTTCGAAAGATATCATTCGTCATAGAATCCATCAGATATTTATGGATACATCTACTAGTACGCGTCCCATTTTCTTTTATTAATATTTGACGAGCCCTTGAGATTTTGGAGATAACTGGATATTCATTTCGGCACTAAAGGTTACGTAAAAATAAAACTAAGGCTCGCTTAATGCCTGCTTCGAGTGTCCCTAGCGGCAATAACGAAAACTAAATTTCCGGAGCTTTTGCGTGTATGCGAGATCTTGAAATATTCCCTCATTTACGCTTCTAAAATCTGTAAGGAAACTAAATTTTATGCAGGCATTAAAAACATTCCAAAAATGTCGTTATAATGTAGACATCCTACAATACAAAGATCGTTCTCAAGCTAAAGGGGCCGTGACGGGCTTTCAACAGATCTATATAAATGAGATGATATAAATTACATGTTTTGAATCTGTTTGAGATGCCTCTGGAATCTCCATTAGTGTTTTCGTGCTTGTTACTGCACTACATGACAAACTGCATTAATTAAATATAACTCGAACGCCTTGTAAGGCAGGCGCATTTAATGAATGGTGGTATTTCGAGCTAGTTCATACCCACCACTGCATAAACACAAACTCGTAGTAATCGTAAAATGGGATTATAAAATTAGTTACTTCAGGTTAATACTATTTATCAATTGAATTGAACTAATTTATCTAACGTATATGACTATCATTCTTGGAATCAATAAAGAAACGAGTTTAAACGTAGTGCTTACGTTGCAGTTACATTTGTGATGTGGTGCCGATTCTAAGATTGGAGTAACTTTTAGAATATAAACTACCGCATTACGCACGTTTCGTTAATCAATACTCCGGAAATTAAGGTCAAACTTTATCTGAGGCCTGTGAGTAGCAGACTTCTTCGCGATTTTATTTCCACGTTTCAATACCTATTACTACATCAAGGAATTGTCGGCGGCAGCTATCAGCTATAGGATTTATCGTAGCCGATATCAATCAAACCCATTATTGGAGCTGATTTCCTAGCGCACTTCGACAACCAGGCGAACCTCACTCGCCAAGGAAGGGCAGCAAACCAAAAGATCGCCAAAATCTGCACCATGTCTAGGGCAAACAAGTATGTAAAGTACCATGAGCTACCTTACGAAGCCGGCAGGAATCCTAAACGAAGCTAAACACGGCACCACAGATCACATCCGAACAACGAAGTTCCGAAAAACGATTTTCAACACCCCGGAGTACGCGCCACAACAAACTGACAAATTCGTTTGGCTTGGGATCAGGAAGGACTGTAGCTAATGGACCAGGCAATGCGGCCACTGCCAGAGGAACAGTCACGAGACACGGCAAAACCGCAGTCTTGCTATTTCCGGTCATACAGCACAGGTTCGAACATATTCAAATCGACCTAGTAGCACCGTTACCAGAAAGCCAAAGACTTCGATAGATCCTATTCAAGAACCTATCCCAACTTACTGGATTCAAACGCATATGAACGACAGCGTACCACCCACAGGCAAACGGAATGGTAAAGCGTTTCCACAGACAACTCAAGACTGCCCTCCGTTGCCACGACAAGGCGAAATGGACGCTAGCATAGCGTTACTGGAAATACGGCACGCATGGAAAGACGACATCCAAGCTACCCCACCGCAACAGAAATGGTGTATGGACAAGGACCAAGATTTCCTTGAGAAATGTTCGAGAGTCAAAGAAGTAAACCCTGCATGGGACGTGAGACATTCGTCATACCGCTCCGGAGCCACATGCAAGAACTGCAACCAATGGAAGCATCCACCGAAAAACGCACGTATACGAAAAATGGCAAGCAAGTCGCAATCTCTAACGACAGGATAAAACCAGCGTACATGGATACCAACGCAGTCGCGCCAGAAGCACCAACGTCGAAAACCACAACCAACTGACACCTACCCCAAAACGACAACGGCGTGATGCGGAAGACAAGTCCGACCAAGAGTCTGCTTCCAGATCAACTCCGTCTCCAACAGCGCGGAGAGAAGAACCAGTGTCCCTGAAGAAGGGGTAGTCCCACGTCCAAGCTGACCTATGGACGACGAAGATTCATTCCAACCCGGCTAGTCTGCCTGTCTGCAGTAGGGAAGGAATCGAGTAGCGCTCCTCATAACCTGCACCGAAGCCCTACGCTATAGGTTGACTGAAAGTCCTCGGCTATAATGGTAGGGGCCGCTAAACAAATTTCAGCCACTCGGACGTCCATGGCGCCAACCACGCCGCGCAAGGAGCGGAAAAAACGACGGGACACGTTGCCCAAGTTCTCCTGTGCTTTTAGCTTCACCGATAAAAAAATTATCTTCTGAAGTGCAGGTCGCAGCGGTCTTTTCTTTCGAACGAAATTAAAAAATTAAAAAGTAGTGAATAGCGCGGCACATAAAATATTGCGAAACATCTAACACTCGGCAAACTGATATTAAACCGTAATTAACACCCAATCAGAATTCAATAATTCGCTTCAGACAAGGTCTCGTTAACAACTACTTTCAACGCAACGGTAGGGAAGACAAGAATGATTTACATTTAAACTAGTAAATTACAAAGGAAATACGTAGATGGCGTAAGAAAATGAAATATACCGAGAGTAAGAATCAACAAGTTAAAAAGTAATCGTAAACGATTTACATAAAGCGCATTTCCACTTGTATTCATTTCCTATCTGTAAGATGCAACTTTTGTTAAAATTGTAAAAATCCGGCCACAAATATGAAAGATAGCGATGCACATGTGCAATCCATTTTTGACGTGCTACTTCAATTTCAGTTTATAAGAAGAGGTTCATTTCAATGCTTTTCTAAATAAGAAAGTTGGAGCTGCGCATGCGCAAACCGAAATTTTGAAACTGGCATTAGCTTTTCCTTTATTCCAAGTGCCTATGTATAAAATTTCATCTAAATGCTTCCATAACTAAAAAAGTTGGCACTGCGCATGCGCAAAACCAAATTTTGAAACTGGCGTTACATTTGCTTTTATTCCAAGTGGCTATGTATCAAATTTCATTTAAATACTTTTATAACTTAAAGAGTTTGCAATTCGGTTTATAAATGGTCGAGATGCGAAAAGGGCACTGTGAATTTTGAATCGATCGGACATTTCTAAACAAAGTTATCGTTCACACGGACAGATAGAGGAACAGGCAGACAAAGGAACAGACGGACAGACCAACAGGCAGACGACAGACAGCAATGCAAAATTATAAACGATCTCTAGGATCGTTAATAAACAGCAAAAGTGTAAAATTATGGAACATGTAAAAAACGGTTTTTTGTTTTTTTTTACAATAACTTTTTTTGTAAGCGGTACAGAAAAAATTCCTTCCTTGGTGCAAGACTCGACACCATAACGAACTAAATAGCGAAAAAAGTAGAACAATAGCTCTTAAGATAAAAAACTAGTAGCGTCTCAAAACGAGCGGACGGACGAACGGACGGACAAAGTGGCCACAATAGCGCATTTTTTTATTGTGGAAATGCGCTAAAAAGTAACTTAAATGGAATTTCAATCGGTAAGAAAATAACGCTACAAATTTTCCAAAACAAGTGGGTCCCCAAAATATTGTAAGTAGCTGTAAATTTGCCTTTAAATGTTTGCGAACTTTCGTAGTGAAGTGAGTTTTTGTTTAGGCTTTGGGGATTTCAGTATAATTTTAAGCATCATAAAAATTTTCAGGTTGTAAATTACAAGTTAGAGTTCCGAAATTATTTCCAGATGGATAGGTTTTGGTTAGAATTTGACCAATAAATTGGTTGAGGGTCAGGCAACAGACGTGTATGCCTTTGTGCGTATTTTTATTTATTTATGGGAAATCTTCTAGAGCCATGAAATCTTGCTTGTAAATAGTTTTAGGTTCATATTCACAGCCGAAGCAACTGCTATATACGAATCGCTCAAGTATTGCAAAAAGTATAAAGTCACAAACGCCATGATAACTTCCGACTCAATGAGCGTGCTGAAAGCTCTGCAAGAGAAATATTGCCCCATCAAAACTAATGCAATAGTTGCCAAACTCATTTTATTGTGGTCAACACTAGCCGCGGAAAACTCTGCGATTAAGTTTTGTTGGGTAAAATCTCACGTTAACATCGAGTCAAACGAAAAAGTGGACAGTCTAGCAAAGTTGGCTATCCAACACGGTGCCCGGTATAATAATATCATCCCGGCATCCGATCTTTTTTAAAAGAGACATATTGTATACCAAGTGGCAAGAATGGTGGAAAGATTCCTACACACAGAGAGATACACAATATGATTCAATCCAACCGCAATTAATAAAGTCACTGGTCAAAAGACCTAATAGTGAGCAGGTGGTACTCTTCAACAATAGCCAGGTTAAAATTTGGACACGGTCAATACCCAGCTCACCTGTTCAGACTAAAACTGGTACACTCGGCAAATTGTACATGTGGGGAGTACATGCGATTTAAACCATATTTTTTTAGTTGCGGAAATTACATAGCAGCAACCCAAAAATTAATTACAAACTTAATTAAACACAATGTCCATTTACCTACTAATATTACGTCCATACTCTCTTGCAATAACAAGGACATATACGATATTTTGGTTCAATATCTGCTAGACACCAAAATTACCATTTGAATAATTGTCGCTACATTAATAATTATAAACCTTTGTTGTGTTCTGTCCCTCCAATTGCTCTCCTTAAACCGTGGTCAACTCTTGTGTATTGTAAGTAAAGTCTTCATGAACGACCGCATGAAGTGAAGCGTGTCAACCTGTGTGTACACCGTTAGTAAATATCCTCACTTACCGGCCGCATGGGCATAGATAAAATAGGGCTGTAAATAAAAAAAAAAACCTTAAAAGTCCTTCAATATGCCCCGACTTTAAGTATGAGTGTTAATAATATACCCACAATCTTCCACCCACGCTCTAATGGTCTACCCTGTATAGTAGGTAGATTGTACTAACTTATTGTTCTGTTACATCAAATCGGTGTATATTCTACGCAAACCGTAAAACATGAAATATTCCAAAAATTTGAACATACGCTACTTCTGCTCTCAAGCGACGATGTGTCAAACGAATCGTTCAAAACAGGCGAACATGTAACGACAAACTACTCTATACACAACGTTTATTTGGAATGGAAGTTCGTCTGCGGCCTATTCGTAATATACACTTTCAAATTGAAACCTGACAGTGTGATCAAAGTAACGCGACCTGAAGCTTAGATTAATTAGACAATATTCATTCCGTAGCGTTTACCCCTTGTGACATTTGTGTAATAATAAAGTTTCCCAACAGTCAGTTTGCTTACTTCGTCCTTTACAAGTACCATTAACCCGTACGTCGGGTTACTCAACTAAACGCAACACGGGACAAAGGATACCCCACTCGCATTGAGTTGAAATACTCTCGAGATAATTTCTTATGCTATTTCAACGTAACAAGTTCCTTTAAAGGTGTGTAGTTACATCAAGCACTACTCGTTTTGAGTATTAAACTGTAGAGGACCTTTGTTGCTCTAGTGCGGTTTTTAATAGAGAACGTTACTTACTAATTGGATATAACTCAACACTGTTACCCTAATTAAAAATTACGAGAACGCGGATTTATAGAAACTCTGATGCGTGGCATTTAATATCCACATTCATATTTCAGATTTACAGCAAAAAGAATTTTCGAGCGTTTGCCGAACACATTTTATCTTTCAGGTCAATGATTCTATCAAAGGAGGTTCCAAAGAAGTATTACGCTAATCTACGCCGCTCTTTGTCTGAAGAAATATTTTTGTTATTTCCTTTAGCGGTGGCGGCTTTTCCTAAAATTAAAATATAATTAATTGCTTTCGTTGCGCGAATTGGGAGAGAGGAAGGCGTAATTGTTGAAAGTGATGTATAATGGTGGTCCGGAAAAGTTGGTTAATAGAGGGTAGAATTAGATAATTGCTTTTAACGTGATTACTTATTGACTGTTTGGGGTTTTTGCTATTTTTGGCAACGAGCCTTTGTTAAGATATAGTGTAGCAGAGGACCTGCAATGACGGAAGGAAGTCATTATTTCAATAATTTTTCGTAAATCTCATTCTGTTTCAATTTTATTATTCGCGGCGTAATGAGGCGCTTCTTTTTCGGCAAAATCAATACCAAGTGTTTCTTTTAACAAACTTTCGCATTAGTAATTTTATGCTTGCGCCTCGTTGCTTGATCAAAAAGCAATTTATTTATAAAATTGAGGGCCAGTTTACCTGTCTGTGCATTGGAGGGATGATAATTGTTATTTCGCTTGCGAACATTTATTGAAATCATCAATAGTAATGTAATATAATGTAATTTTTGAGGAAAGACTAGATTCTGTTTACTTATTTTTTGATACTCCGTACCGCAGTCCTGGAATCCTACACTTATTGGAACTAAGTACTAACAATCAGATCGATACACACCGTCAGTGCTTGCAACAGCACGATAGGTGATTGGAAACATGAGACCTCATAGTACAACAGTGCTGGGTACTGACCCTGATTAGAAGCAGCACCAATTATACTGCTGCATCTCGTTAGTACATCATTTAGTTCTTCTTAATGCTGCCACTGCACGAAGGGTATCGATATCTCGTAATTACAGCACCAACGATGTAAGTCAATTTAATTCTTCCACGTCGACAGCTCTAATGCAATCAATTAAATTCTTACGCATCGATCTATTTCCTTTGTAAACTCGTTAGTTGGTTTAAGTGTTATAGGTTTCATTTACAGTAGTTCTTTATTTTCGCCGTTGGAGACCATCCGGCTTTATGGCTCAGTGGTAGAGCGTTGGGTTATAAATCCGGAGGTCGGGTGTTCGAACCTGGGTTGAGGTGAATTTTTCATCTGTCGCAGAGATGGAAATTACCTTAGACCAGTTCCGAGCATTCTACCGGCTACTCCGAATTAGGTTTTCCTGCAGTTTTCCTAATTCGTAAGGTAAATACCGGAGTAGTACAGAACAACTTAAGACCTTCTGCAGAGGCACCTCTAAATAGCATTATGCGGGTCACTCTGTAATTGGGCACATGCCTGTTGAGGGCCCAGAACAAGAGAGGGATAATAAATAAATAAATAAATAAATAAATAAATAAATAAATAAATAAATAAATAAATAAATAAATAAATAAATAAATAAATCCGAGTGTACCTTTCTGCATATAATTCTGTCCCTTCTTTAATTTTGTCTTCCGTACAAGCTGTACTTGTTCCGTTCAGAGAAGATTCTGCTTTAATAGGAGTTACCCTACACATTTTTCTTAATACGCCATTACTTTTAATTGAATCATGTCTACCTGAAGATGGGCTTTTTGTAGTGGATATTAGCATAGTTCTTTCGAGTTTTTCGTCTCCATCTCTGATGTGTTGTGGCTGTTCCATTGAATACGCTTAGCAGATTTATGGTTTGTCGTTACGAAGATTTCACCGTCCGACACTTACATTTTGTCCACGTTACTTTTGCCACCCCGAACATTAATTCATGCTAGTTTGATTACGTTCTATCCTTCAGATTAATTACCTGTGCTTCGAAATTATTTTTTTCTACTCCTATACTTTAATTTGATATATTAAACATTAATTGTTACGTTGTTATTAATTTATGAAAACCAAAGTTGCCATAATGATAACAGATCTAAAATGTATTAACTTTGACAACTGATGGATATAGCGAGTTGATGTTCCCGTTTGTGATTTTGACCTGGTCGCGATTGTTGGTTTCGTGTCTTACCGTAGGTTGAATAACGAAGGCGTCTGATGATTTAGAATCAAATGCAATGATGTCGCTATATAGTAACCTACCATCAGTGTCCGCTGCGTACACTTCTTCAAAGCCCTCAAATCGCTTTTAACGGCAATTCAATGAATAAATGTTTTGTGCAGACATTCTAAAATCTTAATTTGTCCTCGTCTTCTAAATGACAAGTTCTTTCCGGCGCAACAAAGATAATTGAAATATCTTGACGGGACTGGAACGGTTGCAAACGGCGAATTATATACAGCTTTTGTTTACGGTAACGGCAGCTGAAACACAGAAATTAAATCAATTACCTTGACCTTCTATTTTCAACTCCTAGGACCAACACAAATATTTTCGGCACGGCCGACACTTTTGGTAACGAAGCGCCTACAGATAAACGGGTGGTCATGAGATTATGTGAATTTCAAGGCGAAAAATAGGTGCTTAGTTACAGAAACCGCATCACTCTCCCTTTTAGTTCTCAAAATATCCCAGAAAAACATCGAAAATAAGCAATTTGGAACACCCTGTACATGCGATTTATGACTTTTACAGTTCTTCTTGGCTAAATTAAAAAATAGATGTCATTTAATGTGTTTCTGTAACTAAATTGATCCATCTTGCTTTCTATTTTGCCCTTCTTAGGTCACTTGTATTTTGTTTGATTAATTTCTTTAACTGCATTTGCCTAAATTACTAGATTTTTCATTGTATAATTTGAGATACTTGATTCTATGCAGGTATGGGTGTTTCTGTTTTTTTTTTGGCTTGTCGGAACCAAGCATTACATGATGATGATAATGGTCAACCTATTCGACCTGTCAATAATGCTACATTTTTTAATCAGTAACTAATTTTAAAAAAAGATTAAATCTATAACATCATCTTTGTTAAAATAAAATATCCCCGTAAATGAGAAATGCATCGACTAACAGAATTCACATTTGATTATTTCGTTGGTGGCGCCTCCCTTGGCATCAATAATTGGTAAGACGTTGTTTTGAGCTCTAGTAAATTATTATTAAACATCTTGCATTAATATTAACGTTTTCGATAACGTGAAGTTGCCAGCAACTTCATCGAACGCACGTTATCACTACAATTCTCTTTATATAAAATCATTTAACTCGAGAACAACTTTAGACTGGAATCAAAAGTAAAGACATGACGTGTTCATTTAAACTCTGTAGGTAATACACACATGAGGAAGTTGTAGGTATCCAATTAAGTCTGCGGCAGTTTGTCAGCCATTCGGACCAACCTTAACAAATAAAAATAAGGAAGAACTTTGTCAACTGCTGAGTGTAGGAAAGGACCCCGCCAGGTTGCTGACACAGGCTAATTATAATTTACAGCGGTGCCTTAGTATTTGTTTTAGTAGTTTCCACCGAGTACCCTTGGATTAAAATACATTTTATACATGGGACACACTTGCACCTCCTTGTACTTACTTGCGACTGAATTTTTATTTTCTAAATATATCCTACATCTTAGTAATTAGTTACACTTATAACTCAAATAAATGCAACCCCATAGAGTGTTTTTATTTTCCAGATTTCCATGCTTAAATATTACAACGTTACGCGCCTTCGATGTTATTATAGATGTAGGATTATAAGCGAATAAAATTTAAAATTCTGAAAAGGTCAATTTAAATATATACCGCCTTAAAATTCAAAAAAAGATCGTAAGACATTTTTTTCTTTTAAAAATTACGAATCAAATATTCCCTTTTGCGATATCCGCAAGTGCTTTTCAAGTTTGTAATTTTGTACATCACTTTTGATGTTAAGATTTTCCCTCGCAGAATTGCTGGACTCGTCAGCTGCTTTTGATGTTAATTTGCAAGTCAGAATATGTAAGTGAGGTTAATTTAAATACAATCAACCGACGGTGTTATATTGTCTTTAAAAGTAACCATAGACGGTCCTGGGGCTACACTACGTTTAAAATCTGAATGCCTAAAGCACCAAGCCTTCCCAATAATATAAACGATTGGCGTCTATCTTGACCTTTAATAAAGAGTAGCGAAACAAAAGCGTTCTTAAAGGTGTTCTTTGGCACGATTTACTTAAATATTAGGAGATAAGGTTGCTATAAAGTTATGGCAGATTTCAATTTGCCCCAATAAGTACACCGAGACGACGTTGACTTAAAGCTTAGCGTCGGTGCTTTTTGTATTATAATAGATTAAAGAAGCGGCTTGAATTTTATGGGCATTAACCGACAGCCTTCATAAAACACAAAGAACGCATAAAATGATAAAATGTTAGTGAAGATTGCTATAAAACCCTAAAGTACGCTAATTAAATACTCACGAGCAGAAAAGGAATATAAAGCGAACTAAATTTCACTCAAATATGGTTCGTGCAGTAACGGATTTTGATGGAGCAATTGCACTTGCAAACAAGTAAATAATAAAGCAACAATTGTCGTTCTGATTAAATAGTTATTTATGTATCAAGGGCATTAAGGCGATATTTATGCCGAGGGCGACAGAGCCCGAGGGCCTCTGGCCCGAGGGATTGTAAGTCGCCCGAGGGTTAAATATCGAGTAATGCCTGAGGTGCATACATTTTATTTTTCATCGTTCCAAATAATGCATTTCCAATATACAAATGTAATGATTATTGTTAGTGCTTCATACGAATCAAGTAGCATCTTTTTTTATTACATAACTCCATCAATATATTTGACAGGCAGTTTGCGGGCATAATGAGAGGGCATAATGGATTGTCATCTCATTATGCCCTCTCATTATGCCCTCGGGCGTCATAGACTGCTTTATATATCTCATATGACAGCTATAATTGGCATATAATAGGCAAATGAAAAATAAATGTTTTTACCGCTGACAGCAGGGCCGGATCTACATATTTTTCGCATATGAGCCCCTCGAAATTGCCGCATTTTATACCCCAACTAAAATTATTTTTTACTCTTTATAGAAAAGTGTTAATACGATTTTTCTTTCTCCTAATTTGCGCAGATTTAATTAGCAGTAAAAACATTTTTTATAGATATTATAAAGTGTTATTGAAACAAAGTATAATATCTGTAACTGTTTAATTTTTAGAGAAATGTACTCCTTTTTCTTATTATTTCCGCATCATTATACATCAACACACTCCTGTACAAATTTTATTTTTGCCTGGACCATGTACATAGTTCTTGTAACACAGTTACTTTGCAAGAGTAAAAATGCAATTTTCTCAAGACAATAGTATGACACGTTCCGGATGAGAAGCCCGTTTGTTGGGCCCATTGTCGCAGCGACTTTTTGGGACTTTGCTCACGACGAGCACGAACATCTTCTACAACCTCCTCATTAGCAATCACTGGGCGGCCAGGTGACTTCCCACAAGCAATACTTCCGGTATTGTTAGAGCGCTCAAGTACACGATGAACATTGCGACGTATATTGTTGTAATCCTTATCATGGTCGGGAGACGTTTCTCGGAACTCCTGCATACACAAACTCCATTAGTTCCATTGCGGAAATAGGGTATTGCAAAAGCATCTTATTCTCTTCTAAAGTAAAGAGTACACCTATTACACGCTACAACAAAAATACGGTGGTTTACAATTCAAAAAATTCAACCCACCTTGTAAATATTAGAAAGAAACTGGTAGTCTTGAAAAATTTTTACTCTAGATGTTTTTTTTTCAATTCCATTTCAGTATTTACGCTTCCGTTTAGGCTTTCGCTATCGCAAAAATATGTTGCCTTCTGTTTCCGCTTCCGCTTCTATCACATCACTTCCGTTGCATCACTAAATTCTGTTCGACTATGTTTAATGTGGTTCTAAAGAGATTCGGATTGTCAATGAGTAAAGGATGAGCAATATTGTTTCGCACGATGAAGGACGTTCAAATCTCACAGTACAGCAAGAGAATTTCTTTTCATTTAGCAATCATTAATTGAATTTAATGCATAATTTGTTCGTGGCCTTAAAATTCACGAAACTTCTGTGTGGTCTATTTGCCACGAAATAAATGCATAAATGCATCCACTGGGCCGTAACTTAGGGTCTGACTTAATTAAGGTTGACGCAACTGCGTTGCATTTTTGTATAATTAACGTCAATTATTCGTAATTGGAATTAAGTTTGCCAAATATGTGATGTAATGTAAATTATATTAAATTCAGATGAAAGGATTAATTCTTTCCCTTTGCTTATATTTTACTTTACTGCAGCTCTCAGTAAAGGATAGAATTGAGCCTTAAATTTTGGTTCTGTAAGCTGTAGGCCATTTAACTGCAGTTGGCAGTGTGACCCAAATTAAACCTTAATTTAATTCTGTAAACCGCAGGCCATTTCAGTTAGTAATAACAGTTCTCGTTTCCGTGACCAATCAGTCCTGAGTACTGCAGTACACATATCTCGTAGTAGACAAAAGTTAAGCGACAAAAAAGAAATGCATATATCTCATCATATCCGATTTTACACTTACGGGGAAACACAGAATGGCACACAAAGCCCTTAAATCTAACTGAAGAGATCGAGAGCTGGTGATGTCGCGGGCTGTTGGGCCCGTCGGATTTAGCTGTGGAGATGGTGCACAAGATTAGTAGGCATCCACCTAAATAAGTGTCAGAACACTACGCTCGTTTAACCAAACAAAAAGTAAATATTTGAAACAAAGTACCTTAATACGGCTGCAGGCACTCCGGACGGACGGACGGACAAAACGCAGGCAATAGAATATTGTTTTCATTCTTAAAAAGAACTAGAGGAAAATCTCAAAAAGTATAGCCGACCGCTACCGACCCTCCAGCAGATGGAGGCATGAAAGGCAGTAGGTAATTTTAGATAAGTCCCTTACCATCTGTCCGCACCCGCGGTATCAATGAAAAGCTGACAGTAAATTTTGGTTAACGTTTGAATAAAAACACAACATGGCGTACGAGAGAATTTTGGAAGCGTTCTAGAATTAAGCAGTACCTTGAATGGGAACTTTCTCATTTTGGTTTCTTTCGAATACAACCCAGTTTTCACATTTGACTTGCAAATTGGACCTTAAAGTAGACAAAAGGTTAAAGCTAACTTGTGCTAATTAAAAGGCACGTGCGGTAACCCTTTCCAAATTGAGTGTCTATCATGCAGATTCGACTTTGAAGGCGATAACTAATTATACATTTTATTATTTCAGGTGTCTCGTTCGAATGCCCAAGAAGTTACGCTGACTAATGTTGAAAGAGAAACTTCTGGAGAGTTTAAGTGTGAGGTCTCGGCGGACGCTCCTCTTTTCCACACAGAGATCCGTGCTGCGCATTTACTTGTTGCAGGTATTTATAATTTAAGAGTTTAAAAGCTTCGATAAGCTGCTGTGCAACATTTAATTAAATTTAAATCTAGTTGCACGCAACTTTTAATTATCGTTGAATATTCTAGCTTTAATTTCAGTTTCGTACAAGACAAAAAGGATTTATTATTACCTTTGTTAATAAGCCTTTTGTTTTCGGTAATGGGATTACGTAAATAAGAATGCGTAATTATTATTAATTGAGGTTTTGCTCCACTCATTTCCTTGAGGAAAACGTAACTTTGAGTTTGAAATCTTGTTAAATATTCTTTTTATTATCATTGAAATGCTTCTTCTTATTCAACGTAAGCCTCATTTTAAAACTCATTTTTAGAAGCTAAATTGCTTGAATCTCCTATTTAGGTGGTCAAAGGGATTTACATATTACCTTCTTGACGTCAGATTTGGTTCGAATATGTTAAATAATAGAAACGTCCCAGATGTATGTACTTTACTCTTGACTTTCATTTCAATATGTAGCACTCCAAGCCATCCATGACTTACCAATTAGTAAGAAATGGCAAGTTAAAAAAATGCACAAAACAATACAATAAATACTTACGAGACACTACACATTTAGTTCTTTTATATCGAGAGTATATTCCGAACAAAATAAAGAAAGTTTGTGAAACGATATGCAAAGATCTAGAACGTTTAAAGGAGGGATGCCTCTGCATTTCTTATAGTCGCGCCGATGGCTAACTTCGATGCCGTCCCGCTGTCTGGGATACTCGTTACAGTACGTATGAAACGAGGCTTTGTGTCATTAGGCTATATTTATAAAAAATAAAGTATTTCCTTCAAAGGTAAAGGTAATGGTAAAAGGTAGAGCTGACAAGTGAAGGTTGAAGGAAAAGGTTTTGTTTTATTTTCTAATTCTTACGATCTTACGAAAGGCTGATTCACATTAACGGTCACGTCACGGTCAGTTCACGGTGCGGTCAATTATTGTAGCGTATATTTCTATGAACATGTTCTGACCGTAACCTGACCGATAATGTGAATCTGCCTTAAGGAATACACGCTATAATGTTTAACCACACTGTGAGCGGACCATGATCTGACCGTGACGTGACCGATAATGTGAATCAGGCTTATGTAACGAATCTCACGATATTTAAAAAAAACCTTGCGGAAATACCTGCTCAAATGGCACAACTTCAACATAAGTATAATAATTTTCATCTGTAATGACGTTTTTCTATTTTAAAATATGAATTGATTGATTGTGGGTGGAAAGCGGTCATTAACCTTGCGACTGAAAACAAGTTGCAAATCAGCATATGCATGATTAAAGCGCATTTTTGGTATTAGAGATCAATATTTTTATAGCAAAGTTTAAAATTATCGATCTCACGAGTAATCTCAAACTCAAAATAGCCTAGAGCCAGGACATCTACACTATAGTAGAAAGCTTTTAGTGAAAATTTCAAGTCTCTAGCTATTGTAATTGCTAAGATCTCAGCCTGACAGCCACCCATAACGAATATAGATAATAGCGTATTTTTTTTCAAAGGTACACTTAAAATGAGCAATTGGTAGATTGTATGCTTCTAGTAAATAAGACAGCAATTCATCTGATTTAGTGACAGTCCAGTTAGGATAAGAACCTGGTTCACAATGTAGTGTCATTTTTTATTTAAGAGAATAAATGGTTTAAACGAAGATACCTAATAGTTATTTATTATACAAGACGATAAATGGATGTTTTAATAATCGACTGACAGATGTTTCACGAGATGGTTAATTTCCCTTTATCGTATAACAGAAAACTTTAGTATATAGCAAAAGCCATAGAATTCATTATAAAACTTCTGAAAATTTTGTAGGTATTTAATTTAGACGTTCAAAATAGCAAGCTTACGTTCTCCCGTCGTTTCCATGAAAACAACATTGTATTACGTTCTGAACTTCATTTTATTTTGTGTTCCGCGTCATTTTTTTAGTAATGACAGACGTCATTATAATGCACAATTTCATTTCACTTTATCTACCGTTACTGTTCAAAAGATACATAGGCTACTCATTCAAACCTAATAGAATTTCAATTTAACGTCTGCTATTATGCAGCTTTTATGAATTTTAAAAAGGTGAAGCCTTTTCCTTTGAAGCAAATGCTTTGATTTTTGCATGTAAAAGGAAATCCCTTTTCTTATAAATACGGCCTAGTATATCATACTACCTAATGGTAAATTGCATTAATCAATTTACGTTCATTACGCATTGTAGATAAAATATTCGTGTTAATAGGTTAATACAAAGCTGCTCCATTTGATCCGATTTCAATTATAGTAAATCTTGGTTGAATGATCACGGATGGGTTTGAGCCAATTTACGTTAGTGTGATGTTAATTACGTAATCCTAATTCTGAGGTTGATAAATGTGCAATTAATAAAAATCTTAGTGCTCTTCGGGTGCCATAGTTGCAATACCTTTAATTTTAAAGCATAGGTAATGATTAGTTTTCCTAATTCGTAAGGTAAATACCGGAGTTGTATAGAACAACTTAAGACCTTCTGCAGAGGCACATCTAAAAAACATTATGCGGGTCACTCTGTAATTGGGCACACGCCTGTTGGGCCCAGAAAAAGAGAGGGACAATAAATAAATAAATCATTGTTCAACCTTTTGATTGTTATTTCTTCAAAGCAAAGGGTGAACGCGAATGCTTCAATATTAAACTCGTTGAAATATCTTGAAAAATAAAAGTTAGTTGTACAGGGTGGCGCGTCAGTTTCCTCATGAAGTGGAATCTTGTGTTTCAATAGGCACTTTTTTAAGGTAATATGGTAGTAATGTTCAGATAATAAATTTGTGTTTTTATTCTGCTAATCTGTAACGGTTTGAAATTTTACTTTTCCCGTTAATATGGGGAAACTGACTTAATGCGCCACCCTATACATGTAATTAAATTAAATTCCTAATTGAGAATGGATGAGTTACGTGGGAACCTTTGGTATAATGTATAATTCGTAGGCTTAGCTTACAAATTAAATTGGGGATCCATTGCACAGGGTACCATTCAAGACTTTGATGGGAATCTTTAGGTACAGGGATGACTAATATTCATGTATATGATGATGTATATGATTCGTTTGGAGTAGAACCTGTTTGACCTTCGGCTCAGGGTAAAAGGAAAAACCATGGCCCCTTGATATAAGTGCCTAGGACTATCTGTCAGGAGTGCATTAAGTTAGGGACAAACAGAAACACGTGCTCTTCTCTGAGGTAGCTAGAGTTTTTACGACCTACCCTCTCTGATCGAGTATATCGGCTAGCCGTTTAAGCCCTTGAGCGATTTTCTATCGATTCTGGAGTGCGTTTGATTTAAATGAATGAATACATATTATACACCTTTGGCGATCACCGATATTTAATTATTCGCATGTTTGTGCTTAAAGCTCAGGAACAATTATTTCAGTTATGATAGTCGCCCTCGGCCGAGGCCCGGAAATCAAGTTAAATTGACTGCGTATCAATTTCCATCATTCTTACACCGTTTTATCTATAGTTACCAATTTTTCCAAATGCGAAACGTAACTGTTATGGACACTTAATTGTTCCATTCATTCATCTATCTTTCAAACTTGTGTTCACAATCCGAAATGTTTCTTCGGCACCACAAGATATCTCAGCCACGTCTTACCATCTGCTCATGATTTTGGTCTGTTTAAGGGAAAGTGCTGATTTATGCGAAATATTGCTATAGAGGATTACTTAATAGCGCTGGGTTCTTAATAGTAAGAGATAGGTTAATTAAAGAAGTGTCGGGAAAAATTTTTCCTTTTGGTGAAAAATATCAAGTTGCGTAAGAGGAATTGCCGAAAATACACAGCATTCCACTATTTGATATCTTAATAAGCTTGCGATTTGTTTCCATCAGCCAGAGTTTTTTTTTGTTAAACAGCATGCGCTTGTCTTAACCAACCAGCGGTTATTTTGCACCGTCCGGCATTAAATTTCTTAGACCCAATTTTTAAGGTGGGACGTTATGGTAAACTCGACTGTTAGAGCAGCAAAAAAAATCCTATGATAAAGAATGATTTATTTTTAAAAATTACAAGTTGTTAGACAGAAAATTGTTCCGTTATGCCCCAATGCCACATGTCATTTCTGATTCTAATTTCCAAGACTTGCTTCACTAAAACTTTACAACAAGTTGGAAGTTTCATTTTATCAGATTTAAAAGCACTAAAAAGGGCCGGTTACATACTCAGACGTTAAATGGAACCTTTGGTAAATTAAAAAGAGACTTTAAAACGAACCAAACTCTAGCATCATCAGAGACAAAAAGAATCCGAACAGAAACTGCAGAGATTCAGGAAATGATTGCTAACTGAAAATCTGGAGAAGGTTTTTTAAACCTAAATAAATTAATAGCTTTGAAATTTTTCTGACTATTTGGATCTTCCTCGAAGCAACAATAATCTTTATCATGGTAGTAAAGCGTGATTATCAGAAGTTAATGAGCTTCCTTTATTTGACCGCAAGGACTATATTCAAAATGGAAGTTCAGAATTAAATTGCTAATTGAATCAAATGGCTGGCTGAACGGTCCGCAGAAACATAAACCAGAGAATAATACCGAAGCAGTCGAGTGGTGTAAAAAAGATGACTTATCTAAACCAAATTAAAACACAATGTTTTTAGACTCTATTTGAAGATGTTAAAAACTATTACATTATGAAAACCTCAAATTCAAAAATTAAAAAAATTACCACAAAAATTAAGTTTTTGTCAAACCTTATTTTCCGTTGAGTTTAAACACCAAAAATGTAATCTTATGTGTTGTGGTTCCAAAACTATGTGTCAAAAAGCCTCAACATTAGTGACAAAACGTGTTTTGATAAATGACATCGTTATACCCTTTCACTCTACAGTAAAATCTTCCTTGATCAACATCTATCATTTGAATCTCATATCACCAAAAAGTGTGGCCAGGGATACGCCAAATTTTCCTACATGTATAAATTTAAAGACCTTCTACCTGCAAAAACAACACTGTATAATTATTGCACTCTAATTAATTTACACTTTTCTTGTTAGTTTCTTAGGGCGAGATTGCCAACCGTGTCGATATCTCGTCCCTTTTAAATAGAGTATTGTATTTTAGTGACTATTTTAGTTTGGAAGCTCTCTTTTTTGTTTTATATTCTATTTAATAAACCTCTATTATTATTATTATTATTATTATTATTATAAACTGTATTATAAACGATGAGCAGAGTGGCTTATTATATGGAAAATTAATTCAAAGAATTATCTGAAAATGTGTACATATGACCCCTTTTATTTCTAATATTTTTAATTTTATACGACGGTATACCGGACATTAATTCACACTGTTTGGAAAACTCCTTTTTTATGAAGCAACCCAGACAGATCCACTATTTTCAAGATTTGCTTAAATAAAGCTTAAACTTTACCCTACATGTAGCATTTGTAAAAAAATGTACACAGGGTGCTCAGGAATTCATATCAAATTGCGCAGTTTTCAAAATCAAAAAGCTTAATTTTTCAATTGAAGCCCTCTTTTTTCTGTTAACCAATGGATTCTCTACTGAAAAATGAGGGTTGTAGACCTATCTTATTTTGCTAGGAATCTGAGCTTTCAAGGCTTTTTTATTTTACTTTTATTTTTAAGCAAGGCAAAGACTGCACTATACCTACATATTTGATAGAATCACAGCTTCCCAAATTAGTTATTTTCTACAAGGAATTTTTGCCATTTGGAAAAAATCCATACATTGTCTCACAAACATACGAGTGAGAGTAAAGTATTTGAGATGTATTTTTAACTATATCGCTTGCTGATGTGGATAATAGCAAAATTTACTAGTGACGGAAACATGCCTGTAATTTGCACCCTGGGCCCACTTCTATTTCATTTTCATAAACTGAAGACCTCTAAAGCTGGCAAAACCTCAAAGTAGTTCTATTAAACTACGGAAACTAAAAGAATAAATGAAGTGCACACAGATTCATGCATAAGTTATTTCACAGTCAAACAGAGAGGTAAAAGCGGGTGGACAATTAAAATTAAACTCAAACGTAGATTCAGATTTAAATGGAAGAGTTCGTATTGTCCTTCTTAAACAAGCATCAATAGCAGTTCGGAAGTTTCAGTTGTTTTACTTGAAGCTCTTTATATTTCTTTCAGATATCCCAGACGATGGCCCAGTTCTAACAACTCAACTGCAAAAGGTCGCCCCCGGTGCTAAAATAAAAGCGAATTGTACGTCACCTCCAGCATATCCAGCAGTAAACATAACGTGGTTTGTGAACGATGTCGAGGTGAGTACATTTCATTTTTACAGTTATTATCAAAGAGGGTAAAAAGTCTAGCTGTAAGATTATTGAGTCTACCTTGAGTGACAGATTTAATAAGGCGTTAGTAACCAAAGTACAACACTTGAGGGGTGAAATGACATAAATTATATTAAGGACCTCTGCTGTGTAGCGATAAGACGTGTACAATTTTGACAAGACTGTCAAATGTAGAGTTTTCATTAAAGCTCTCCTATCTGCACGTAGTTGAACTTGCCGGCGGCGTCAAATGTTTACTATAGATCAAGGGGAAATCAATAAGGTACGATATTCACTGGAAAATTGGGGGTATTCGGTTATTTCTAGCGCTAGTTCTACAACCGTCTCGATTTCTACATGAATGACCAAATGTGAAAAGCAAATTCTTCTGTTGCTTTACGTCCTTGATTAGTTATCCATAGAAGCACTAAAAAAAATTCATTAGCAACCTCGATGTGCAACTGCATTTGTCGTAAAGTAACGTATATATTTTAGCGATGTACGCCCTCAAGAGAGCAATAGACGAATGATGTCGTATCGACCTATTTCGTGAATTAGGAATATTCTCTGTGAATATTGATAAGACAACTAAATTACTATTACGCAATAGGAAAGGTGTTCTAAAAAATATAGTGCAAGTTTATGAACACGTTTAAACAGAAAATTTGATTTGCTAATTTTAAAAAAATGTTCGTGAAATTTGTTTAATCATTTCAAGTGAAACAAAGCATTGTGTTCGCGTTTTTCTTGGACATAAAGCAGCGCTTGACAGAGTTGATAGGAATAAAATATGGAAGATGCAAAAATTGACAAGAAGTTAAAGGAGAGAAACAAGAAACTATTTGGAGAGACAAGATTGAGGGTAAGAATAGAAGGTAAGGAGCCTGAGGTATTTTAGACATGTAAATGACTAAGACAGAGATACCCACTTAGCTCAACCTTATTTAGTCTCTACTTAAGGAACATGGCACAATTATTAAAACAAGGTGGATAGTAGTGGGACAAAGAAAGATATGGTCCCTGGCATACGCGGACGACGCCGTTATCATGGCACCAGAAGTAGAGAGATGAAACAAATGATGGGAAGAATTGAAGAGTAGGTATTGGTAATCGAAAGGAATGGAGAATGGACATGGAGAGAGGTAATAATAGCAGTGTAAACGAACTTATTATATCATTTATGTTAGATTGACATTTTAATATATTTGAATAAGTGGGCTAAGCCGTTCTTTAACCGTAAGGATAGATAAAGTGATCACTTTAACCGTAAGGGTAGATAAAGTGAAACAAATGATTGTGCATTCTAATGACATCTGTCATTCTTATTTCAACTCCACGTTATAGAATGACGTTCAGAACATATGACAACATTGAACTATATACTCTGTTACAGAGTATATAGTTCAATGTATGACAATTATGTTTGTATGGAAACGAACCTAAGCTTACTATTTTTGAGGTCTCTAAATTAAATTCAGAAGCTTTCCAAATATGGCTTCTGCTATAAAATAAAGTTTTGTATTATACACGACGATAAAAGGAAACCAACCATCTCATTAAAGTTAATTAATTCGTGGCTGCGCCACTCTGCGCAACGAAACAATGCGGCAAATGCGCAGATAATAATAGATTTAAGAATAATGGGGGTTGTGACGAACAAGACAGGTGTGGGAAATTTGAGAGAGGGGGTTTAAGAATGATTTTAGAACATGATAGTACTGTTCGATACAACGGTAATCGAAGTAGTCATGTACGGAGGTGGAAGGAATGCGTATAAAATATATTATAAATGTTTAACATTAAACTGAAGGACACCAAATTTATTAGAGGAAGAAAAAATGGAAAAGGTTAGGGTAGCGTCTGGTCACAGAGCGGTTCGATTCGAGGAAGGGGGCGAAAGTGAATTGGTGAAATAATGCTTGATAACTCGGATCCAGGCAAAAAGAATGTGGGGTGAACTAAGAGGAAAATACTACGAAGGAAATGTATACGGACGGGCTGACGTTGAACGGGATCGAGGAGTAGGAGAAGACAGAAAAGATGAGCTGGAAAAAAGGGATCTGGATACGCAACAGATGGTGAAGATAGAGAGCATATAGGGGAGTGGTTACTAAAATATTTGTGCGAAGGATGAAAAAAACATTAAAACAGTAGCGAGACTCAGATGCGCAAATGAAGGGAGTGGAAAGAGAAATGGAGACAAGAAGAAGAAAAAAAATGTAGAATATGTAGAATGACAGGTAGAAGTAGAAGTGAGGGGCTGACGAGAGAGGATGAGGTGAGAAGTGAAAAGAAGTGTATTACATTTTGTTATAAGTTTGATTTGTAAAAAGTTTAGCCAAGCTGATATCTAATAAAAATTGATAATGCACTTAATTGTTTAAGTAAATTTTGACGAAGCGCTATCTTAGTGGAGGTAATAGTGGAGACTTGAAAACTCGGGAGGTGCACTTCAGATAAAAAGATCTTCAAAATGAGGTTACTCGCAAGGTAGATTTTTTCTACTGTCACCTGGAGCTGCACTACGTAATTAATTTATCACCAAACGCACAGAGAACTAATTCTTTAGATGTGGTTCTCGCGTTGTACGATTATCGCTATCTAATTTTTTGTACACGTCATTTCCTTTTTATACGACTCGACTATTTCATTAGTTATCGAATGTCTTATAGTGTGAAATTAACTAACTGCCACTGATTCACTATACACGTACTCCAAATTTCATTTAATAAATACGCTGGTCATAGTTATTTACCCAAAATCGTCCTGAAGGCAGACTAGGTTTCCTGCCGCTTGTCACTTTACCGCACGCATTTTTGACAATTCCAAATTTCTATAATGACTCCTGTCGTCACTGAAAGATTGACATTAATCAAAAGTTATATAATAAAAATTGAAATTTTGTATTAAAATACGATTTTGGGTAAAATTTAATACAAAACTCGTCAGTAAAATGTCAGTACCTGACTCGAGAATTAAAGTACTCGGCCCCTAGGGGCCTCACACTTCAATCTTTCCTCGCCAGTAATCTAAAATTTTCCTGACGTTTGTGTAAGTAACTATTATAACAAGTTGTACTTGTAATTTGTCAGTTTAATTCATAAGAAATTCTACGTAATTCTAAATGTGAAAAAGTGCTACTAAACTTGTCTATATTCTCTAGTGGTTTGATGTGGTCCATTTAAAAGGGGGAGACATGTGGAATCTGTCTGTAAACCGTATTCAATACGTTACAGGTTTTTTTTTTCAAAATCAATGTCGTTTGAGGGAAAGCAGCAGTAGCAATTAACCAAACAAGCAGTTACAAACATTTGTATGCATTACAACAGCAGACAATAGTAATTGTAGATGTGCAACGAAATGAGTCCTGTTTCATTTTCCTTGGAAAAGACTGGCAATTAAATTCCTTGTGAACGTTTTCAGTCAGGTAAATCTCCAAGAATATGTTTCTTTAATAGTTTCTCGGGCGCTGTTACAAGCATTCATATTTTATGTTTAATTACCGTTCAAAGTTCGCTTTAGATGTACGAATTGAAATGAACACGCCGTAGACTGTATTCTTAATTGTCTAGCAGCCAAATGAGATATTTTCCCCTGATTTCTATAGTAAAGCTTCCTTTATTACCACTTTCAGCGCATTTAAAATTTGGACCGGTTGTTTTAACCTATTTCATACGTTCATCAATTACGTAAATGAGGCTGCATTTTGTTCCGCAATATCAATCCAACATAATTTGCTGTTAGTTTAGTAATGACGTAAGGGAAACGCCGCTTGTTGGTATATCAATGCTTTGCATAACATACCATAGTTGCGCGATCGTGGATCCCATAATGACAAGCTACGTAATGCTAAGACAATACCTGACGTTTGCTTGTTTGTTCGATTGCTGAAATAACTTACTGCTGGAATCTGTACCTACTCTCTATGCATGTATTTGACGTGTTGCATGTGATGTAAATTGTGTGGATTATGTTATTGTTTCTATAAATCTGTATAGCAACAATCTAGTGAATGGATCAAACTTGCATAACAATTTCAGAGTGATTGCCAACGTACTCTAATTTTGTAATCCTTATACGTCGGGGTCGCTATACATAATTCATTCCACTTTAGATAGCAATCCAATAATTTTACTTATTATGTGTTAGTGATTAATTGGCCATACTGTAACGAGAAAATGCATTTTTCTCCATCTACCTGCATAATATGCTATTTTGCCACATTTTTATATTCTTAAAATGGACGCCTTTGTTATCATCATAAACACTGTACAAAAAATAATCTCTTTTTCTGACTAGTACGGAAAAGTAATGACCTTCAACTTCCACCCATCAGTAAGTACTACAGGTTGACGTACGCCGGGGTTCAATATAGGTTATTGAGGCTGCAGGTCAACCACATGTCAACATGTTTGTATACAGGGTGTAGCATCTAAAACTCTTCTGAACATAATTACTTACATTACCATGAAGGATATCTAAAAAATGTAGGAGCAAATTTGTCCAAAGGTTACCGTCATGTCTCTAAAATATTTCTGATCACCAGTGGTGTTCTGTATTCTAGTGGCTTATCAACTTAATGGAACGCCCTATAATTTATTGAAATGTTGAGGTTATTTTGTAGAGCACGTGAACGCTGCCTTAAAATTAACTACATTGGCGATCACTAGATGTCATTGTCTAACAATTACAAAGCATTGCGCGCAATAACATTTCTACTGCCCGTTGTTATCAATAATCATTTTTGTATAAAAGCTGCTTCACAGAACACTTCTTCCTTTCACTTGTTAGCCTGAGAACCTTATTGTCAGACCTGTTCATAACCTGAAAACTTAAAACCATTCCGATCACTTAATACCGCTTTCCGTTTATCCTTTTTGCCCCGTAACGTCAAACTACCTTTTCCTGCATCATATAAAGTCGCCGTCCATTTCACTTCATCAAATTCGTTAATAAAGACGAATAGAGTCGAAGACGGGAAGCTTGAGACTAGTGGCGCTTCTGAATCCCGTGGACCAAGTTTTCCTTGGTTTCGTTTCGTGAGTGCTACGCTGCGGTGGTGGCTACGTCACATCCAGTGTACCATTCAAATACTACCCACACTGATGGGCTGTGTATTGAAAGTGGTGGTTTCATCCATATAAAAACAAAAAAATAAAATAGTGTTATCCGTAATTTGATAACACTCCAACTTACCTGATTCTTGGCAAACCATTCTACGTGCGTGCCTACCAAGGACCCTTATTAAGTACTTATTTTTTATGTAATATATTATACCACTAACTTTATTGATTTCGCAATTATAACCTTTTTTCCCTCAAAATGTCCCCGTTTATCGCATTATTTATAGAGAGACTAAATTGCGCCGGTAGTTCTCATAATTTTTTACATACTTCATCAAAAAAAGGAAATTTTTGATTAACCTTGATGTGAAATTTCTAACAGTATTTGTTTTAGAACTTCTGTACTGATGATGTCATAATTTCTTTTCATTTAACATTTATTCATTGGATTAATTGAGCCTTAAAATTTTGCCATAATTTCAACCCTTACTATCAGTTCGAGTTTCCGTAGACAATCGGCTCAAGTGTACTAAGAAGCAATGAGTATAACGTCACCACAACCGACCTCTAGGCGCATTCATTGTTAAATATTTGTGTGGATTGTAAATGAAAAGAGTTCATTTTTAAAATGTTAAATAAGGAATAAACCTAATTATCTCCTATCATGTCATTAGTTTGCCAGGATTCTGAAGTATTTCAAATAAAAGAACTGGTAGACGACCATCACTAAAATTGTAACATAAAATACTACACACACTGTATCTCAGAAACAAAAAAGTGGTACAGGGTCGCGAAAACCACAAGTCTCTATCCTTAAAAACAGCTTAGATACACTGCAGTCTCAACCAAAATAGAACACACAATATTAAAGTTCACTGCGTAAATCTAAATAGCTATTTATATATCAAGTACATAAACTGGGTCTTTATGGACGAGCCGTTTATTTAGCCGAGCTAGCTTGCGAGCGAGGCACAAATAAACAAGGCGAGTCCCCATAAAGCCTATTTATGGACGCGATATATACAAAGCTTTATGTACGACTGCAACAACCCTCAAAAACGAAAATTTCATGGAATTCAATAAACGATAAAATCTATATACATTATTGACAACAGATGTCAAGCATTTGGAATTTACCTTGGATTGACACCTAAGTACGACTGTCATATTTTTTTGTGAAATATATTGCTTGTACTCATAGAATGAGATGTACAGTACATGGTTCGTTTGGTAGGGACCTAATCAAAATATCAAAATGATGTAGTTGCCTTACACCTACCTTCGTTCATATGATCCACTCATCGGCGAGAAATCTAAAAGAAAACCATTTGTATCAGATCCGTTTGTTATCTCCTACGCGATACCGCAATCTACCAAATGCGTGGTAATTGCATTTCGAATCATCGCCATTTGTCTGTGCGGTAGACGGAAAAATCGTTCCGCTCACAATATCGCAAAGACCATTATTTTGAAAGAAACGCAATTGACGTCTTAAAAATACGGGTACGAATAATAAAACTGGTGGTGCTTGCGGACGACATTGTTCTAAAACAATACGCCAGTAAAGTTGAAAGTTTCTTTATGGCAAAAGTTAAGTTTCTTTTTGTTAAACCATGTGTATATTAATATTGTAGTATACCACAAAAGGTCTCGAATAGCTTTAATATTAACGTTTTCGGGATGGCTAAATCTACAAATTTTATTTTGTCATCATTGATATGCGAAATGCGTCTTGCGACCGTATGCCAGTTTATCCTATAAATTTTAATTTTTAACCTCGGCAGGGTAACAACGCTGTATATAATTCATTGGTCTCATCTTGAGGGTGCTTGTGTACATCGCAATCTAAAATTCCACGCATTTTGCAAAAGTAGAATAAATGTTACGTGTGCACTAAAATTGCGTATTACTTAAAACCAACTTTCAAGTCGCAGTTCTTTGCGCAAGTAAATTATTTTTGTTTCAGGTTATCTCAAAATTCGGAATACACATCCAGAGGTTTACAGAGAGATACAATTTGGCGATACCGCAATTAGAAACCGTACATTCTGTTATCGCAATTAAAGCGGTGCCAGATATATTTAAAAATGGGAAGTTAAAACTGCGCTGCTTAGCAACCATGTTCACCTTGTACAGGAGAACGGAAGAATTGGAGGTGCAAGAGGACGCTCCACTTTTAGCTTTAATTATGGTACCAACCACCCAAAGTAGTGAAGGTAAGGCCGGTTTACATTGCGAATATTGTTTTGAAACACACAGCCTTAATCTTTGAGCACTACGTTCCATCGCTGTCTATTATGAAAGTGAAAATTGGAAAAAAATTTAACTGCAGTTCGCAGCACGATATTGAGAAAATTGGTAAGATTCCAATTATCGCGGCCCATGTAATATTATATCAACTGCAGATAAGTTCCGTTACAGGGATCTTTCTCAACAGTTTATTATTTTCAAATTTGGAGTGAATTTGGCAATGTATATTTTGCAAGTCAATGTTTACCGGATGGAAAAAGTTACTGGTGACAGTCGGGCAGGCGATAGTGCAACCTTAATGTCTTTTGCGCGACCAAAACAGCTGAATTTAAATTACTCGTAGTGATCTGATGAAGCAGCGTGCGAAGCGTAAAAAAAAGCTATCTTGAAATCTGGTGGGTTTGGATAGATGGCCTATATACGCACTTGATTGGTTAACGATTAAAGATGGCCGCTTTAATTATCACCATTTTCTAGGCGTGTTAGGAAATTAAAAAAAGAGTAGGGACGCGTCCAGAAGAGATAGCGCAACTCATCCCTGAAATGTAAACCCCTGCGATATTTTGACGCTCAACGGTAGGAATTTAAAAAGGCACCTGTTACAATAACCTCGTCGCATTATAATGACTGTTTAATACCAAAAGATATTAAACAATGACTTCATATGCACAAAAATGAATTCCACGTGTGTTTGAATTTTAAATAAAGAAAATCGGATGCCCAAGATGAATATTACCCAGCTGCTACTACTAGTACTACTAATTTTGTGTAAGATGAGATTTGGTTGGGTTTACATAATAGCAGACACATTTAACACGGACGTAGGTATGTTTCACATTGTTTACTTGGGAACAAGTAAATTTCTTTTTTGGTCTCATGTAATGTGACATTGATAAAATTCGTTTTTGATTGGTTAACCACTAACCTTATTCCCGTGGGTTTAACACCGTCAGTCTATTACGAGTATTTATTCTCAATGCTTAAAACCATTTGAAGGGTAACAAATGTTCGGGAAATAAAGATAGGTCAGCCAAAATTGACAATAAATCAACAAAACTTGTGTGTCTATGATTCTTTAGTAAGCTGTTTGGACCTATTAATATAGTGTCTACCCAACTTGTCTAAGGGCCGGTTGTATAAAGTGTGATGGACAAAGTGTAGCACATGAAAAACCGCGAAATTTTCGCATTTTTTCAATTTTTGTTCTATATCTCATAAAACTATGCATTTCTCGACGAAAATGACTATATACGTTTTTTAAGAGCATTCATTGATCGAAAATTTCGGCGCAAACCGGAGCTTCGTAGGTCAATTAGTTACCGAATTTTACCATTTTCTCCAAAAAGTGAAAAATGTTAGTTTTAGACCTTATTTAGGCCAAAACTGAGGCTGAACCATTGATCCTACGAGTATAACTCATAGAAGCTTAGAGAAAGAAAGGTAGAGGAGGGCTAAAAATGATCGCAAAGTGAAGCAAATTTTAGTTCTGTTTTCCCCCAAAAAGGTGGCCGTCGGCAGTCCATTTTCATAGAATTAAACCAGCAACCGCATCTACCATTTTTACAATATAACAATAAAGTCAAATTTATACGCACGGTCGAAAATGCAATCATCTGCACGGCATAAACTAGACGCGCCTTCCATAGTCTAAGAATAAAGTTATATCCTCGGCTATATCTATATAAGATAAAATCGCATTTTTCCAGAAATGTTACAAAACCCTTCTATCTTTTGTTTTTTGGTGTGGTAATACAAATGAAGGCATCATTTAAGAAACGGTGAAATGTATTTTATTATAAACATAAGTCATCAAAATTAAAGTAATCAATCAATCAATCAAATAGACCACACACAGAATCTTCGCCTTGTTTTTGATGGCCCTGGGCCGTCACTTTCGATGCACTCTGCAACAGATCGCCCCCTATTGGTGGATCGTTGTCGTCGTCCTCTATAGGTAGATCCTCCAGTATTGGAGGGTCGTCAGGGTTGTCTTATGGGTGTCATCATCGTCCTCTTGGATTTCGATAGAAATGATAGGGCGTCTGTGGTTGGGGACAAACGGGCCAGATTCGTTGGCGCTGGCTGCTATCTTGGCAAAACTACGGAAGCGTGCATCGTTGAGGGTATCTGTCGTCTCGCCTCCTCCATGTATGGCAACAAGGCACTTATCGCAGGCTGCTGCGACTTATTGGTATGTGGCATCCGGGTGCAGGAAAGGTCTTGCTTGGTTCACTTGGGCTTGATTCTGTCTGAAGTGTCCCACATTTTCATCTTCTCCTATCAGAAAAGGGCAGAGGTGGTGTCGCACTCAATAAATGTGTGGACGAAGAGCTCAAATCCAGGTGGTACCTCCACTTACCCTTGGTTGAACTATTCTGGAAGTAGACATTCGTTTTTGTGGATTCTAGACAACAGAGAAGTATGAGTAAATTAACATCCACTATCTTGGTGTGGGAGAGGAATGAATGGCTTTTTACTACAGCGATGCAATTACGGAACAACAGAATCTGATTGTGACTTGACAGTGAATGTCTTGTATGACAATCTCGGTAGCTCTCTTCACGGCTCTTTCTGTAGATCACGTTTCTTCTCGTTATACCAGTTGCCGGATCCTATTTCATCAAAACTTATCTTGTCGCCAAAGCGGCTCATAATTTGGATCTTTGTACCGGTAAGATTCAATTTTAAAGTGTAGGTAGGGATTTTGGTCACGTATGATTTTTGCTCTTAGTATGATTATTTGGCTTCATTTGCATTCGTGAGATTTCGGAATTTGCACGATTCGAGATCTGTCACAGGAAATGGCAACTTTGCTTGTCACTTGAAAGTTGTTACATGATGGAAATTGGTTAAAAATCGGGACATCTGTTTGGTTTGGCTTGCAGAAAGCAGATTGGAGAATCTCTTGATGCCGTTTGACGGAAGGTTGATTTTCTTTAAATCGTTATGGTAGATCTAGCTAGCTAGTTTAATTTGAACCCTCAGCTTCTTCCTGAAGGTAAGAATTATTCCAAGGGCAATTTTTTACGTTTCTAGAGACAAGTTTTCCACGCAAGTTTCCGGGGCGTATTCCAGGGCATAAAGTTCCCACGTAAATTTTTCTTTGACGATTTTTTAGAGACCAGATATTCGAAAGATGATTTTTTCAACATTTTCTGTAGATCAATTTCCTTTTCTCAACGAATGTTTCATGGGCAATTTTTGGAGCCTACATTTTCCGTAGGTAAATTTTTCGGAAGAGAATTTTCCCAGAACAATTTTCCTTGTAGTTTTTTGGAGTCAAATATTCCAAGGAAAGAAGTTTTCCAGGAAGAACCCTCCCGAAAATTGTTGGGGGTGAAATTTTCACGCAAATATTACTTGAAGAAAATTCGTAGAGGCGAATACTCCCTGTATGAATTTACGGCTTGACTCTTATAGGGAAGCATTTTAAAAAAGGCGATTTTTTCATAGCGAATTTGTCTCGTATATTTTTTCGGGGGACAAGTCTTTAGGGGTCAAATATTCCAGGGGCCATTTTTAGAGCGCATCAAATTTTCTGGAAACGAATTATTCACGCTGCTAGATTCTAGCGAAGGTAAATTTTTACGAGCCTTTTTATGAGACCGATTTTTCCCAGCGAATTTTCAGGAGATTTCTCAGGGCGATTTTTTTACAGGAATCGGCGTATTTTCGAGAAACCAATTTTCTAGGGCAAATTTTATCAGGACAAGTGTTTGTGGGTCAAATATTCCAACGGAGATCTTTTCGAGACTAAATTTTCAGGACAAGAATTTTTCCATCGCGAATTTTCCCAGGACGAGACGTGTTTTTAATGTCAAATATTCCAAGGGCGATTTTTTCGAGGCTAAATTTCCAGGACAAAAATTTGTTATACAATTATTCCAAGAAAGAATTTTCCGGTGCGCATATCCCCAACGCAACTTTTTCAAACCTACATTTTCCGGAAGTGAATTTTTCCATTGGGAATTTTCCCAGAAGAAAATTTCCGGGAACAAGTCTTTGAAGATCAAACACAATAGTGATTTTTTTGATGCTACATTTTCAGGTTGAGAATTTTTCTATAGCGAATATCTCCAGTGGGAAACTTTTCCGGGAACAAGTCTTTAGGGATGAAATATTCCAAGGGCGATTTGTTAAGCGCAACCAAATTTTCTGAAGCGAATTATTCTTAAGGGGAACAAAACCATTTTTGGTGTACACCAAACATTCAAATTCAAATTAATTTACGTTAACTCATATTAAATCACACTAATTCACATTAATTCAAATTAATTAACGTTAATTCAAATTAATTCACGATAATTCAAAATCACATTATTTCTCCTTAATTCACATAAATTCAAATTAATTCACGCTGATTCAAATTAATCACGTTAATTCGAATTAATTTAAATTAATTCACGTCAATTCAAATTAATTCATAGGGGTGTACACCAAAAATTCAAAGTAGTTTCCCCTAGGGAAGCGAGCTGCGAGCGCCCACATTTATTTCTTTTGCCCTTAGTCGACTTGAAGGTTATAGTAGGCTCCGGCCAACGTGGAACCCATCCCGTCTCCACTAAGCAAGTGACAGGGGTGCGCTGCTGAACACCTAGACATAGAGAGGCGACCTCGAAGGGAACACTCTATGCAAGAAAAAAGTGATTTGGTACACATCTGGAAAAATGCCTAAATTGTGACACATTCAAACTTAAAAAAAGTACATAGTGTCGTTTGTCGAAAAATGCATTGTTTAGGAGATATAGAGTAAAAGCTGAAAAAACTCCGAAAATTTCGCGGTTTTTCGTGTGCACCCAAAGAACATACTCAAAAATCAGAGATACATAATGTTTTAGGGATTTCTATATCGATTTTGACTCGCTTAATCTTTCCAAGGGTTTAAAGTTACATTATGAATTAGGCCGAAGGAGAAATATTAAATAAATTGAATTTTTTTTAAATATTTTCATAATATTGAATTTTTTTTAAATATTTTCATAATACCTTTACTGAACCTACTGAACGTATTTCGGCCGATATATAAATAACGTCCGATATATGACACATGTCGGCCTAATGACTTTTCAGCAAGCTTTTACAAAAATGTGTAGAACATAATCCTGAAGGCACTTTACTGAAATTTGTATGAAACTATCTCTAATCTTGTTTCGTCTATTTTACAGGTATTAGTAATGGAATTCGGCCAGCTTCCGAACACATCGTCTTCGCATTGGCTACAATAATCACAATATACAATATCAGGATTAATAAATCGTGATGGTGCTAAAGACATGCTTCGTGTGGCGTGCAATTTTAGGTACATAGTAAAAGAAAATGTGATGTAATAAATTTTAATCGAAACTAAAGAATTTAACGTTGTTAAAAAATATATGTGATTTACCCCTAAACCAGTTATTAAATATTCAATACCTAATTGTGGTGTTAGAGGTGTTTTACTGAACCGACTTTTGTGGGAAAAGACATGTGCAAGTTGAAACTGTAACGTTAAAGACTATTTATAGATAAGAGGCAAGAGTCTAATATTTATACATAGCTATAATAGGCTAGCGAAAATTTATGTTTTTCTGTTACTTGTTTACAGAAATTAAACTTTACTTAGCTACTAGTAATTGATTTTTAAGAAATTTACTAAATCAAATGTAGCGTAAGTGTTCAATTAGTTCGACATTGGGAAAACAGGTAGTGTTAATATTATATTGGAAATGAAAATCAAAAGTACTTATTCCTGTATCAAATCCAGTACGTTTTCGTATTTATTTTTTCCACGAACGTCCTTAGGGGCTAACTATAACTAGGTCACAGATGTCTATCAGAATAGCAATAACGTAAGAAATTTCTGTAAAGTATATTTTCCAAATGTAGCTTACATTATTCTAACGTCTACGTGTAAGGTGACAACGAGCTAAAGCAAATGCCAGATTGATTATCTTTAGTTTGGGCTTGTACATACCAAAATCCTTATTTTACGGGTTTATGTTGTGGTAAATGAACTGTCTTTCTCCAGAACTCCAGAAATTATAAATTTCTTTTTCCTCCCCGTTGTTACTTTTATCCCTGAGACCACGGTTCCAGTTCATAGTACTTCTTCATTTCTACTACCACTTTTACCTAGAATGCACGACCTAGTTCTTGTTTTCAAGCTTTAGATCGTGAAAATGGCGGCACCTTACATTTTATTTATTTATGTGATTTATATCAAATCAACCTAAATAACTAACATCGAATAATGTACACAATAATAATTGACGTATTTTTGTATAACACAAACCGTTAAGTATTTATGATTTGATAAAAAATTCACTATAATTACTTAATAAATAACCCCAGTATTGTTCATTTGGACTGAAATACGTTTTTATTTGCACAATTTTAGTGTTCGCTATTTAACTACTAAATAATGTGGAAATATATGTCAAGCCAAATGTATAAGCATAATTGTTAATAAATGGATTATTATACGGTCTTGTTTTGAAGCTCGTGCCTACTAAATTTATACGGCGATATATGCTACCAGGTACAGGATAAATAAGTACAAAGTGAGAAATAGAACGGTGCTTAGGGTGGTGGTTATAGCACGAGAAAACCCCGATCGGAACTAAATTGTGTTCTTATTGACCGCAACTCCGAATAATGTCTTTTAGTAGTAAAGTAAACCCGGCCGTTGTACTTATTTATCGCTTTGTTATACAAATAGAGGAAATTGTTTTATATACATCCTTTATTTGATAGCCCTCCTTTTTGTATGGATAACTACTACAGAGATTTTCAAATGATTATTACAATAGGAATAGTGGAATGAAAGGTAGGTACTTTCTCCTCTTTTATCATCAAGTGTAACATTGTTTTTTCACTACTAACGTCTGATGAAATGATTATTAACCTTTTCTCCACGAAGTGTTCGAAGTGGTTAATAATGTGGTAGTTTCTGTTGCCAACTAAACTGTCGAACTGTCATTAGCTGTTAATGTCAAAGATCCAAGCTTGAAAATGTTTGATTTATTTCTGTTCGCAGTGTTGGATATTTCTGCTTTACAATAATTTGGTGCAGTTTTATGATGATGATGATGATGAAGTCTATTATTGCCTTCGCACCTTACACCCCTCGGTTGCGCCTCGGAAATCGGAATGTAATCTTGGTGCTCAGGCAATACTAGACTTGTTATATAATGTACTATTAATCGGATCGCTTAGTTCATACGATCGCCGCTTCCCAATTGAAAGGTCGATGACGCGCGTTCGAACCCAAGTGCACCGGTTTTTTTTACAAGGCCTTCATTAAATTTATGTGACAACTTGTTCCATTAATTATATATTTAATTTTATTTTATGTATATTAAATATACAGGGTGACAATTTGAAAACTTACCACCCCTCATATCTTAGTAAATAAACGAGATATTTAAAAAAATCAAAATCCGTTTCGGTAATTTGGAGGGGGAATCACAATGACATAGTTGGCGACGCACCCCCTCCAACCCCCTGCGCCCCAGCCACCCCAACTTTTAAATCTTAAATAGTGACCCCCCATGTGTGATACGTCGTTGGAAAGCTCTGAAAAAATGCTTTCCAACCATACCAAATAGCATTACATTTAGGTTAGTAATTATCGTGCAAATCAAAAAATAAACTAATATGATACATTTGAAATCTGTCGTATTTAAAACGCAACCGGCGAACATTAGACGAACTAAGACAGAGAATAATTCAAGAATGTCGAAATATTGCAAAACCAACATAGGAAAGGTTCGACAAGAGTTTGAGAATAGATTATAACTGGCGATCAAAAATGAGTTGCTGTCGAGTCGGCTTTGGAAGTTCAAGTTAAATACGATTTTCCATGTTTATTTTTTGATTTGCACGATAATTACTAACCTAAATGTAATGCTATTTGGTATGGTTGGAAAGCATTTTTTCAGAGCTTTCCAACGACATATCACACATGGGGGGTCACTATTTAAGATTTAAAAGTTGGGGTGGCTGGGGCGCAGGGGGTTGGAGGGGGTGCGTCGCCAACTATGTCATTGTGATTCCCCCTCCGAATTACCGAAACGGATTTTGATTTTTTTAAATATCTCGTTTATTTACTAAGATATGGGGGGTGGTAAGTTTTCAAATTGTCACCCTGTATGTACAGTGTGTGTAAAGCGATGAGGTATACAAGAGGGAATTTTTTTTAAAATATTGATTTATGAAAAAATATTCTTCATATTTTTTACTTGCTTTGAAAGTACCAATAACGTTTCGATTGTTTGTGATCCACCACACACTAAATATTTTTGTTACTATACAGCATTGATTGTAACCTCACTGCACATAAAGTAAAAATCGATTCATCCCTCAACTCTTTGTCATTCCCTCCCGTTCTATCGACATTATTTGCTCATTAATAACCCTAATCCCTTTTAAACGAATGAACGCATAAAAAACACCGCAAGGTGAGTTTGTCGCACGTGTTTGCTAACAAACCATATATGGTAAATAAAATGACGAACCATAAAATGGAGAAATAGAGAAGAGCTTCCGTTGAAAGCTCGCAAGTTGAAACCTGTACAGTAATTAGAGATCATTTGAGTGAAGCTCGCAAAGGTTACTGTACCTTTTAAGGTAAACATTTGTAATAGTGCTGTATGTAAATGAAAATCAAGCAAATTTTCCTCCAAGTTAGTATAACATTTATACTTGCAAGAAAGCTTCAAAGCATTGAACTCGTAGCAAAAGAAGGGATAAAATACGTTTTACTAACAAGCAAAAAGTTTTGTATTAAATTTGATGTAAAGTACCTATTCAGTGAATGCGCCTGCTAAAGCTTTGGTTTCGTCTTTGTGGAAATCTATTAACACATTTATGATATTCAATTTATTATTTGTGTAGGTAAGGTAATCGTGTTAGGCGTATAAGGTACAAACAAGAGGATAACTATCTATTGCCGTGAGATGTTGAATAAACAACATTTAGTAAATGTTCTTCGTAGCTTTATGTTAAAAGCTCCTTTAGTCACATTCGGTGCAATTTATATTACTCTTGGTCCTACACAAATGCATAACAGTTTATCTCTTAACTGTCTGGCAATGTCTTTCTTCGCACAATGGAATATTAATTAAACTAAACTTGCTATAAAACATCATTCCAGTTCGAGTTTCTGTAACGATTTTTCGTCTCCATTTTGATGGTTTAATCGCCAAGCGTCACTCACTTTAATAACAAGTGAGGATCCAGTTATTAACAAAGTTGCAAAAACTTTTTACGTGTTACACTAAAATTTAATTTTCACCCCCGCTCACGAATAGAAACCGTTTTTGTACCGTACGAATTTTTTTCATTGTGTATCGACACGGTCACAAATTAAATCACGCTTTTACATTGGAAGGTTTTCATTAATAATTTCGTTGACCGTTAAAATGTACCATGTGCATGCTGGTTTATGTAATTCATATTTAGAAAATTAACGTCGAAAGTTATGATCTGAAATAATAAGTTGTAATAAGCATACGAAGTGGTAACTTTTCTCTTTTGTAATACAACACAGATGGTGATATGGTTAAGGTGGTATGGGGACATGGATTAGGAAAGTTTATTTTAACGTTAGTAAGTGGAAAAGGCATGTTTTACAATGTTATAAACCTAACTATAGAATAGAAATTAGAATAACAGTGTGAACTCTCGTTGCTTAGCTACCATATATCTCCCCTTCTCTTAATTGATGGTGACTATATGCTTCAAATTAAATTTTACAAATCGTATCGGAACTTAACCGACAATGAAACATTACGACGTCGACTTCGCCTAGGGTGAATTTCTTTTAATGTATTTCCAAAAACTTAGTTTTCAATAACTTCTGTAAACATTATAATAACACGAACCTGGATCGTTTTTGGGAACCCTCTGCATTCGGGGGCTCAGGCCGGCTGGCCAGAGGTCGAGCCCTCAAGAAAACTTTACAATTAATCTTAATGTTAATGTTATAGTAGTATGCCCGGCCGGATTTAGCATGGGGCCATGTGGCCCGGGCCCATAGCGGCAAATTTTTAGGGGCGGCAAAACAAATTTGGGAAATAATTCTACAGTAGCATCGTGGAAAAATAACATAACCTCTTAAGAAATTGAATTAAGAATATTACGCATACTCTTCCCAACTTAAAAGTAATCATCAAATATGAAGTAACCTCACATTTCGACGAAATTGTGTGAACTTGTATTAAGGTTGTGGAAAATTTAGGGCTTCTCCCGCACATTTCTTTGTTGAAAACGCTTACGCAGGGTTGGGGAAATAGATTTAAAAGAGGGCCACATACAATTATTACAGAATTTTTGGGGCCAAAAAGGATTTATTATACCTACAACAAAAAACGAAAATTGATAGAAATTATTGGTTGATGTGCCTTGGATGTGCTGGACTGGTGCGACAAATGAAATTGGCTCCAAATTAGTAGAAGAAAGTTGCAAATGTTTGTTAGTTATCCTGTTTTTACGCAGTTTCATTAATGAAGATTCTGCTCACAGATATACAGTGTGTCCATGGATTAATGTTACAAGAGACGATGGACTAAAAATTTTTGAATTTTATTTTTAGGTTCTAAGAATAAGCCCTTTTTTAAAAGTATTTTGAGTTTTTAAAAATCAAGTCAGTTTTACAGTGACGCAAAATTATTTTGTTTTCAGGTAAACTGCAGTTTTTGTTCATGATACGACAAAATGGCATATTTACTTATTATTACTATTCAAAAATTTTTAGCTCATCACACTGCATCTGCTGCAATCTCCTCGCAATTTACAGCGAATTGAGAAGAAAATATTTGTAGATCCCTTTCTATCCTTTACAATTTTTCGTTTTCTTCGTGGCATTAGTACAAAAGGGGCAAGAGATCATGCCCGTATATGATACTGGCAGCCCTTAGGCGCAAGAGATGTAGATCCGGCCCTGATTGTATGCGCCAATCATCACGACTTTGTAATAACAATGCCAATGTAAAATCATCAACTTGTAAAATAAAAAACACACGGTTTTGGATAAACAATTTAATAAAAAGGTCGAGAGTCTCAATGTGTAAGTGGACCATATTTTTTCCAATACTCTCAATTGCCATCTTTGACATTTTATTACTTTTGAACAAGTTTATTACAATATCATCCAATTTTGTGGTCCCGGCCCTAAAACCGCTTTACTGTTAGATTATATCAACATATAATTTAAGAGCTGTATTTTCACTGCTCATTGAGATGTTTCCCATTTTTATTTGACTTGTCTCACCTTGCATTTGCAGGATAATTTGGTTTCTGAGCAGCAGCGTCTACGCCCTTTTACACTGTGTGTATGTTCATGTCATTCGCAATCAAAAGAGAAACTTGTATGTAATGAAAAATCTTTGTGCCCAGTTATGACTATTGGCCTAACAATATTCGCATGAGCTTAGTCTACGAATTAGTTTCCTAAAAGATTGATTGATACCTTGTAAACAAAACGTTATAAGGAATAATCGTCGTCGCTTATAATAAAGCATATTACTAATACTTCTGATAAATCAATAATGCGCTCAGACTTAAACGGTTTCCATCCAAAATAATTACGGATTTAGCAATGTGGAAAATTTAATTAAAAACTTGGAATATTAGATCTCGGTGGCTGATCTACTAATTACCGAAGCATTACGTCTTCTAGTAAACTATCCAAAAGATTTGCGCAGGGAGACGAGAAACAATTCAAAGAGAAATACCTGAAATATGTGGCATGCCGAATAAGATACGCTAGTACCTTAAAATTAATTTTGCCAGCGTACGCCTCTTAAAAATGGGTTACGAGGTATTGAGCGCTAGGCTTATATATTGAAAGAACACAGTCAACTTTACATTCATTTGAAGCGCGTAATAAATTACTTCCTTATATTTAACCGAAAGGTGTCGCGGAAAAACCAATAATCGCGAAAAAAATTCCGATGGAAAAACTATAAGAGAAACAAACGAATGACATCCACTGTCACGTTCATGAACAAAGTGATATGAGAAAAGTTACAGAAAATGAAGAATTTTCAAGCGACATCTGATATATATTTCAACCAATAAAGGAATATTAAAACTGAAAAAAAAACGGTGGTCGTATATATCGATACAAGCGACTCTTTGTTTTGTATTGTGCTACAATATGAAAGAAATTTTCCATTAACGTATCGATTTTTAAACATAACATTTTATTGGTAGGTTAAAGCTTCTCAATTTGCATCTTGCAGGTAAGTCTAGATAATGTGTGCTATTGATTAAACAAACTGGTTTGATTATTTGGTTGCAAAGACCTCTCATTTTTGTGGATGCCCACAGTCTGCTTTTATTATTTCATCCTAAACGGGGGCAAATCAACTATTATCTGTTCACCCAACAGATGCAGTTCAGCTCCTCCCAAAAAATTCCGGGCAAATTTAAATGAACATTTTTTATTGGCTGAATTTTCAAAACCTGTAACACACGCAACTATTTGCTTCCAATTACAATTTCCGTATCTAAATTGACATCCTTAATGTCAAACCTGTCATTGCGTTTCGTATTTGTCTTGCCTCAATTTGTCGTTAGTGTCATTTATAGGAACAAACAAATTTTTGAACTTAATAAACAATTTGAAATTATGTACTGCTGTGTGTTTAAAGGTCAATATTCAAAACAACACTTTATAACTTTATGTGACATGCGATTTTAAATTTCCCGGTTTTTATGATTTTGTGACTGTGAAACGGGTCTGTTATTACATTGGTCAAAATTTATTGGTAGTGGCCTAACCTGCATCTGTTGGGTGAACAGATTATAATAGGTACGAATACAATGTTGAAAACCCAAGTGAGTTACCAGGGCCGTTAAAGTTTGGCCGCCCACCCAAGATTGTTTATTGGGGTGCACTAATCAAATTTAGAAGGGAGGCCCGGTAACTTCCGGTTGCATGACGTCATAAGTTCGCATTTATGCTAATTTGGATAAACGCTTCTATCTCAGTAACCACTTGTCTGATTTTAATGATAGTGGGCTCATTGCAAAGATATTTCCTTATTACTGTATTTTCTTGCATATTATTTTATTAGCAGTCCATTTTTTAAACATTATATAGGTATGTACATACTGGTAAACCGTTATGCCCTATGTGGTCGGATAATGGTGGAATAACCGATTTTCGAAGGGCGCCAAGGCTAAAATCGTATGGGAACGTACCATATTAGGTACCTAACACTAACTAGGAATATTCGTTTTTTGGCACTTGATCTTAAAATAAACTTAAGGTGAAATTCTGGATAGTTGTTAACATATCAGGACGACCGTGACATTAATAATGGCGAGGAACAAAATATGATTAATACCACCGCCATTTTGAATGGTCCCTGAAAAAGGTGATTTTCTCATTTTTCAGACTTCGGAATACCTACTCTGTATAATTATTCACGCACTCATTTTCTAAAGGACTACAATTGCTAAAATTTCAGAAAAATTCATTTCAATCAAATTGGCCAATAATTATAATGTTAGTCGTAATGGGACACCATTGCATTAACCAATTTATACCTTTTACATTGTTTTGTATTTCATTTACAAATGTATCACGTTGCAATAAAAACTACTAATGAATGGGTCTTTGTTTAGACTTTGCCAGTAACAGTTAAAAAAGCAGCGCGAAAATTAGTCAAAAACTTGCAAGGTTGGCGTATTACAGCAGAGTTTCGCGGAAATTTTATTATAGCTTTTCTAAACTATCGAACAATACATCGAAGCTTAATAGCATCGTTCGCTGTCAGGAACAAATACAAGGAAATATAGCCGTGAAGCTTCGAAAAAACAATAGAGTATAAATTGGCTACAATACGAAGCCATTCGCAATTGTGATACGGAAAGAGTCGCTAATATGAAAAGAGGGATTATCGATTTTTATCTGTAGATTTCAATTCCAAACAAATTTTATTTTTAAATTTTCGCTTGTGCGAGTAGGTATAATGCCAATTCCGATTTTACGGTATTCCGAACTAAGTACGTCGATTGCAAACGTGCGTATTAGAACACTCAATTTTCTGGATGACTGCAGCAGTATCCGTAAACTTTTATAACGAAAAGTTGTATTTGATTATTGCACGTACCGAGCAATTGTGACCAATGAGAAAATTGAGAATAAGAAGGAGAAATTTTATTTCTTACTTATAAATTACGTAAAATTGGAAAGTGCGTAGGTATTTGACAGAAACTTTTTCGTGCAACTAATTAAGGGAAAGGCGTCAACGTTTTTCAACTGTCATATTCGTAAGCAAAACTTGCTTCGGATTTTAGTAACTGGCGACGATTTGAAGGTCTTTTTTTCTCATTTAATGTAATTTAGTAGTTAACACCGAGACTCTTCGCCAAAACTCTCATATCATCAAAGTGTTGTCCTGTAGTTTACGTAATTTGAGCTGACACGCGTTCATTCATGCATATTTGAATTTACGATTCTATGTGAGCGTCCACAGTGTAACACCAACTTAAAACTTAATTTAGTTTCAATTTTTCAGTAGTGCCATACTGGCGCTGTCTAACAATTAACAAACTACATTCACGTCGATAATGATAAAACTTATCTTCTACGGGAATGTGTGGATATGATGGAATCCCGAGCCATGTGATCAAGACCTGCATTGAAGAATTATGCGACCCACTACAATACATTATCAACAACTCAATAACATATGGAATTTTTCCCGACTCTCTCAAGACGGCCGTAGTCAAACCTATACACAAGGGAGGAGATCCTAATTCGATGGCTAATTACCGTCCCATAAGCATCCTACCAACCTTTTCTAAAATATTTGAACGTGTCATGTATAATAATCGCATTGCTACTTACTTTGAAAAGCAAACACTGTTCTCTTCGTCTCAACATGGCTACCTTAAGGGACGTTCCGTAATAACGGCTGCTTTTGACTTGGAAAACAGCGTACTACGTTCGTTTGAACATGGAGAAAAAACATTGGGACTGTTTTTAGATTTGTCTAAAGCTTATGATCTAGTCGATCATGAAGTGTTGCTACAAAAACTTGATAAGTATGGGATAAGAGGTGTCGCGCATAAATGGATTCAATCTTTCATAAGTAACCGTAAACAAATGGTAACGATTGAAAGAAACCTGAGACGTGAGGTGTCACCTATAGCAGCAATTAATATTGGAATAGCGCAAGGCAGTATTATTGGGCCCTTGCTCTTCACCATCCTCATAAACGACATAAATAAATCTGTCAATGGCATTGGAAGTATAATTAATTACGCTGACGATACCAACATCGTACTACACTCATATAAGCATGAGGAACTCGAGTATAAGGCGGAATGTGCAATGGAAAAAGTAGAACAATATTTCATCAATAATAAACTATTACTAAATAAGAATAAAACAAAGTGTGTTCTTTTCAAACTGGGTCAGTCGTATGCGGACATGGTAATGCCGGACAGCGTTATTGTCGGTAACGATTATCTACCACTTTCAAATCATACCAAGTTCTTAGGGATCACCTTCCAAGATAATCTGAAATGGACTAAGCATATCCAACAGTTAAGTTCAAAACTCAATTCGGTGGTGTACTCGATGAGGGTAATGAAGCAGTACCTAAATGTCAGCACACTGAAGATGATATATTATGCTAACTTTGAAGGCAGGCTAAAATTCGGGATAACATTTTGGGATCAGAGTCTGGAACATAGAAGACTCTTCAAAATACAGAAATGGGCGATCAGGTTACTTTACAATATGAGGCATAATGAATCGTGTAGGGGTGTGTTTAAAAGGCATAGAATATTTACATTAGTAGGATTATACATATACGAAGCGTGTACCTTTATGTACAAAAACAGAAGCACGTTTGCAAAATTCAAGATAGGTCACAATCATGAAACACGTTGTAACGGAGTTTTATATAATTATCCACCACACAGACTAACGGCAACAGAGAAAGGCTGTCAATACGTTTGTATTAAATTACATAACAAACTCCCTCCCTCATTTCATGGCATGAACTTGAATCAATTTAAGCAGCACTGAAAGACTTAATACTAAACATAGAACCGTATACATTGGAAGAATTTTGCTTTTAACCTGCTTAAATTTTCTTTGACACCTTTTGCTATACAGTGTAATGTTTATTTATTATTGTTTGCAAAATAAAGATTAATATTATTATTATTATTATTATTATTATTAATAAAAATTTTGATCACCTTGTTTGTCACTTGCAAATTAATAATATCAATCCCTCGATCATTATTTTAACCGAAATATGGATCCAAGAGGATGAAATATGCCGTTTTCAACTCACAGGTTACAGATCGTTCAGCAAATGCAACCACAGTCAAAGATCAGCAGGAGTGATAGTGTATATAAAAAGTGATCTGAATGTTACAGTAAGAGAAAACAACGCGTGTTTAAAAACTGCGGATATTGTCCATTTAACATGTAATATCGGTACCTTTACGTTAGAACTGATTGCATTGTACAGACTTCAAGTGTATAGCTCTAATGACTTTTTAAATGAATTCGAACCATGGATTGAAAGTATTAAAACAAAATTTGTAATATTATCTGGCGATATGAATCTCAACATTTGCGATCAGTTTGGTACTGAAGTAAGTAAACATATCGACTCAGAGAGATATTTCCTGTTTTTAATTTCGCTAGGTTATCATTGTTGCATAAATAAAAGTACTAGAATTACTAATCTCTCCAGCACATGCATTGATCACACTTTTATTAAAGGAAACGTTGACGATAATTTTAAAAGTCAGCCGTTATCCATGTCAGAATAACCGATCACAGTTTGACCGCGGTAAAATTTCCTCTCACTAATAAAATTCGCTTAGCGAAACCCTGTTGTAACAAAATGATTACAAAACTAAATTACTTTAAGATAAGTGATCTAATTAATAACACTGACTGGAGATTTGTTACCACAGAGCAAGACACTGAAACTGCCACAAATAATTTTTTCTATTTCGGTGTCACAATGATGATTTTGTACAACTGTTTTCGGCCTAAAACAGTTGTGATTATAGTCGTTTTTTTTTGGTAACTCATCTCTTAAGTTGGCAGTTACTAGTTCGTACAAGTAGGTACTTCGTTGGGTACTTCCATGTTTGAACTTCAAAATGTCAGTCTTAAAGTGGGTTCATAGCTCTCCGTTCATCCGTTGCGTTGATCCGTCAAACGGATAGTGCAATTTGTTAAGGTTCATAGCAATCCGTCCACATTGTACATTTGCAACGTATAACCATAACCTACATTTTATTTTGTACTGTACCCACCGTGATCTTCAGTACATAGAAACTACTATCAGATTAGTACCGCGAAGAACGTAATAGGCGAACACTGTTAAATTTGCTCTTAACCGTCAGCAATATAACAAACATAACCTTACTCTTGTTAAAAAACGTACCAACGGAAACGTAAATGTTCAACTTCAACCAACTTTTCCGTTGAAAATGGACGACGTACGGTTTAAAAATTTACTGCGTTCTGATTGGCTAACGGACAAACGGAAACATATGAACGGAGAGCTATGAATCCACCTTTACTACGCTGCCAACCTAAAACTTAATGGCATAAAAAGTGTTCCCAACATAAAACATGTTAGTTCTAATGTTCCCTCTAGTTTCGGATAATGATTTTTTTAATTAAATTAAAGCACCGAAATAGAAAAAATAGTATGAAAAACGCGTGTTACAATGCTTTATACTCCTATCTTGCGGACACTCGTGGCTACGCTTCGCGTCGCCACTCGTGCCACAAGATAGTCGTATTACAATAGGTCGCATTGTAACACTTGTCTTTCAATATACTATTATATTACTTCTTGAAAATTTTACTAATGGGTCAAAAACAACAAAAAAAATACCCAGAAAATGTCAACGTAAGTTAAACAATCCGTGGATGACAAATTTGATTATCGATAAATTAAATTCGCGTAATAAGATTAATAACACTGTAAAAATGCAACCATTTAATTTCATACAACTTAACAAACTAAAAGCACTAGATTCCGAATTAAATGGTATGATAATTAACGCAAAATCCCAGTAATACAATGAACTTTTATCGAATAATCGTAACGACTCAAATAAAACTTGGAAAATTTTGCACTCTATATTAGGGAAGAAAAACAATACTCCAGACATAACAATTATTAAACACGAGTGGAAGGAGTACTCCAAAAAAACTGAAATTAGTAATTTGTTAAATACGCATTTCACTGAACAACCCGTAAAATTGCTGGCAAGTACGTAAACTGCGATCACCAAATTGATGAGAACACATTCCCTACCTATCTAATAAAACTATGATAATGTTTCCAATCACTGCTAAAGAAGTGGTCTCAATTATCAACAGCTTACCAAATAAGAAATCTACAGGTTGCGATGGTATAGAGGTCTGTGTTCTCAAGGCAAATGTGGATAAATTAGCGGAGCCAATAACACATCTAATTAACCTTCAAAAATGGTATTTTTCCAAATGCTTTAAAAAAATCGGTAGTAATACCCATATTGAAATCAGGAGATCCCAAAACCGTAGACAACACTATAGGCCGATCTCGTTAGTCTCCACTATATCTAAAATATTTGAACGTGAAATATTTGAATCAAAGGCTTATAGATTTTCTAACAAAAATAGATTTCTTCTCTCCAGACCAATTCGGCTTTATCAAGGGTCGTGGAACTGAAAAAGCATTGCTAAACTTCATGAGCAGTATTTATGAAAGTGTTGATAGCGGTAAAAAAAACTGCAGGTATGTTCATCGATGTACAAAAAGCATTCGATACCTTAGATAAGAAAATATTATTAAACAAACTAGAGCATGCTGGCATACGAGGAATAGCAAACAAATTGTTTGATAGCTACCTCGGTGGTAGAACGCAAACTGTGAGAGTAGGAATCAAACTGGAAAATACGAAATTCAAAGATCGGGAGTACCACAGGGATGCGTTCTCTCCACAACACTCTTCCTAATATATTGTAATGACCTGTGCAATGGTAAATTTTATGGGAAACTAACAGCCTTTGCGCACGACACAGCACTGGCGTATTCAGCTGATTCGACGCTCGCACTACATAACAAAATTCAGGGTGACACCCATAAAATTTATAATTGGTTTTGTGCTAATAGGCTGTGTTTAAACATTAAAAAAACAAAAGTATTACACTTTAACCTTAAAGATCCCACGTCATACACAAACATGAAACCAATCAAGTTCCACTTAAAAGAATGCGAACTTTCGCAAACGTGTAATTGTCCAGTGGTCAGTTATACGGAAACTGAAAAGTACCTAGGAGTAATCGTTGACTCTAAACTCAAATGGGGACCTCATATACGTAAATTAAAATGTGACTTGTACACAATAATAAAAAAGTTGTACTACGCAAAACAGAACGTTGACAGTATCGTACTCAAAAAATTATATCACACTCTTTTCCACTCCAAAATGGAGTATGGACTGGTCTGTTGGGGTGCAGCGTATGATACTACATTAAAGCCAATAACAAATACACAAAAGCACGTCATACGAATAGTTGCTTCCGCTAACGTGACAACGCGATCATTTCCCCTATTTCAAAAATTCAATATTCTACCAATAAAAAACCTGTTTGTCTTCAAGGTACTGAAAGAATTTTATAAAAGGTCGGAGAGTTTTAGATTCAAAAAACGTGATATAGTGAAACAGTATTTCTGTACAGCTTATTTAAACTTTTATTTTTACGTGATTCAAGTGTCCAGTCTAAATGTAATCATGACTCCCAAGTATGAATGATGTGACTGAATGGGAATGCATTTAAAGGAGAATTGTTTATTTTAAGTTATTGTAGCTGAATGTGCATTTCAAAGATAGCCGCTATGACGCAGAAGGAGAATTAAATATAAGTAAATATCGCGACGTAATTAGAATTGCATTCGTCGTATGTAAATAGGTAAATTAGGGTACAAACCTGCATAGAAATAGCGAGTATTAACGCTAAGGTCAAAGTCCGAGTCATTGTAACTAATTAGTTGAGAGCTAGTAGAGCGATTCAAATCCGTCTATTCTCTACCGCTGCCAAAGTGTCAAAAGCTTAAGTCACGGGCGTTCAAACTATTTATACATGTGCGAGTTTGCGCGATAAAGCGAATTGAGGTCAGTGGATACTAAGTGAGAAAGTATAAATACGGGGATTTCAAGCACCAGGAGGGAGTTGCCCGTCGCCGTTTTTCGGAGCAACATCTATGTCAGTCGCGCCCGCAAATTATAAGCGCGAAGATTAATAAAGCGTTAAGTTAAGAGGCGATTTTTATAAGAAAGGCAAGCAAAAGAACCGAGTGAAATAATCTCCATCGAGCCAGCGTAGGAGACGAAAACGTTTCTTCCCAGCGCGCCGAAGAAAATTGGAAATTGACGAAATTACAGAAGGCTGTTACCGGGCGGGGTAACGTAAGTGGCAAACGGAGGTTGAAAACGTATATTACACAATATTTACAAATAATACAGAGGATATATGTACATATATAAGATCGCTTCTGGCACGTGGGATGGCGCCGGACTTGACTACGGTCAAGCCGGGAAGTGATGGCGTGCGGAGACGGTACTTGAGCCCAAGCGACCAGCCTCAGTCGCTTGTATAGGGTAAGGTAGGCTTGCCCAGGCACAAGTGAAGTTCCCCCGTCGGTGCGCTGCTTATAAACGATTTCCGGTAGAGGCGTCTGGCGACGCGGCCAATAGGGCGCTAGTGGATGGTGGGGTGGAAGTTGCAACCCCTCTCCTAGTCGTCGTAACAAGGCTGTTACCGGGCGGGGTAACGTAAGTGGCAAACGGAGGTTGAAAACGTATATTACACAATATTTACAAATAATACAGAGGATATATGTACATATATAAGATCGCTTCTGGCACGTGGGATGGCGCCGGACTTGACTACGGTCAAGCCGGGAAGTGATGGCGTGCGGAGACGGTACTTGAGCCCAAGCGACCAGCCTCAGTCGCTTGTGTAGGGTAAGGTAGGCTTGCCCAGGCACAAGTGAAGTTCCCCTGTCGGTGCGCTGCTTATAAACGATTTCCGGTAGAGGCGTCTGGCGACGCGGCCAATAGGGCGCTAGTGGATGGTGGGGTGGAAGTTGCAACCCCTCTCCTAGTCGTCGTAACAGTATCCCCCCCCTGTAAAGGGGTTGCGACGGCGGGGTGCAGGCGCTGTAGCAAACGGCGGTGACGGGGTTGTCGTTGGTTCCGTGGTGGCGTCGGTGAAATGATTCTTGGCGGAAGTTCCGGTACTGGTGCCGGGGTGGGTTGGTTGGGTGCAGGGCGTAGATCGTGTACGTGCACCTTTACCAGTTCGTTTCCTCGCCTTATCCAGTACGCGTTTGTGCCCGCCAGCGCTTCGATGGTGTAGGGACCTGTGTACTTCATGTGAAAGTTCCCGGAGTGTTGGTCCCTGGATCTTTCCATCACTCCGTCGCCTACTTGGTACTGGGTGCGGGCTGGCCCGTAGTTCGCGTACCGGCTGCGGGATCGTGCCTGGTTCCTGTGCACCGTCTGTACGACCTCCTCTCGGGCTTCTCCTGTCGGTGGAGGTGGTCGATCCCTGGCTTTCCACTCTCCTGGCCTGGGTAGGTCGTAGCCTAGCAGCGCGTGGCTCGGCGTGAGTCCAGTAGCGGCGTTTCTCCTCGTACGTAACGTGAACATGACAATGGGTAGTACGGCCGCCCAGGCGCTGGGGCTTTGTCCCACCAGATGAGTGCGGAGGCCCTTTTTGATTTCTTGGTTCCGGCGTTCGACGGGGTTCGCCTGCGGATGCCATATGGGCGTCGTCCAGTGAATTGCTCCCCACTTCCGAAGTGCCGCGTCCCATGTCACTGATGTGAATTGCGGTCCGTTGTCTGAGATGATCGCTCTCGGGAAACCATAGCGTGCGAATACCTCGTGTTCCAGGATTCTGACCACTGTTGGAGCGACTGCTTCCTTTACTGGAAATGCCTCCACCCACATGCTGAAGAGGTCCGTGATCACGACTATCTGGCGGTAGCCTGTAGGTGTGGCGTCGTAGGGGCCCATCAAGTCTACGGAAACCGCTTCCCAGGGTCGTGTGGGTTTGCGCGGGCGTACGGTGGCGTCCTGGACCGGGCCTCTTTTGACTGCCGCGCAAATCCAACATGCTCGTACATAATTCCGCACCGTGTCTCCCAGTTTCGCCCAATGGTAATGTGTCATTATGGCCCGTTCCGTTTCTTCGGCTCCTGGGTGTCCAGCTGTGGCTGCGTTGTGGTACGCTTCTAGTACCGCTGGTTGAAGGCTGCAGGGGACTACGAGTAGGTTCCCTTGGGGTGCTTTGCGGTAGAGGTAACCGTTGTCCACCGTGTAATCCCGGTTGAACCTTGCTTGTGCTGGTGTCGCTGGTCCTTCCTGCTGTATCCTGTGCCAGGTGCGTACCAGAACGATGGCGTTTTCGTTTGTCTTTTGGCACTCCTTCACATGGTCCGCCAAATTGGCCACTTCCACTGCCGCGATTACCGGGGTGCTGTTGGTTTGTTTGGACTCGTGTGTGGTCGTAGGTGGCAGCATGCGGTTTACGTCTTCTGCCGTGGCTTCTTCGGCTTCTTCTGCTGATGGGTGGCGGGACAGGTGGTCTGGAAGCTCGTTTTCTTTCCCCGGACAGTGGACCACATCAAATGTAAATTCTTGGAGCCGTAATGCCCAACGAGTTAGCTTGCTCTTTTCGTCTTTTGTGCGATCCAGCCACAGGAGAGCGCGGCTGTCTGTCTTCAACGTAAAACGTCTATCTTCCAGATATGGCCGGTATCGTTTAATGGCCCACACTACTGCCAAGCACTCCTGTTCGTTGATATGGTAGCGTCTCTGCGCGTGGTTAAGTTTGGCACTGGCGTAGCTGATAATTTTTTTCTCTCCGGGGTGGGGTTCTTGAAAGAGTACGGCCGCAATCCCGTTTTCGCTGGCGTCGGTTTGCAGCACGAATGGAGTGGCGAAGTCCGGACGGCTGAGTTGGAGTGGTTTGCTAAGTGCTGCTTTTAACTGGCTAAAGGCGACGTCGGCTGCCGCTGTCCATCGGAAAGGGGTGTTCTTTGTTAGTAAGTTATCCAACGGTGCTTGTAATTCGGCACACCGGGGCACGTACTCTCGTAGCCAGTTGGTCAATCCTAGAAAACTTCTTAGCTTCTTCCTCGAGGTGGGCCGGTCTGCGGTCCGGATTGCTTCGATGTGTTCCTGGCACGGGCGGTTCCCGTTCGCCGTGATGTTGTGGCCCAGGTATTGGATCGTTTGCACCCCGAAGCGACACTTTTCGAGGGACAAGCGGAGTTTGTGGCGTTGCAGTCGTTCCAGCACGAGGTGTAGATGTTTGAGGTGCTCGTCCCAGGAGTCTGAGTAGATTATTATGTCATCCAGGTATACCATGACGAATTTCCGTAAATACCCGGCGAGAACGTCCTGGGTCATTAGCTTCTGGAACGTAGCAGGTGCATTCTTGAGCCCGAACGGCATTACTTTGAATTGATAACTCGCTCCATCAGGGGTTGAAAACGCGGTGAGATGTCGGGATTCCGTCTCTAGCGGCACCTGCCAGTAGCCTGATTTGAGATCCAGGCTGGAAAAAACTTTGGCCGTCCCCAGGTCTCGGAGGGTCTCCTGTATGACTGGCAGGTTGGTGCTCTCGTCTTTTGTGATGGCGTTTAGACGACGGTAGTCGATGCAGAATCTCGGGCGGCCGTCTTTTTTCTGAATTATGACGATGGGCGAGCAATATTCGGACGTGCTGGGCTCGATCACCTGCGCTGCTAACATAGCTTCCACTTCATCCGCGATGACCTTCTTTTTGTTTGGCGAATGTCGATATGGCGGAAGTCGGAAGGGCGTTGTTTTGGTGACTCGGATGCGATGTGTGGTGGATGCTGTTGTTGTGGGCGTTGCAGGATCGGCAAGTGTGCTACCGAAAGTTTCCAGCAGTGTGGCCAGGCGTCGATCGAGTGGTGGTTGGAACCCGTGCTTGACTCCGGCGAAGTTTATGGAGTCGCTCGTTGTTGGGCCGCGGTTCGGAGCTTGGTCCCAGTGTGTTGTCTGCCTTGTATGGGTTCCCCAGTGGATGCACGCTCTCTCGTAATCCAGCACCGCTCGATGTTCTTGGAGCCACTTCTGTCCCAAGATCATGGGCACGACAAGGTTTGGTGTCACCAGGAAGTCGTCCGATTCTTGCTTGTCGTTGAGCGTGTACTCGACTCTGGATGTGCCGATGACTTCCAGCTGATGGCGGGGGTTCGCTAGGCCGGCTGTTTGGTGGTTGCTATGGTGGATTTTCCACGCGAGCTCCTTCTGGATGAAGTTATGGGATGATCCGGAGTCGAGGAGAGCTCTTACGCTTTTTCCGCGTACCTTGACTGCCAGCGTTGGTAGGTTGGGTCGGGTCGCAGTCTGGATTAGGTGGACGGCCGGGCATTGTTCCCGACCGCTGCCCCGTTTCCCTGGTCTCGGCGGCGGGTCAGTACTGGGCAGTCTCGGTGGAAGTGATATTCCGGGCAGTGGTGGCACTTTGGTGTGTTGGGAGGTCTGTCGGCGGGGGTTGGTGGCGATGGTCTGGGTTGATTGTTTCGAGGTAGCGCTTTGTTGCAGTTTTCGATTTCCTCGGCGTGACGCACCAAGTCGAGGAGTGAAGTGGGTGTTGTGGTTAAAAAGGCTACTCTAATGCGTGGGTGCAGCAGGTCTCTCAGTAGCTCGAGGTGCTCGCCGATCGGGATCTTCAGCCGTTTTGCTAGCTGTGCCTTCCTCTGGAGGAATTGCTGCGGCGACTCTGCTCCTTGTTCTCGGCCGAAGAATTCTGATTGCATCTTCCCGCGAATCTTGCTGCTGTCGTATTTTTCGCGGGTGTAGTTCTTTAGGTCGTTGTATGTCGGTGAAAATGCCTCGTAACTGTTCCACCATTTCGCAGCCTCCCCTTTTAGTTGTGCTGCTGCTGTTTTTAACTTTTCCGTCGGGTCGGTGGTTTGGATTGTCTGCTCGAGCGTGCTGAAGAAGACTGTTGGGTCCTCCAGGTGGTCGCCGCTGAAGGTCGGTAGGTCCGGTGATGCGGTTTTCTGCGCGTTCTGGAGGGCGTCGGTCAGCGCCTTTAGCATGTCGAGGGTGTGTTGAGAGTGTTGGGCGCCACTGGACGGGGTTGCCGGGTCCAGACCGGGGTTGATTGCCGGGGTCATCTCCGTTGTTTGAGTGTCGATACCTTCGTCGGCGCCGGAGTTGGACGTCGGGGTGTTCCTGCTCCTCGTATTCATGGTGTTGCGCGTCGGCTGTCGCGGGAGCGTGGGCGTAGATCCTCAGAGCGCGATGCTGCTGGTTGACTCACACGTATGGGCGCCAATTGTTACCGGGCGGGGTAACGTAAGTGGCAAACGGAGGTTGAAAACGTATATTACACAATATTTACAAATAATACAGAGGATATATGTACATATATAAGATCGCTTCTGGCACGTGGGATGGCGCCGGACTTGACTACGGTCAAGCCGGGAAGTGATGGCGTGCGGAGACGGTACTTGAGCCCAAGCGACCAGCCTCAGTCGCTTGTGTAGGGTAAGGTAGGCTTGCCCAGGCACAAGTGAAGTTCCCCTGTCGGTGCGCTGCTTATAAACGATTTCCGGTAGAGGCGTCTGGCGACGCGGCCAATAGGGCGCTAGTGGATGGTGGGGTGGAAGTTGCAACCCCTCTCCTAGTCGTCGTAACAAGGCAAGGATTCCGTTGTCGGTACGTGCGCAATCCAGCTGGAGAGTACCAAACTGAGATCGAGATACACCAGCCTGCCTGTGATTGGTCCAGCTCAAAAGCGAACAGCAACCTGCAGTGGGCGGTCCGAATTCATTCGACTTCCACATCGATCGTGCGACAAAGTGACCTCCAAGTCCTGGTGCACTTATGAACTCGAGGTATTTGTAGACAATAGTTCGTTGTAGTTCGCCTCGTTGTAGATTTATTAATTCGTTGTAGTTCGCCCCATTGTGGATTCATTATTTCGTTGTATTTTTATTATTACAAAACTATTATAAATTGGTATGTTTGTAAAAGGCGATTTAAATTACCTACTAGTGTTGCGTTCAATTTAGTGCTTATCAGCACTATTTGCATTCATTTAAACGACTCGAACCTGAAAGCGTTACTACACGCATTTACAGCAGTTTTGTGGTGACTTTCGATCAAAGTGGATAAGAATTTATGAAATACGAATTAATTTTCTTTCTGTACTCGGCGGTTTTGAGAGTAAATACCTTGATTTAATTCACATAATAAATACATATTTTTCCTTTCTATGCAGTGACTTTTTGTGTATGAATGAGTTAACTCTATTTTCACAGGATGTACCGCCTCACCCCCATTTCTTTTAATATGTGTTACTTACAGATAAAAGGCGATTTCTAAGACAAAAAGAACCCAACAGGTATTAATAAAGATTATTGATTTTTATTCATTTATCCTTTCCCCTCTCCTTGAGGCCAGAAGAATTATCGACTGAAGCTAGCCGGCGCCCAACAACCCTTAATGTTTATAGGAAGAACCACCCCCAAGTAAAGGATTTTAAGAAGAGACGGTAAAGAGAGTAGGAAAGTAACCAGCCGGTTACAATAGGCACTAGAGGCAACTGTAAAAATAAGCTCTTACTACCTAAAGCTAACTCTACCACCTTTCAGAAAACATTTATGTACCTCGGTCCTGTAGTGCATAAATAAGCACATTGTGCAAGCAGTACTGACCCCAATAATGGTAGTGGGTTGCACAGATTGTAGAAGGTGCAGTCGGTAATTATTGGTCTAACAGCGACAATGTAAACACCTAGTTATAAGAAGTAATAGCAATAAATAATTAGTAATTCTTAATAAATCCAACTCCCTCACAACGAGGACATTACATGGCGACCGTGACAATGAATCAACAGTTAGTGTACTGACAAGTTAAAAATGGGAAAATCTAGCAGTAAGGAAGCGACGACAACCCAAGATCTCAACGAAAACGGGGTGGTAAACTCAAACTTCATTGTGCAAGAATCAGAAATAAGAATGTCCAGCGATATGAAGATCATGTTTTACATCATATTTGCGATTCTGGTTTTGGAGTTCGGGTTCAAAGTGGTGAAGATGTATACGCGACACGTGAAAAACAGGGCGATACGAAGAGTGGCAGCGAACGCACAAGTGTAACCATTAGCTGTTCGAAAGGACCAAAAGACGTGCTATCTGAAATAAAAGGTATAGTAATACATTTTTTTCTCTCCCCCACTTATTAATATTGTTGGCCTATTAAGTAATTATTTTAAGGTTTATGAGTAGGTATAGCTCTATGGGTATGTAATTTTGTTAAGATAATAGTTGTACATGTCCGGGTTATGGGAAGATATACAAAACAAGTTGTTACAAATTAAAACTGAGCATAACAATCAGGCCAAAAGAGCCATTAAAACTCAGGTTCCAAAGCAACAAATTGTTAGGACAGAAATTGCAGAAAATTTAATAAAATTGTTTAATGAGTTTGTACAGCTTGTAAATTCTTATTGGCTTAGATTCACCCCGGAACATAAAGCATGGATCCAAAAAGCGTTTGATCAACTTAGGGATCGAACAATACAAGCATTTGCTAAGTTAGACTTTAATTATTTAGTGCCACTGGTTCCTACTGAGAGGATAAACAATAATGGTAGTGGGTTGCACAGATTGTAGAAGGTGCAGTCGGTAATTATTGGTCTAACAGCGACAATGTAAACACCTAGTTATAAGAAGTAATAGCAATAAATAATTAGTAATTCTTAATAAATCCAACTCCCTCACAACGAGGACATTACAGTCCCAAATTACATAACTTCATATTAGACCAAATTCCCATTAACTTAACATCTAAGCAAAGGCAAAAAGAGATAAAATTGTGGCTGTTAAAAGATAAAGAAAATATACACAAAGCTCTATCAATAATTCGATAGCACTTAATGTAATTCCTAATTCAACATTCATTGCGGCTATGTGTTTTAATTAGAAATTTGTATGTAGGTAAACTAGAAACTTAGCTTTATTTTGAATTATTTAACTTGTTTTTATTTTTAATTAAGATGGGGCGCTTATAATTAGAATAACATCACTTTGTACAGTAATGGGAGAAAATAAAGATTATGATTATGATTAAGTAAATTCTCCTATTTCAACACATTTCAAATCCAAATATGCTGATATTCGTCTGTATATCAGAATGGGTACAGCATTAGTACATAATGTCCCAACACCCACAACTTCAAAATATTTATGATTATTTGGTTGAGCAACGGTTGGAGAACAATACTATGACAAATAAAATGTAGAACTATTAGCAGACGCGTCATATAACTAATAGCTCCGTTGAAAGATGGAATAATTCTTTACATTCAATGTTGAACACATCCCATCCACCCATTTTCATTTTATTAAAGTATTGAAGAGCGCGGTGGAATATACTGTAGCGAACTTTCTAGAAATCTCGATAGACATCGACGTGGCGTGGAAGATTAGTCATGGTCGATAAACAACGAAGGCGGATGTGACCGAATCTTTGTCGGAAATATGACGTGTTGTGTTCTCTAGAATCTACATTGGAACAGATTCATGAGCACTCAGGTTTACTATATAAGCAAATGGAATTGCGTTTCAGTTCGTTTCCAACTTCGACGCCCTTGTGTTATGTTAATCAATAAATAATAAAAAACAGAATTTATTGTTATTTAGTTGTAATAAATGAAACCACGTAAATTTACGTTTCACTGGTACCAAGTGTCGGGTTGTATTTAGTGAACAATTAGTCCATATGAAGACTGTTATAAATTTATTGTCATTTAGGTAATAAATTAACCATAGCTTCTTAATTTAATTTCTGAATTCTTTATATAGGACCGATGTATCACCGTCATATTGCATAATATTTGCCTATACAGGGTCTTTCGTTAGCTAATTAGCTTTATATTATTAGATTAAGCACTCATAGTCATACCAACACAAAGGTTCTCGATCATGAACTTCCTAATTTAAAAATAGTGGCAGTTTTCTACCATTACTGCGTATACAGATTCCTGGTTAGGTAATCGAATACTTAATCATAATCATTTTTCACAAAATTCACAGGTTCTTCACAAATTGTATGTACATTTTTTACAGTTTTTTAAAGAAAAAGTCGCTTTTTTCAAATAGAATGCCTACATGACATTATCCTATACCTTAAATCGATAGTTTTCAAGTTACTAATATATACATTTTCCTTAATAACATAATTTTTAATACTAATCATGATTGCCCTGAAGAACATAAACGCTGCTGCCATGTGAATTACAACTTACGTTAACTGTCAATACACAAATTAAAAAAACACATCGAAAAAGATTAAGGGACGCCTTCAATCCTATGTTTCAAGCATTTTTTTTTACTGTTTTGGAGACTTCTTTTCCTTTCCTTTGATTCGATCAGAAGGCATTATGGCCGATTCTTTCCAACATATTTTCCTTTGCTGTGATCGGATCTTTGTAGACTACTTGTGTTTTAAATGACAAGTGGTATCGAGTAATAACTTGTTTCAAAGGTCTTTCGAAGTCCTTTTTTTGACGTTTGATTTTTAAAAATCGGCCGATTCGTTTTAGAGAAAATTAGAAAAATTTTGGGAGTAAAATCTGAATCAATAAATTATTTTTCACTATCCCAAGATTGTCACAAAGGTAACTGACAGCAATTCTTTCTTTCCCATAGTAACAAATAAGTGATATTTTCGTTTGTTTTTGTTTTCTATCTGAACAAATTACGATAGGACAAATAAATAAAGATTTTTCTAATTTTCTCGAAAACGCATCGACAGATTTAAAAAAATCAAACGTCAAAATAAAGGATCTCGAAAGGACCTTTCAAACAAGCTATTACTCGATACCACTTGTCATTTAAAATTTTTAAGTTAATGACTCTGGGGGGCAGAGGATGAAAGGGGGTGAAGAGTTTTTGATTAAAAAGTTGTGCCCCTTGACAAATTTTTTGACGTGTCTCGGCGTTTTTTACTTTAATTAGTGGTTTTCGAAAAATCAGTGAATGAATACACTGTACACAGGTTGTACAGAGTTATTCGGTATACTTAGACAAGGCGTACCGCGTTTATTATAGGAGATAGCAAAAAAAACATTAAATTCAAAGGTTGAGGAGTTTATCATAAATCGCCGAAACATCTAAAATAAAAAACAATTGAAGTTAGTAAAAAAATGCTAATTTGGTAAATCTTATATATAAAAAAGTAAATAAATGCAATATTTCAAAAACAGCTAAAGTAAAATTATCAACATATTATTATATATTTTTGAAATAAGAAAGAAAAAATGTATTCAAAATTTTAACTATATACCGGGCGTTCTATTAAAAATTTACCAAATTTGTATTTCTTACAAATTTCGCGATATTCATTTGTTTTTTACTTTACATTTTCTGGCGATTTATGATAAACACCACAACCTGTGCATTTAAAGTTCGTAGATAATTGGAAAAAAGTTCAAATAGTTTAGTAACAAAGAGACCTATCGAAAAAAGTTTCAAATAAAAGTCGCAAGATTCGATGGGAAAAATTTAATTGGTGTAGAAAGAAAATTTTCAAAATGGCGGTTTTCGAGATATTGACATCAAATTCCTTATTTTAAATAGACGCCGTATTGGATTTTTACGTCACTCGATAGAGAAAAAAATTAAAAAACCAGTGATACTAAACACTTAGTATTTCATTTGGGAATCAACCTTGCATTTTTGCCTCGAAGTTTACAATGTATTTCTTATGACAATAATTCCATGGCCGTGTCGATGGTGACTATGCGAAGCAATAAACGTACAAATTTGGTTTCAATCACAATCAGCCATGGAATTATTGCCAATGGCGATTTTCACTTTTGTCCAATTATCCACGAGACGAATTATTTTTTCAAAATATCGCATCGAAATATCCATCAGCATCAAAAACTACACAACTTTGCCAATTTAACCGAATCTCTATTCTCTAAGTATAATAATAACAAAGATAGCCATGTTATCCTACTCAACTTAAGACACCCTGTACATGAAAGTTCGCCACCAATTTCCAACAATTTTATGTCCAGGTTTTCTTTAGGGTCATAAGAAAGAAAAAATATATCGCGACCGATCACTAAATTTATTTAATGAAAATTTCAACCCCATCACGAATTAATTCACTTGAATAGTGATGCCATTATTAGATTACAACCCTTGATACTGTTAAAACTAACTCCCCTATAAAATTTCAGTTATTAAACCGCGGATCTTAATCCGAAATAGCATTCAATATTGCGCACGTAAACTAATTTGCATGAATACCTTCCTTGCAATTATCTAATTACTACGGGCGAGGATAAAAAAGGAGTTCGAAGCTTTTAACCAACGGCTACATAGAAATTCCTGTCAGTAAGTTGGATTCTTCTAGGTAGTTTATTTGTCACTTCCCTTTGCTGAAGTACTAACCTAATTCGCTAAGTGATGGATGTATTCAGTGCACGTCCGTAGGGTTTACCAGCTCTGTTGAGAGTTCGTGGCAGTGACAATCCTCCAGAGTGTAAGTAGTAGATCGTGGCTAATCCCCCTGGAAGTCTTATGGAATAGGGTTAACTTGTCAGTACGTTCTCGATATCATTCGCATGTGCGTCTAGAATCCCGTTGACTTTCCATTATTACCACCATTCCCTTAGTAATACACTTTCATTGATTTCTCTGCAGTTTATCTACGTAGCGTCCGTAATCTGACGCTAACAGAAATAGGAACGATGAACATTATTCTTTTTTGTGGTATTATTCATTTCCTACCGGATTAAATAAAGTAAGCCAAATCGTTTCTTGTGGCGCACACGTATAAAAATAGAACAGTGGGATTCTATCATAAAACACAAATAATTTATAGTTTCGATCTCGAAGATTAATTCAACGTATAGACTGCAGTCCCAATTCAAGATGTAGCGTCGCGACGCCGATTCACGTTCAGACTCGAACGCAATTTGGAAAGCTTTCGTGATTACTTACTACGATATATGGGGTTGTGTAACAATTTTCTATCTTCTCTTCTCTACCTATACGTCGTTAATTAAAATTGGGTTAATTGCATTATATTTACCTAATATACAGGGGAAGAAGTGTTGTATGTAATTGGAAAGTGATTCCTTCTTCGTGAAATGAAAATGGTAATTATGCTAAACTTTGCCTCTATAATTTAGCTTCATGTGTGCCTTTTTACAAACTGTTGCTCCCCATATTAACTTAGAGGGTTTATAATGACACCAATCGAAGGAATTTTTTTTCTCGTATAATGATATACGAATTATTTAATTTTCAGTTGTATTTCTCATTATATCAAAAAGCAAAGAAAGAGCTAAGGGAGGACAGAGAGGAGAAAATCAGAGCCTTTGAACAACATGAAATCAATGAATTCGCCGAGGAGAACGATTACTGGCCACTCCCCAATTCGCCGAGGAGAACGATTACTGGCCACTCCCCACTATGGAAGAAATGAGGGAGATACTAGGATGACTGAAAAAAGGGGAAAATGCCAGTGCAGGATTGGGTCCAGGCCGAATTGCTACAATAGGTATCAGAATGGCTATTAGAGGATCTACATGAATTAAGTCAGGAGGTATGGACCAGGAACTTGGTCCCCAAAGAATGGCAGCAGACAGTGCAGGTCCCTATCCCAAAAGCCAAGTCACCACAAGGAACAGACGATTACAGAAGAATCTCGCTACGCAGTTCGAAATACAAGATATGCGGAACCTACCTACTACAGTGCCTAGAGGGCCACACATCCAAGACACCAGTATACTAAGCAGATTTCATAAAAGGCAGATCAACGGACAACTGAAGGGCAGGAACCAAACTATGGCTTCTAGCAATAGACCCGGCGAAGGCCTTCGATCAAGTGAAGCATGAAGCAATAGCCAGTTCTCTGACGCTGCTGGGACTGTCCAAATTCCTAACCAATAGAATTATAAACGCGTGCCTAAGGATAAGGTATACTAGTTAGTATACAATGGTTAGGGAAGAAGACCGAGCACCAAATAAAAACACCTCAGCGCTAACAAAGAGCAACCGACAAACATTGAGGGGGGCGGAACGGAAGGCACTGAGGATACTGATGGAAAACAGCAACCCCACAAGAAAACAGATAAGGGAATTACAAGAAGGAAAGACGATCACCAGGAGACTGAAAATGTGGCAGCTGAGATATTGGGGACATATAAACAGGAGGAACAAAGACCATATGCTGCAGGTGCCCAAGAATGGAAAGTAGGTCGGCCCTACCTCACATGAAACATCACTATAGACCAAACGGTGGTGGCCTCAGGGATTCCCATAGAGAGATGGGAAGAGTGGAGCACAGACAAACACAAAATGAAGAAAGAAAGCAGATGAGTACTGGAGAAAAGGGAGAATCAGACATAATGTAACAAAGCACTCGTTTTCCGCCCCGAAGTTCATACCCGAAGTTCCACACTGTACATTTGTGACGTCGAGCTTTGCTGAACACCCGGTATCGAGAACCGCTTCGTTAGTGAAGAGTTCCGGAATTTAATTATCCGCTCAAGAGTGAGTGGTATGTGTTTACATTTTGTGTAATTGTTTATTTTACCGCCGCTAAGTACGCCGCTAATGTAATGAATCAATCAGTTTTTTCCAACCCTTTCGGTAGTAATAATTAAATTATTCTTACAGCCGCCAAATGGTCTCTTGTCAGGGAAGAAGGGGGTAAATTAATATTTTGATATTTTAGCGCCGTTAGTTAAACATTTTAGATTCCCATAATGAGAGAAAACCAGGATAGAATAACGAGTTCCACAACGAGTGTTTACACGTTATCAGATTTGGCGGTGTGTAGATAATGACAACAGTTTTTGCTTCGGAAAATTTCAATTAACAATAGGTATTAATTGGATTGATGAGTCTTAAAATTTGATCGCGCCTAATTGGGTAAGCATGGTTAATGAATGACGTTTTAATGAGTTGAAAAAAAACCGGCAGACGGCGTCCAGAGTTATATCAAAATGAGCGCGCTTAAGAAACGAGAAATCCGACGGCCATCTTATAATTACAGGCCGAGTAATTAATTAAAAACCGAATTAATTTGCAACGCTTTCGGAGCGAATACAGTGACGAGCTGGAATTTCCCTGGTCCACTTCTTCCAAATTGGGTTTCTTTATAAGGTAAACGCTCAATTTAGTATCTTTTGCATTTTACTTGCAGAAGTAAGTGTATTATCTTTTTCTTTTTTACCGTCACGAGTGAGTTTTGTAAGAACCGCCATTTTTTCGTAACATCTTTTGCCATTTTACTTGCCGTAAGTTACATCTTTTTAGCTTTTTTGTACTTACCGTACCGTAGCTTAATCTTTTGCCTTCTTTATCGTCACGAGTAAGTAGTTTTGTTGTTTTTCTGATCCGTTGATTTTTCGAAAGGTAAGTTTTTATTTTCGAAAAATGAGGGGGATTTTCCGTACATTTTCCCGTAATTGTGTTCCGTAGAAGCTACTACTTTGACCGTGCCGAATTCCTGGAACTACCGTTTCTCCGTTTAAGTTTACCCCAGAGGCTACCGAGACCGACCCGCAGACTGTTGCTACCGCCGACCTCCACCAGGGGCCAGATTTTTACCTAGTGGCGCTCAAGTCCGTCCGTTCCTCCGTTCAGCCGTTTCCCACCATCGTTTTGCCGCTTCCCGTTAATTAGTTTTGAAGTCGCCGAGGCTTTGTCCGAAGCGGATATATACAATTTTTAGTTACGTTATTTGTTTTACTCCGAAGAATTGGCTGATCTTATCTCATTTATATTTTGAATTGATTAGATCAATAGGCATTTAGTTATTTGTGCATTGTAAAGTAGTTTTGTAGAATTTAACGTCACGTTTATGCTGTATTACCCGAATTGTAAGACTAAACCGCGGCCGAATCAAAATTGTGCGTGTGCTAGTGTAAAATCATTCGAATTATTGATTCTGCTTGAGTATTAATTACGGTTTTAGTATACGAAGTGCCTCCGTGTCAGACGTTGGCATTGTTTACGCAATATTTTATGTACCGCACTATTCACTACAGATGGTCGTTACAACCAGAATTCAAAGGTAATGTTTTTATTTTTCGTCGACTCCTTGATATAACGATATAACGTTGATAATCGCGATTACAAACTAGTTTTCGATACAATTACATTTGATTGATATTCACGATTATAACTCCGTTGTTTTCTGCGGAAAACTGTCTTGATATTAATCTCTGACTACGTGTTAATCCCCTTTTTACTAAAAAAACTAATTTGAATTCAAATGTTAAATTTCGGATTCATGTGTTAGTGTGGTATTAAAGACATTCAAGAAAATGGATTGTAGTTGGACGCAAAATTTCTCTTTAAATTCACAAATCAAATGTGGATTTGTCGGAAAGTTTTAAACGGTGATGGCTTTTGGAAATACTAATTGCTATTAAAAGGACAATACAATTTTATTCGTTCATTACCTTCAGCAACTTAGTCATAATTGAGTTATACAAACCGTTGAATGGGGACTGCAAATGGCAAGTGTTGAACGCAAAGTAACTTGCAAAGTTGCCGTAAATAAGAGTTTTAAATGCCTTCTCGTCACTCTTCTAAAATGTGTCAAAACTTATATTGGATTGACAAACAACTTTGCTGTTAAAAATGGGGAGCGTGATGCGAATTTATTCTATGAAACCGCCAAAAATGGGTGCTTTCCTCTTATAAAGAATATAATTATTACAAGCTTACCGCTGAAACGTAATTATCAGAAAATGTTCCAGGAAACAAGTGAATGAAAAGAAAACCTTTCACTTCACGTCAATTAGTGCTTCGGTGCGCTTTCTTTTTCTGAGAGATCAAACGACACGGCTCGAAGTTATTAATCACGGTACAATATGCTAATTAGACCGAGAAATGCGTTATTATTCAAAGTGCACAATCCGAGCGTTTCAGTTCATAGCTTCGTTTTCGAAATTTCCGTCTGCCGTATTTTAATTAAACAAATAATACATCAAAAGGAAGTACAAATAAACACCAACAAATCGCCGCTTTCAGTATTTCTACAAACGTTTGGAAATAAATCTAACACACAGAGAAAAAGCAATCAATTTTAAGGGACAAAATTGTAGTGCGTTTCGATTTCCTATGTCCTGCAGTAGTCAATTCAAGCGAAGGAAATTACTCAAACTCACACCGTTTCTTGCCAATTCCATTCCCATTACGAAACTCTGGTTTTAGTTCCAACTGTTATCTTTATTTTTTTTTGCCGTTTGACGTTTCGTCTTTTTTTTAGTATTTTCAAAATTGCCCTATAAATCATACAAACAACTAAGGAATAATATCTAGGACAAATCATCGGATGTCACCGAGATCAATCGATTTCTTCTACTTCATTTAGTTTTCACATTCCATTGCACGTTTTGTTATATATACATGGTATTGAAAATTCAAGATGTGAAAAATGGCACTAAGTTGGAGCATTATTTTCAACAAAAGTTAGAGCTTAACTCATTTTTCATATTTTGTTACTATAAAAACCAACTTTGTGCAAACAATGAAATTATAAATCAAGAGATGCATTTTTTTACAACGTAAAATGATAAGTGCATATTGATAAATAACAAAGTCTGTGGTGGAAGGTTATTTATGTCACTGAATGAAAAATTGCAGTAGGAAGTGGGTCACGTACTGTTACGACAAACAGCACTGGATTGCACTAAATAATAGCAGAAATACGCTTCCAATTCAGATGACAGGAAAATGGATCAACTTAATGTTATAATTTGCTGTACATTACGAAAAGTATTACCTACAAATATGTCAAATTTGAAATACGTTAAAGCAAACCATACCTGAAATTTGTAGCTCAAGGTTGAAATTATAAAATTTGAAAGTGGAGATTCAAAGTGCGGGATCGTTAATCAAAATAATTATTTTTCCTCTTCCTCTTCTCCTTCATCGGCGGCCTTCGATATTAATCAGGCCACACAGCACCCCCCCCTCCCCCTCCCAATAACCTTCACAAGTTATGAAGAGAATGAAAAGGTCACTCACTTAAGTAAAGTTGTGCTATCGTGTTTGCACCTTTTTGAAATCGATGACGCAATCAGAAACGTTAGGCTGTAAAGGAGACGGTTGAAGGGACTGCACTTTAGGGGTAGTAGCGTCCGCCTCCGTGAGATAGGCAGGCTTTAAAAGGTCCGTTGAAAGGTTTTTTTTCAACTCCCTTAACATCTATACCAATAAATTTACCAGGGATGCGTAGAAAACTACCAAAAACCAACCAATAACGTATCCAGAGGCATTTTTTAACGTACCACATTTTTTTAATTTTGCAGAGAAAAAAATACTTTCATTTATGAGCAGATTTGATCATTTGATTTTTTTCAATGCGACACACGGTTTTCATGTAAAAAAAGAAAATATTTTTTTCTCTGCACGGTGATATTGTCATACTAACGATACTGTCATGATCATGCAGAGAAATGGTTTTTATTTTTTTAAGTGAAAATCGTGCATCAGATTGAAAAAAACAAAGGGATCAAATGTGCTTAGAAATGATTGGGGATTTCAAGAATAAATTTTATTTTCAAAGAAATCAGTGGCGTACCATCAATGTTCGCCAAAATGGGCATGTGAAATTCCGTACGAACGCCAATGGTGGAAATTAAAAAAATGTGGTACGTTAAAAAATGCCTCTGGATACATAGTACATACATGCCAAATTACATTAAAATAATCTAAAGTGGTATTACAGATATTAATAATAAATGATTTATTTTACCACCCTGTATCTCAAAAGTTAAGACGTATAGGACATAGGTTCATATGAAGTTTTGTTTGTTAAAATCGACCCAAAAATCGCCCTCTCAAATATTGATATTCAATTATGAAACACCATGTATAGTAGCTATAGCCAGTTCCTATTATACAGACTTTGCCTGGTATCAAAAGGATATCGCCACAGTAAGAAAGTGTGTTAATTTAGGACAGTAATCCACTTTTAATACATAATTTATTTAATCAAGGAAAGAATATTAATTTACATGAACTAATACGATTATAATCCAGGTTAAATAAAAATGTAAAAACATCTTTTTGAAATTGGGTCATAATGTTCTTTTGGCCTCTCTCTTGAACAGATCCAAAAAGCCCATATGTGGGGAGTGCGCAACATACTGACATTTTGAATTTAAGGTCCTTTTTTCGGTTTTTCCTCAATATACTTTCAAAAATACAGGATCATTATTTCCTACAAAAAAAAACGTATAAGAGCTTTTGTCTAACATTAACCATTTGGGAGATATACAGTGTGATACAGGTAAGAGAAATGGTAAAATAACAGTTTCTTTAAATTTCAAAACTATAAGTTGTTAGCGTAACACAACGAAGTTGAGGTAACGCTCATGTGCTCGATTTTCCGTCATCTGCCTGTCTGTCGTCTGTTCTATCGAGACCTTGGCACCTGGGCCACCTATAGACTTCTGGTTTTCGCTAATTGATAGCCGTTATGGTCTATATTTGCCTGTTACTCATCATTTACATGTCGATTTGTGAAACACAAATATTGATGTTCCTAAGATCTGACTGTGTTTGTCTATAACTAAACGGTTGAGGTGCAGAGAAGGAATAACATGAAACGATTAAAGAAGAACTTGGAGGAAGAGCAATGACGCAATTACAAAAAAATTAAATTGTGGATTCTTGTTTTCGACAATTCAACTTATTTTAAAGGTTTTGTGTTTAGATACATACAATCCATTGATTTTATTAATGGAAGTTATAGAGGATGTACGTAAATGAACCTCTTTAATTTTAAGTAAAGTACATTAGGTACTGCGGTTCTCAAAGCGAAATGGATTTTGGAATTTTCTGCACGGCACTCTAAAACCGCTTACTTTTATGCTTTACATACCACTTTCCTCCCTGTTTACTATTCCAATTGTCATTTAATGTTCTTCAGAAACCACATCCACTAAAATCGATTTAGAAAGACGTAGTTATTTTCGTGCTAGTGGGTATACAACAACCTAATTTTTCAGTAATCAGCTCTCAAACTTTAATTATGTTCCGCGCTGGTACAAAGGGTTAATAACAAACGATTAAGTGGACTGTATGTATGAAGGGAAATCTTTCTCGTGCCTTGTCAAAAAAGGAAATTGAAAAGAAATGTACGTACAAACTATTTATGACTTGATTTAATGACAAAAATTAATGTGTAGTATGAACTATTGTATTTTTTGGCGGACCGGTAAGGGCGGCCCACTGCAAAATTGAGGTTGACAGGACGAATTAATAAAAGGGAACTTACTTGTGTATATACAAAGAAGAGTGCTGGTGGTTGTTCAATTGTCCACTGCGGTGGCTGGACAGGCGGCGAAACGAAGGGGGTAAATTGTTCAGCGTTGAACGACGACGACTATTGTATGCGAACGAACACCAGTTGGTGGCTTGTGCCTTTTCTTAATTTCGAACGAACTCTGTGTTTTTCTAACGCGTTGTCCCTACAATCCACCCTTCTCGATTCCCTCCTTTTCCGCGCAGGCTTGCTTTTAAGTAAGTTGGAAAGGGAAAGCAGAGGGTAACGAAGTAAAGTGGAAAATAGGACAAACGACATGCTAAGGAACAATTAAAATTACAATGGGACGAAACAAATTAAAATCTTAGTTATTGATTGTTAATCTTCGTGCACGTTCTCAAAGTCTAAATTAATGGACGGTAGCGGAACTAATTACGCTACGTGATTACCAACAATGCGGAGTTTATTTTGAAATTATTTGGAAAACTGTCATAAATTTTCAAAGTTTTTGGACAACATTGTATCGTCGTGTGTAATATCAGTGTATAAATCGTAGCAAATCGCTAATTTTCTAACTCGTATAAACACCCTCGACTGATCACCCCACCATCGCAAACTCCCTTTGTTTGCGTAACTGGGGATTTAGGCGTACTGTGATAATTTTAATTTAATTACTCTTCAGGGAGATATCTTAAACTCTTTAGCACTTACTCTTATTCGTTAACTTATTGTGTACCTATCTGAGCACCAAACAAAATTAATCGTCCTCTGCCTTTCCAAATTAAAATTTGTCGTTAAGCTCTCTGAAACGAATCTAAACTTTGCCTTTGTACACGGGATGATTTCATCATAAAGTAAGTTAAATTTGAATAGGACGTGGATGAAAAGCGTGTGAGATGTACGGTTCAAAAGAAATTCGAACGCAAGCGGTTCTAAATATTTTAGCGTTTAGGTACGAAGATAGGTAGCTTACCATGGACCTGTATTCGTTGACAAGACAACGGGGCAGATTGCCGTTTATATCTACATGTTTCACGCAGAGTGAAATAATATTCATACAAGCGCTACCTGTAATGTGATTCTATAAGAGCGGGAAATTTGTTCTTAGGTAATATTACTCAATTTTCACTCATGCATGAACGTTATTGACTTTTAGATTCCTCTTACTTCCTTAATATTTTTTTATTGTTTTTTTCTGGTACCCTCGTTTGCAAGCCTAAGAACACTTGTCTGAGTTGTATTTGAAATTTGAGAATGTAATTAGTTAAAAAAAAGTCACTACAAGCCCATAGAATTGGAACTTGGCTAACATTCGGTTCAAGTTAACTTAGTCGAATGGAGTGCACGTTTCATTGTCGTGCCATAATATTGATCGCAACCCTAATAAATTACTAATTACACCAAATCCATGATGTAGCAATGTTTATTCAGGAATTTAAGGGTTATCATTAACTGGAGACTTCTTCTAGAACCAATTAACTCAGGTATAAAGGCTTTAGTTAAAGAAGTCGGGTAACTTATTTTTTTCCACTAGATGACACCGAAATTCCCTCCCACGGTTTTGAAAGATCTTCAGTCTCAGCATTCCCTTTGACCCATGCGAGCTCAAGGGTGTTCCTGCTTGCTGCTCTTCTAGTCCACGGTGACATTCGGAAACCAACCTAAAGGGAATTTTACAGTGAACAAGTACCTGCAGGGTATCCCTGCTGTGACTGGAGATTCTGGTAGTTTTGTTCTTTATGTTCTGCATAAATACGTTTCTTGCACTAAGCGTTAGTAGTCCTGCCAACTCTGATTGGAATACAGTAGGAAGGTTGCCCAGTAGTTGTATGATATGGCAATTCAGTTCTTTGGAGTGAATACCAGTTGCTGTTCCTTTCATTGTTTTAGATCCATCCGTGAAGACGAGTACAGCTTAGGAGATGGTCCCTAAAGCGTCCAAATTGCGCGGCGACATTGACAGGAAACCCTATTTGCTTTTCTGGCTTTGAGCTCCAATTCAGTTTTATGTCAAATGTGATTCCTAGATATTTCGCTGACTCTTTTCACGGAGGTTGTAGAAAAAGTATGGTACGTAATTCGGTTGTAATTTCCATGTCGCAGGTTTGTAGAATTGCCGCACTCTGTCGCGAATATGTGCGCAATTTTTCTACTCGCCTATAATACGCACTATTACAGCCTTATGATGTAATATACTATTGTAGTATACACATATCTCTGTAGGAAGTAAAAAATATAATTCATTTTAAAATGGGAAAACTGTAACACCATACAATACAACTGCAATATGATCCTTTAATTTCGTGCAAACTGACACGATTTTACTATTCATTGCTAGTCACCGTATTCACGGGATATGGAAAATTAAAGACAAAGCTGGAGGAAAGAACGACTGATGTGTACATCCTTGGCGTGTAAATTGTACATGTTGTAACAAAGCAATAGCTTTAAATAAATTATAACGTGAAAACAACGTTTACAAAAAATAGGTAAAATATGCCAGCTAATCAGGTCGGCGCAATGGTCGTAGGTAAGTACATATAATTTATCTGTAATCAAAAGACCACTTAAACATTCCACCAAAAGAATCAAACTCATGCATTTACCCAAACACAAAGATCTTTATTCAAAATTTCAAAAAAGTTTTCGTTGGCACGTAGTGAACAGAGATAATAATTAAATTCATATAAATGAAACTTACAACACACAGCTTTTATGTCAATATGGCCATATTCTTACAAGTAGCGCTGCAGATTTAGAAGGTAAGTAATTGGTTTGAACACATCAATTACCAATGGACAAGTAGCTACTCTCTAGTTACGTTAAATTAATAAATATACCAACATCAACTGTTAAACAACAAAAGAACAAATTTATTTTAGCTACCAACTTTTTACCCAAAGCTGTGCTTGTCCACGGTTTAAACAAAGATAACAAATTTGTATGAAAATAAATCAAAATCAAATCCAAAACTACATACCAACTGATTTGTGTATTGTTATAAATTGAACTTCGAATTTTGCAGATTGAATGGCGGTAGGATTATCGACAGAGGTTTTTCACGGAAGGTTACTCCCAACAAATGAACGCTTGCCTCGGCGCCTTTTGACAACAACCCAAAAAACGTCGAACCCCAAACGTGGTAAGTATTTCTTCTGCACAGCAGCTTCGCTTTATATTTAGAACTTGATCCAAAACCAAGTTTTCAGGAAAACATAAACCATATAAACCCAAAAATAAAAGGCTAAAATATATGCATGAATAGAACGAACGATCAGAAAAAAAACTTACGACTTGACAACAAATCCCTTTTCAAAAAACCGTCTAATCGAACTCAAATTTCAAAAAACAACTCTTGGTAGGTAAGTAATTATACGGTACTACCTTTGACAAGATTATATTTGCAGTTTGCCATAAATTAGCAACAAATTCTACGGCGTAATTCGTTTCACCGCAGCCGTCATTTCGCTTTCGTAGCTATCAAGGAAGTATTGGTGCTTATCTATTGGAAATTTTGAGTTCCTTCAAGAATTTATAGTGATATAAAATTGAATAAACGAGAAAGTTACACTGTTAAAATGTATTTATTTTACACTGTGAACATAAATTTGTTACAAAATCCTTTTAATAAAGATATATAGAGAAAGTCTAATTAGTAAGGTCGCAACTATTACCCGGTTACATCACTTGAACAGCACTTGGTTATGATGGACAGGTATAAAAGAAAGAAACAATGTGAATCAGGTATTTTTATGGATACATGCAAGAGCTAGTGTAAGGAGAAATTGTGGAACTCATCAAAATTACTCCAGACTGCCAAGGCAAGTTGCGTATACTGACGTTAAGTTCTAACCAATTTGGCTTATATTTCCATTTTACTGTACAAAGACACTGGATGTTGAAAAGTAGCAAGGAACGTAACAGAGAAATAATTATATGTTATCCTTTTGATAAATCCTACCGCGTATTATTTACATTAGTATAATAAAATAGGAAGAATTTCTGAAATTAAATACCTAATCCTGTATTTCTCCTATTTAGAGTTTATTTGCAATGAAATGTTAAAACTTCCCAACAGAAACAAAGTTTTAATTAATTCTCAAAGTTCCTTTTTTAATAAAACAATGTCTGACCTTATGTCAGTTACGTAAACGAGAAACTGTTGGTATAATCTAATCTTAAATATTAAAATATCTGCTTCAGCGGTTCTTCTTTGTATTGGTTTTACTGCACTACCTATCGATTTCCCAACGATTCACACGATTCTCTAGTAGAATAAGAAACGAAGTAAAGTTTGAAGTTTATGGTAAGTAAATTTTTTATTTGTAAACCGTCCAGTCATTTACTGCCACCCTTTTTATTTGAACGCCAATTCCGGGTATCGGGTTTATTCAAGTGATATACCCAAAAGTTTCTGAAAGGGTCCTCATATTTCACGTGTTTAACAAAGCCCCGTCGATTTGATAATCAATGAAATTTGTCAAAATTAATGACCGCGTCACTTATTAGCTGCAAAAATTTATACTGTGACAAAAGAAACTCGTCCGAAATTCCCTGGAAAACAATGAAGCCAACTATAGTTAATTCATCAAGATTCTTCGAATAGGAAATGGAAAATGTCATGTAAAGACAAAAGCTATTGTTCATACAGAAAGACATTAAGAGCTATTGTTAAGGGAAACACAATACTGACCAAAAGTTATTGAAATTCGTAGTGGTAACTTTATAACACGGGAAACATTGAAATCTAGACAGGGTACGACAAAATTGTTAGATTTAATATAGCGAAGAACAGCGATAGTGTAACACTTGCGTAGATCCTAAACTTGCTCTAATATACCCCTTATTAAAAGTTTCTGTAAACGAATAAAAGTTTTACAACTCAATAAACGTTATACTGCCCTATAGCAATAGACATACACAAAGAAAAAAATGTTACTTAACTAAAAGTAAACGAACGAGCGATCCCGTGATCATTCGAAAGCTTAAATAAAAAAGTAAATTAGGGACGAGTGGGGTCCATAACGATATTGGAAGTAATGAAAATGAACGGCCGAATTTACCCCCGTATTTCTATTTCAACTTGCAAAATAACCGCTTAGTTAACTTTTAAATGGATTCATTCCTTTGTGTTTAATACAAGTCCTTTTGTACGTTTCGTTCTTTGCGCAATGAAACGGTACATAAAGAAGAACCCAAAAAAGGATACACGGAAGTATTTGTCAAATAAATATGACCTTTGCAATCGCGAACACGACGTTTAGTTTTCCGATAAATACTCGACGCGACCCTTTACTCCGTTTAATAAAAGGAGAATTATTAAACTGCTTGAATTAATAAGCAGTTCATTTAATCTGATGCAAAAAGTTAGGGGAATAGCTTGAGCTTTTAAAATTTTAGGATTACGTTTATTTTCTACGGAAATAAAATGGAGTGACGCTTCGCTAATTCATTTTAATAATCGGATTTTGATGTCCATGGCTGGTTACTCAACACACGTAGCTATATTAACCGTGATTAATTAACATAAACAACGTGTATAAAAAGCAAGACCGTTCGCCCACTAACACAAATTCCTCGGAAATTTCTGGAGAACACCGATGACCACACCGCATTGGTTAATTTTATAAAACTGTTTTTGCATATTTTTTATATATCAAGGAGTACAACAGAGTCGCATGTAGTTTGGTATTGACTGTCAAATTACGAATGGGCTTAGGTTAGTCATTCATGAATGAATTACAAAACCTTACGACAGCCTATGATAACCACAAACAAACCAGTTAATATTGATAATTTACTTCGTACAATCTTTTCGTAAATGACCGTCTATTATAAGGCTACCGATTACTTTTCCAGTCGCTTTAACGGTCACTAAACCACTCAATCCACGTCCAGCATCCAATACTACGAAAAATATCGATAGGACTTTAGTTTTATTAAATTTGAGAAAACACAGCAGCCTGATCAACTCAGCAATTCCAAAGAATTATATTGTAAATTTTTATTAACCTGGCATAACCCTGGATACCAGGAGAAAAATGTAGCATCAAAACTCTTACTAAGTCGTAATTTGGGCTCGATTAACCACAACACAGAACATTTACAATCCACGTTTAAGAACTCAAAACCTTCCCCATAAAATTCAAAATCTAACGGAGTAATTTTATCGGACCAGTGAGAAGGCCATTTACATAGAATTCCAGGCACAAGGTGTTATCTTCCAACACAAAAAGGGCTGCCTTAAACCTTTTAAACGCAACAAAGACACTAATCTAAAAAAGTTCTTTTGAAATAATTAAGTGTTAAATTCCTCTATAAGGATTAGCATTTTTTTTTTAAATGGTTAAAGGAGAAGATTATTAACTTAAATTTCAATGTTACTACGCAATATGAAGTTGATCTTACATGGATACTCACTTTCGGCATCATAATACTGTTGTTCGATCTTTTATATGCGAAAAAGTATCGCCTTCGGGGAAAAGTAACGTATTTAACGCCAGAGCTTCCATAATGGGTTTTCAATCCATCATTTCAATTTTTATGGCAGCTAAAATTCGCGTTTTCCCCCTTTTGTGTGGTTGAATGTCATGTTATTTCTTCCAATACTAATAATATTATTTAAATGGTTTTTTTACTATAGCTGGCGCCCTACTTATACGTATACGTCTGCCACTAAAAATAAGAACGGCGTCCGAGTTTCAGAAATTCCTTAAATTTCAAAACAGATAATACGAACGGGAACTGATCGCGTTATAAATAAGAAATGCGAAACTGGTACAATTTTCATTCTAAATTGACGCCCGTGAGACTATAAACTGTGATAAACCGCGCTTCACACGGTTTATCCACCTATCGCACCTGCATATAGTTGACTATGGGAAGTGCCTTTAATGCACTAGATTTCCCTAGAAATCTTCACATTTAATCGCTTTGATATCTAACTTAATATTTGATTTCATTGATAACTAGTGATGTATATTGTTACGAAGCTGTTTCAGCTAAGATAAGACTTTCAGCATTTTCTGGAATTATACTAGAAAGTAGGATAGAGGACTGTCCTATCTAATCACACTATACCATTTTACAAATGACTATAATTATTTTATTGAAACTACTTTCCATTAATTCAAACTAAAGGTAACGTGATTATGTTAAAGGCAGTCCATCTTAAACTTCGAAATGGTAAAAACGTAAAACTTGTAACCTGCATGTAACCTGTGTGTGGAAGATATTACCTAATGAATGTGTACCAAATAAAACGTAACTTCAATCCGAACTTCATTCTTTCAATTATTTCGCCATAAGTCCTACACAAAAAAATTCGCAGTGCAACTCAGTGGGGTTGCACAACAAAATTTGGTGGCAGCGGTATAGATTGGTGAAAATCCAGTCAAACTTGGCGTTCCGGGTAAATAGGAAATCCTATGTTTGGAATAGCTGAGCAAGAAACGGTATTTGCGGTGATTTGAATCCAGGATTATTCGAGTTTTTCAGACAAGGGCCCGTCGTTACCGAAAACTAGAAGAATCCAGACCCGAATTACCAAAACCCAAAATTCCCAAGAAGAGGCAGTGTCAGCGTTAAAGTGTTTGTTAGTGAAATAAGTTTCTACAGTTTCGGGTGCATTGTGCTATTCGCTATTCTTTGGATTTTACACATTTTCATCAGATTAAAAGTAAGTCAGAAATTTATACGAACATTTTGTAACTTAATTATTACCTACTTAGTAGCTCGCTGTTTGAACGTTAATAATTTCATTTAAGCAGTATTTCGACACGAATCAGTATAGTTTAACAAATTTCGTAATCCGTAGAACAGCCAGCAATAAAGTACAAAAATGCCTGACAATAATGTAAGTGATGTTTCCAACTTAAATTTAGCAGAAGGTTCAAGTAGTGTAAATGCAGCAGGTAGGGATCAGTTTTTAAGTTTAGATGCAGCAGTAAAGTTATTAACAAATTTTAGTGGGGACAGCAAAGAAAGTGTTACGGAATGGATAGATAATTGTGAGATTATTTTAAACTCAGTTAGGCAAGTCGATTCCCATATGCTATTTCAAATTATTAAAACAAAAGTCTCAGGTAAAGCTAGGAATTTTATAAAATACAGAAATTTTCAAAATTGGGATTTTTTTAAGGAACATTTAGAAGAACTTTTTGCCGAAAAGAGAACTCTTTCGCATTGGCAGTTAGAGTTAAATTCAACTAAACAGTCAAAAGGTGAAAATTTAGATACATATTCAAACAAAATTGAAAAATGTTTAAGCAATTTGTTAGATGTGGCGACGGTAAATAAAACCCAAGAGGAAGCGGTAACTATCAGTGAATTATTGAGATTACAAGCCTTAAATGTGTTTGTCACAGGATTGCAAGAACCTTTGAAAATGCACGTAAAAAGTAGGGACCCCAAAACTTTAGAATCAGCTGTTGAATTAGCTAGAATTGAAGAAAGAGAACTTTTGAGTAATCGCGATTCACAAAATTATTTTGGTTATAAGGTAAATTCAAATCAACGTACAGTTCAAGGGAATTGTTTTGTTTGTAAGAAATCAGGTCATTCAGCTTCAAATTGTTTTTATAAAAACAATAGTGTTAAAACGAACGATTCACGTGTTCAAAATTTTGTTAGTGTGAAAAAACCTCAAGTGTTTTCAATGCAAAGCCAGCCCATATGTTTTTATTGTAAAAAACCAAATCACAGAATTGCAGACTGTAGGAAAAGAATATTTAATGAAAGGTTAAAAGCAACACAAAATGATAATCCTCATTCGATAAACAGGAACTCGGGAAACGAAAAAAAACTCTTCAACGAGAGGTCAGTTGGAGAAGTGAGTTTTAGGAAAGACCTCAATCGCAATTTTGGAAAGCGCAAGGTTACTAACTCAGAAAAATTAAGTAAATACGTAGGCAGTGGAGTTCATAATTACAACAGGTATCGTGATAAACGGACAGAAAATATACAAACAATCGAATTAAAGGAATTTCAGAACAAGGTCGAGATTAACTTAGCTAGATGTAAATTAAAATATGTAGACATTCCCTTAAATTTTTGTAAGAAGAGGGTTAATCGATTAATGATAGATTCGGGAGCAGATATTACTTTAGTGAAATGTAGGGCAGTACGAGAAGATATAGTAATTGATAAAAATCGGTCTGTTGAAATAAAGGGTATCACAAATGAAACCACTATCAGAACCTTAGGAGTTGTCGATGAAAAATTTTGTTTATCCGACAGAGAAATTGTTGTTCCATTTCATATAGTTAGTGATGATTTTTCCGTAGAAGGAGACGGAATTTTAGGAAATAGCTTTTTACACGCACTACAAGCAAATTTAGATTACAGGAACAATGTTTTGGAATTTGGAGATAAAAGGTATAGATTAATAAATTTGGATGAAATCTTGATTCCTGCAAGAAGTGAAACTATTACTAGAGTTCGGACAATATCAGATGGAATGGGTGTTTGTAACGGTAAACAAGTTAGTGAAGAAATATATTTAGGAAACTGTTTAACTCAGGCAATAAACAATTCGTGTGTGGTTAGCATAATAAATATTTCAGAGCAGGATCAGTACATAAAACCTCCAATAATAGAGCTAGAAGATTTAGAGTTCGTACAAGTAAATAGTATAAAGGGCGAAGTACAAGGAAATAGAATTGAAACCTTATTAGATTCGTTACGTACTCAGCACCTAAATGTAGAAGAGAAGGATTTATTGCTAGAAATTTGTAAGACGTATAGTGATGTTTTCTTTTTAGAAGGTGATAAATTAACTGCTACAAATATTACCACCCACAAAATTCCTACTTTGCCAAATGTAGGTCCAATTTATGCTAAACCTTATAGGTTACCTCAAACGCAAAAGGAAGAAATTGGTAAACAAACCGAAGAGATGTTGAAGGACGGTATAATTGTACCTAGCACGAGTCCTTACAACTCCCCGCTATTAGTCGTACCAAAGAAAATGGACGCGAGCGGCAAGGTTAAGTATCGCGTGGTTGTTGATTTTAGAAAACTAAATGATGTAACAATAGGCGACGCATTCCCTTTACCAAATATTACCGAAATCCTAGATCAATTAGGCAATTCAAAATACTTTAGTACTTTAGACATGAAAAGTGGGTTTCATCAGTTAGCCTTAGATAGGGAAGATCAGGAAAAAACAGCATTTTCAACACCTTTTGGCCATTTCCATTTTACTAGAATGCCTTTCGGTTTAAAGGGCGCTCCGTCTAGTTTCCAAAGGTTAATGAATACTGTACTTAGTGGATTACAGGGAATTAAGTGTTTTGTGTATTTAGATGATATTGTAATTTACTCCCATGATTTAAAACAGCACGGAGAAAAGTTAGTAGAAATTTTCGATAGATTACGCAAGTACGATTTAAAATTAGAGCCCAATAAGTGTGAATTTTTGCATAAAGAGGTTAATTATTTAGGTCATACTATTACGAGTGAAGGGTTAAAACCGGATGAAAAGAAAATAGAAGCGGTAAAGACGTATCCCGTACCAAAGATATCAAAAGATATTAAGGCATTTCTAGGATTAACAGGCTATTATCGTAGATTTATTAAAGATTATTCGAAAATTGCCAAACCATTGACTAATTTGTTAAAGAAGGACACAAAGTTTGTTTGGACCGACTTGTGCCAACATTCGTTTGATCAATTAAAAACCAAATTAATTAGCGCCCCGATACTCCAATACCCAGATTATTCAAAACCATTCATCATAACTACAGATGCCAGTCAGTTTGCAATAGGTGGTATATTATCCCAAGGAGATATTGGAAAGGATTTACCAATCGCATACACTTCTAGAACATTAAATCAAGCAGAATTAAATTACTCAGTTACCGAAAAAGAATTATTAGGGATAGTACATGCTGTAAAACAATTTAGACCTTACGTTTATGGAACTAAATTCAAAATAGTTACAGATCATCGACCCTTGACGTGGTTGTTTAGTGTCAAAGATCCAGGATCTAGACTAATGCGTTGGAAGTTGAAACTAGCAGAGTATGATTATGAGATTATTTACAAGGCAGGAAGGGTTAATACTAATGCTGATGCTTTAAGTAGAATTCCAGTATTTGTTTTAAACTCGGACGAATACACTTATTCAAAATTTACAGATTTTATTAAAACCAATTTAGTTATTAACAATAACGTGCAAGAATGTAACGACGATTTATTTAATGTTGCAAATAATTATTCTTTAGCACACTGCGTTTCGCAGGATTTTGTCATGAATCAAGGAATAGCTTTAGAGTTCAAGCAAAAATTTGGTAAAGTTGACGAACTAAAGAATCAACAAAAATCAATTCACGAAGTAGCTATCCTAGATGTCGGAGATAGGAAAATCTATTACTTGATTACGAAATTAAATTACTTTGATAAACCTTCTTATGAGGACTTATGGAATACAATTGTAAATCTTAGAGTGCAGTTAGAAAAAGACAATATAAGGAAATTAGCCATTCCACGAATTGGATGCGGTTTAGATAGATTAGAATGGGAAAAGGTCAGAATTATGTTACGGTATATTTTCAAAAGTAGTGGTATAGATATTTTAGTTTGTAATAAAAAAGCGGAAACGTTAACAGAAATCGATGACGAACAAAAGAGGACAATTTTAGAAGAATATCATGATAAAATTTTAGGAGGACATGCAGGGTATAACAGGATGTACAATAGGGTAAAGAAAAAATACAAATGGCCACACATGAAGTCAGATATTAAGGATTATGTAAAGAAATGTGTACTTTGTCAAAGAAATAAGACGAGTTCTTTAAAAACAAAAATGCCATTAGAAATTACAAACACTTCGAAAACTGTATTTGAAAAATGTGCAATGGATATAGTAGGTCCTTTGCCATTAACACAAAACGGTAATAGGTATTTGTTGACATTTCAAGATGATTTAACTAAATTTAGCGAGGCTATACCAATTCCTAATCAGGAAGCGAAAACGGTAGCAAGTAAATTTGTTACAGACATTATTTGTAGGCACGGAATACCAAAAGTATTGTTGACAGACCAAGGATCAAACTTTATTAGCGAGTTGTTTAAAAATGTTTGTACACTATTTAAAATTAAAAAAATTCAGTGTTCAGCATTTCATCCAGAATCTAATGGTGCGTTGGAACGCAGCCACAAAACATTGATAGAATACCTCAGAAACTACATTAGGGAAGACCAAACAGATTGGGACGAATATATCCCATTCGCCATGTTTACTTTTAATACAACTGTACATACTTCAACAAAATTTACCCCTTTTGAATTAGTATATGGACATCCAGCAGAATTGCCCAGTTCTATAACAGGACCCCCAGAATTTCGCTATACCTATGATGATTTCGTGCAAGACTTGAAAAATACATTGCGATATACTAGGGAACTTGCTAGACGAAATTTAATTGATACAAAATCAAAAAGTAAAGAATATTACGATAGGAAAAGTAACGTTCAAAGTTTTCACGTCGGAGATATCGTGTTAATCATTAATGAAACCATAAAAAGGGAAAGAAGCAGAAAGTTAAGGTCACAGTGGTTAGGTCCATATAAGGTCATTTCGGTAGATTCTCCAGTAAATTGTACCATTAAAATGGGTAGAAGGTTAGTAAGAGTTCACAATAATAGATTAAAGCATTTTTATGATTAGATTACACTAAAATATTGCAAAATAAGTTATAGGTAAAGTTCGATTAGTTTTGTGAAAGTAAGGATATTACATGAGTTAATAAATTTATAGGCAAAATATATTAATTGCTGTGGGAATAACTTGATACATGAATCCCGTGAAGTGTAGATAGCCCTCTTCAGTTGACTTATGTGCAATGATTATTAACTTAATTAATGTCACTACTATCGTTTTAGATTCTATAGGGTATTAAGTAGCATTGAAAAAAAAAAAATAAATAAAAAAAAAATAAAAATAAAATAAATAGAATCTTTTTGCATAATTATTACAACTAAATTAATTGCATTTATTTCAGAATGCTAATCCTTTCTTCTGTTTTCTTCGCAATGATTACCAAAACCGGCGCCGAAGGGGATTACAACATCAGCAAGTACACCCATTCGCCTGGTATTCATTACGAACAAATAGGAACCGTTAAGCTTTATAACGATGAATTCGTATTAATAACCTATTTAGACATAAGTAATCATAATAAAAAGTTTGCACAACTTGAATTATATTATGAAAAGACAGCCAGTATTTGCGAAAGTCAAGCTTTCAAAAGCTATAGTGATTTCAAAATAGTTAATGTAAATAATTTAAAAGTTTGCGACTATTTTTTGAGAGCCTCTAAAGAATCGTTAAACAAAATCAAAATGGAGAAAAACAATTTAGAACAATTAGTAGGCCATCAAAATAAAGACAAGAAAAAAAAGAGCAATTTTTGATTTCATAGGTTCAACTGTAAAATTTTTATTTGGAAATTTAGACCATGATGATGCCGAGTATTATAATGACAAAATTAAACAATTTAGTGAAAATGAGGAGTCATTAACAAACTTAATGAAAGAACAAACTGTGGTAATTAAATCGACAATTTCAAATTTTAATGCGACATTAGGAAACTTGGATCACAACGAAAAAATATTAATCGAAAATATGAATAAAATTGAAAAGGCTTTAAACGATAAAAATTCACAAATAAATTATTTAGATTTAAAGGTAGCTGTAGACGAACATATTTCTATGTTTAATTTAATGTTTAATCAATATCAACTAGAAACCATATCCCTAATTAATGCAGTTTTAGTTGCACAAAAAGGTCAGTTGCATCCAACAGTACTAACTCCTTCCAGATTAGTTTCCGAATTACAAAAGGTTTCACATAACTTGCCTCAAGGCTTAGAATTTCCGTTACCACTTCAAAATGAATTCGCTCACCTACTTCTTAATACGATTGGATTAGATGTATATTTCCAAAATCCGCATTTAGTGTATATTATTAACGTACCATTAACAGATAGTAGAGAGTACAGTATCTTTAAATTATCACCTTTACCTGTTCACGTCATTGAAAATAAATACATATTCATTCAACCAATTTCAAAATATTTAGCTGTAAGTGATAATAAACAACATTATTTGACTATATCAGAAAACCAATTCACAAAATGCAAGAAGTTCCATTCATATAACTATTTATGTAAACAACAACAACCTATATATTTGGCGTACCGCCATGAAATTTGTGAAATTAAATTATATAGAAGTATTAGTAAAGTTCCTAGTTCATGTGATAAAAGAATTACAGAACTCGAAAATAGCATTTGGACTCAACTAACACTTTCAAATTCTTGGATATATGTAATTCCTAAAGAGGAATCAGTAACTATAAATTGTAAAAATACAAATCCGTTTGACATACGGCTCTTTGGAGTTGGTAAAATTAGTTTAAGAAAAGGGTGCAAGGCATACTCTAGTTCGGCAATGTTAATATCTCATTCAATATTTTCGGATTCTACAATCTTTTTAGAATACGTACCCAATGTAGATTTAGACTTCGATTGCTGTGAAGATAATAGTAATAGTAAGATAAATATAACACAAATTAACTTAAGTAAGCATTATAAGGTTATTTCTAGACATTTAGATGATTTAAACATAGCTAGCCATAAGTTAGATGAAATAGACAAAATAAATGATAAATTAAGAAACAATATTCATAATCAAGCTATTGTACACAAATATTCTATATTGGCTTATATCGTAGGTAGTATTGTATTACTGTTAATTTTTTATTGTATTTGTAAGAAGACAAAAAACTGTTGTGGTATATGTTCAAGAGCAGGATTATGTATACATTTTAAACAACGTGTAAACACAAACGTCCCTCAGACACACAATATGTACTTTGACCGAGAATTAGATGCTGTATCAATTAGAAATAGTAGACATGGCTCAGAACCATCACCCGAGTTATGCGATAGAAATTCCGCAGCTTGTAATACAAACGCAATAGTAGGACGGCGTCCAACTAAAAATTTGTAAAATTGTAACCAAATTTTTCTTTAAGGGGGAAGGTGTGATAAACCGCACCTGCATATAGTTGACTATGGGAAGTGCTTTTAATGCACTAGATTTCCCTAGAAATCTTCACATTTAATCGCTTTGATATCTAACTTAATATTTGATTTCCTTGATAACTAGTGATGTATATTGTTACGAACCTGTTTCAGCTAAGATAAGACTTTCAGCATTTTCTGGAATTATACTAGAAAGTAGGATAGAGGACTGTCCTATGTAATCACACTATACCATTTTACAAATGACTATAATTACTTTATTGAAACTACTTTCCATTAATTCAAACTAAAGGTAAGGTGATTATGTTAAAGGCAGTCCATCTTAAACTTCGAAATGGTAAAAACGTAAAACTTGTAACCTGCATGTAACCTGTGTGTGGAAGATATTACCTAATGAATGTGTACCAAATAAAACGTAACTTCAATCCGAACTTCATTCTTTCAATTATTTCGCCATAAGTCCTACACAAAAAAATTCGCAGTGCAACTCAGTGGGGTTGCACAACAAAACAAAGGTTCCGTTTTAGATTGCACAACTTTCAAAGTAACGAACTCTTAAAATTATTAATCGCTAATTCCGAATACGGTAGTAAATAACGTAGGGTTCTTTAGAAAGAATTTAAAATATTCCTGACCTTTTAATGCGATAAGTTTTAATTAAATAGCTTAGCTCAACTGAGCTAATCATGATACTTTATCAGCTTCAACTCGAAACTTTATTGGATTCTTATTTCTGAAATACGTCTTCTATATACACCTAATCAAAGTTTCAATTAGCAATTTTTCTGTTGTTGGCTTAATTTGAAAAATGAGCTGAGCGCTGTTTCGAATACTTTGTCTATGTTTATCTAATAATATCACGGAGTTACAATTTCATATAAAACTATGTCAACAACATGACAAAGTCAATTTATTCCGAGATGCGAAGTATTCAATCACGAAGCTCCTGTTTCGGATACTTTTTTCAGGTTTGCATAACACAAATCTAATATTTGATTTATTGCAATAATGTAAACGGATCAAGATCAATCTTTACTTCTCACACCGTCACACGAATACATACATTTTTATTAGAAATTATGAGGATTCACCAACCTAACCAAATAACTGATTGGAGACTGTTTGCGGAACTTTCCAAAGTTTTTCCTTTTCTCGAATACAAACGAGCTTTCATTTTCACAGTCTCATCTTCTATGTAAAGGTAAATCCCTGTGACCTTTCAAGGAGTTTCGAAGTTATAATTTTTGTCTTTATCGATCCCAAAAAGGCCCCTGGTATTGATCAAATAACAGCTAAAATGCTGAGTGAACTCTCAAGAAAGGGCATTGTATTATTAACGTATATTTATAATGCGATACTGAGGCTTGAATATTGGCCAAAATGTCTCAAAGTTGCACAAATCATAATGATTGGTAAGCCAGGAAAAGATCCAACGGATGTTGCCTCCTATCGTCCTATAAGCTTGCTTTCAGTTATTTCCAAACTTTTAGAAAAACTATTACTTCGGAGAATTAATGAGGACCTTGAGCCCCAACATTGGATTCCGGAACATCAGTTTGGTTTTCGTCGCGCTCACTCCACGGTACAGCAGGTCCATCGAATCGCACAAGTTATTAACAATGCATTTGAAAACAAGCAATACTGTTCAGCGGTCTTCCTTGACGTTAGTCAAGCATTTGACAAAGTATGGCATCCTGGATTACTATATAAAATCAAACAAACACTCCCTACAGCCTATTTTAATATACTAAAATCATACCTGAGCGAGAGAACATTCCAAACCAAAGTAAGTGAAGAAACATCAGACCACTTCCCCATCAACTCTGGAGTGCCCCAAGGTAGTGTTTTAGGGCCTTTGCTCTACATTCTGTACACAGCAGACCTGCCAATGACACAAAATACAACAACAGGAACATTTGCAGACGACACTGCAATTCTATCCAGTCATGACTCATGAAAACCCTCAAATAGCATCAGATTATATCCAGACTCACCTGTTTGAACTACAACAATGGCTAAACAAATGGAAAATTAAAGTAAATGAAAACAAATCGGTGCATGTAACATTTGCCCTCCGTAAACAATTATGTCCAGCAGTTGTGATAAATAATGTGCAGATACCACAGATGGAAACGGCAAAATACTTAGGATTACATCTAGATAACAAGCTGACGTGGAAGGAGCATATTAAAAAAAAAGAAGAAACAAATAGACATCAAAGCAAGAGAACTAAATTGGCTAATAGGAAGAAAATCTACACTATCAACAGAAAATAAAATTCTAATATACAAGGCAGTCATCCGACCTATCTGGACATATGGAGTAGAGCTATGGGGCTGTGCTTCTAAAACAAATGTACTATTAATCCAAAGAAACCAATCAAAAATACTCCGGCAAATTGTAGATGCTCCGTGGTATATAACAAATCATACAATTCATACAGATCTACACATACCAACGGTTCAGGAAGTAATCCAGGAGAGAGCTAACAAACACCATGAAGTCCTAGAAACCCACACAAACCCCTTATTGGAACAGTTACTGCAACCAAGGATCAATAAAAGACTCAAAAAATTGTGGCCTATAAACTTAGTGCGGGAGTAGTGTCCTCAAATTTCAAATTTCTTTTGACAAAAACAATTTATAAAACTTAGTATTAAGTTACATAGGTTGCATCGATGGATGTTAATCTTATCATGCTATTTATCTGCTAGTTCACCTAGCGGTCGTTAACCCTTTAGCTAATAGAATACATATATTGTCCTGATTGCTAAATAAATAGGTAGAAAAAAAAAAAAAAAAAAAAAAAAAAAAAATCTTTTCGATGATGTACCCTCACTCATTATTTGCTTTGCGTGCAGTTTAGTGGTACCTTTTAACGGCCGACGCTAAATAAAATGCTGTTGCGTTTTATGGATTATATTTACAATATGTACAAAATGGTAGCCGAAGTGCACGAAACGAGCGTTATATCGTCGAAGTGAGCGCGGATGCGAGTCTTCTGACTGGTGGAGCGTAGCGTGTGGTCGAACTATAGCACAAAACATGTTCTTGTCGCTAGCTTTCTTCTTGTCGAGCTTCTTCTTGGGACAATTCGACTTGATATATCCGAATTAATGACATCCTTAACACCTCCCAGTTCTCTTGGTCACCAGATCTTGGTTTCCTAACAAATGCAGCTGCTAGATTTTCACTGAAGTTGACTTCCCAGTATCCCTGTTTTCGCGTGTTTTAATCTCTCTATTTGTGGTAAATTAGATACTTAGAGCCATTCTTGATATTTTCGCAGCGACTAATTAATTTTTAGCAAAAGATTATAGGCCCATAACCTAATGTAATTAATAAGTTTATTACCAAAATAACAATAATAATCATGAAGTGTAGTATCTATTTGACAACTATCCAATTGACAAAACATACAAAATTCAGTTTCTTTCTTCAACACTTATTGCAAGCAGTTGTTCCTGCCACAGCTGCTGTACTGGGGTTGGCATGGTTTAAAAGGTTTTCCAGTCCTAATATTGAAAGGTCGAGGAGTATCAAAAACTTCCTTCCTTGACGATGGTTTTCGACAATTTGAATGGCTGCTTACTACCTCCTTTCACTCCCAGCTGCCAGTAAGCAGAATGAAGATGCAATTCGAAATCACCTTACTTAGTCAGCCTAGTAGCACCAGATGTTATCCATGAACTAAAAATTTTTTCCAAAATTTCGACGATTCCAAAACGAGAGTGCTAAACATTCCCAAAACAAAAATGTGATTTCGACAAAGTTTGGTATATTGGTGCCTTTGAATGTAAAAAAAATAGAAATTCAAACTGCATCATGTCCGTTCATTTAACTCAAAGTGGTTAATTAAAAATACAGATTTGTCATTCTTGTAATATAATAAAGTCATTTAACAAAATGTCAAATATAATTCAAAGTAGATTCGTAAATCTTATCAGTTACAAAAATATCACCACCCCTTATTTTCAATTAATTATTATTACGTCAAAGGAACGCGGAAGGTTCAAAAAAGAAAGAAGACATTTGTCGAGCTAATATTTCAATAGGCATACGATCATTCTATAAAAGTAATAGCTTAATAATACGGTAAGAAAAGCAATTTCGTAACATTTTAGTAACGGTGCTTTTGTAGACGACAGTTCCTAATACAGTTCCTTTTTCAAGATTCAGTAAATGAGTCGTGACAGTCAATAGCTTGGTCTTAAATTGATTCATTTACATTTAGAGAGACGCTAGCGAACGCGCTTATATCTTTTGAATGAAGAGAGAATGGAACACTTAATCAACACCACGCTCCTCAATCACGCAGCTGAAAATCTTCCATTGAACTAAAAAGTAAATTGATTCTTATCTCATGCTTACGACGACGCTATTTGAATTTAACATAAAACAAAAAAATTACCCCGAAGGTATAATCTCAACTTTAAATTGAATTCATACAAATTCGCTTAAATTTGTTGTGTTTAATGGGAGACACTTTAATTAAATTCGCACCTTCAAGAAGGTTTAGCTGTTTGGTGCTTAATTAAATGAATAACTCCACTTTTTATTTCGCGACGAACTTCCGCGAGTAACGAGCTGTAATTTTAGTCGAAATTGAACACCGAGGCGCGAAAATATATCGCGAAGCGTGTACGGCGATTTACAATAGATGTTGAAAACGCACACAACACAATGCCCCATTGCCGTTTTTTGTAACCTCTTAAATTAGTATTCCGTAGTAGGCAAACGTATTATAGACCGTCGCGTTTTAAATGCGGTTTGAGTCCCATAGGAATACCTTGAACTGTGCTCAAATTATACAACTTTAACGCTAGGAAGTAGGAGGTTCGATTATTCTACACGAATGGACACCACGCGACTTGAAGGGCGGCACCCTAAATCTACATTTTGCAGTTTCCAAAACGAAATTAATCACTAAATGAATATTTTTCTGTACCAACTTAACCAAAATTATAGTATGACAGGAAGAGCACAGTTTTTGTTCCTGTGCATCAACGCAATGTGTTTTGCTGTTTTCTCGATAAAATTGGTGAATAAATAAACATTTTACTCTACCAACCTAACCAAAAACGGAGTATGGCATGAAAATCACTTACCTCATCCTGAATATACACATGTAAAGCAATATTTGATCATTTGTCTCCACTTTTGGCAAGCCGATCATCTAGGTTTTTGTGTGACTGAACGTTGGCTTGTACGTAATTTATTCAAATTTCAATGGAAAAGTTTACGTGCTTCAACAGATATCACAAAAGAGACCATGCCATGGAGCAAAACATAAGGTATTTCTATTTAACTAATTAATCCTCAGTGTTGATTCCTTTTTCATACACTACCTACATACAGTTGCGTCGGGACAGTTTGAAATTCACAGTTAGTGCATCAAATCGATCCAATCAAAAGTTCCTCCTCCCTCTTCGATGGAAATAAGGTCATTCATATTTTGTAATAATTGTGATACTGGTAGAATATGCATTCTGAATAAATGCGGCGACATAAAAGAACCGTAGTTGCTATATTGTATTTGAATTTGAGGTTTTTTGGTTTTATCAATGTCACAGTTTAACTGTGTACTAGAGGCAAAGTTCGTGGGAAATGTAACATCAATGATTTTAGTACGTAGGTAGGTAATTTACACAAGCATTCTATTACGATTTTATTAAAAAAGTACAAAAAATGTTTTAATTCCTAGGCATTTACTTTGGACCAGATCCAGTCATGATAAGATGCTACTCTAGCCAAAACTCCTGGGTAACCCACAATGGCACATGGCTTTACAGACCAAGAAACAACACCCACTTGTCTTCCTTTGGCAACAAATGGACCGCCAGAGTCACCCTGCACAGAAAAGCATCGTCAGTATGATGAGGTTTTACAATGCAAAAAATTCACTTACACTGCATTGACCTTTCCATCCCTCTGGAACCCCCGCGCAAATGTGATATCTTTCATCCACACTATTTCCATGGGCAGCCCTACAGTCATCAGGTGAGTAAACTAAAATGTCTACTCTTTGCAGGTGCTTCATTACAGGTCCCCAAGTCTATAATCATGTTTTAAAGCACTGGGGTTGGTTAACATACATTTACCTTTGAGGCACCCCATCCTGCAAGAACAGCCCACTCACCATCGGGAGCCGTTTCACCTTGGCTGGGCAAAATTACCGGTTTTACGTTCACGTTGTCTATCGGAATTGCTGACGCAAGCTAGCAAGGGATCATGTAATCATCTCATCAGAATATTAGCAGGACTTACTTTCAGTATAGCTACATCATTAATATGATTTTGGGATGGGTTGTATTCTTCGTGTTTGAAAATTGTATCAACGTCTATACTGTTGGTTGAACCAGGAGAGATTTCAAGAACACCATATTGAATCGTGTATTTTCCGTCGTCCACGCAGTGGGCGGCAGTTAAGACGTGATTTTCGCTTACGATTGAACCACCACAATTGTGATATCCAGCAAACCGAAGTGAAACCTTTGAGAAAATGGTATAGTCTTACATGACACTAACACGTTGAACTACTTACAATGTATGGTATTTCTCCCAGTTTCGCATCAGTACCGTTTACAATCTTTGGAGGTGCGGCTGAAAAGAAAGCTGTTAAATTCTCAAATATTGTGGTCCAATTTACCTGTCACAAAGCTTATGCATGCAATTAAGGTGGCCAATTTGTACATGTTCCGCGAGTTTAAGCTTAATCGACTCTAATTCAAACTATTTTTTTGCTATATATTTATACTTGAGCATTTTCTGTTTTTGGCTAATCTCATCCAGATAAAATCCGATAAAATAGAGAAAACTTCCATTCTCGACCTTTGCTTGTCCCATATTTACGAAATCTCATAAATATTGACAATTATTATTCACATAAATAGATTATTCAGCATTTTTCCATCATTCCCCATGTTTATATTAAAGCATGATACTACAACTATTGTAGTACCTATCATGATATCGAAGTATTGTTTTGCTAGTTAACAACTTAAATGCAAAATCAGTTTTTGGAAAAATATTACTAATGACTGTTTGCACCACGATACACTTACAGACGGTATGCTCATTATTTTTCTCAAACGCGTTTTCTACTGCGCATTACGTCACCTGCGAACGTGTGGCGCCAAAATTCAAATGTTTAAGCACGATCCAGTAGGTACACTTGTCACGAGTGACATTTTGTAACTTTATCAGTTGTATCTACGAGTTTTCGCGTTAGTTTGTTGATAGCTAATCAATCATTAGTGAAAATTCCAAAATGCCAGGTTGTGTAGTGGCTCAATGGGGCAATTCTAACAGATAAACAAAAGGAACGGAAATAAAATACTTTCGATTTCCGATAATGGAAGACTTTTCTCAAAAATGGATTGTTGCATGTCGTCCTAAGGATAAAATTAACTTGAAAAATGGTGTTACATTAATCTTAAGTTGTGTATTTAAGTTTTTACATTGCTGTTTAATTTTATAGCCTGTATTTTTTCTGAACATTTTGAAGCCAGTCGTTTTGAAGCACCGCTAAGGGAACGACGTCTTAATTATACTTTTAAACAGCGGACATTTGAACCTTTACCTACTTTAAAACTACCACGTAATAATGAAAATCAAACTAAAAGGGAAACGGAGGATAGATTAGATCTTTTGATAACGCATTAATTACATAATATTTACTGAAAAAGCCTCACTTCATGTTTAGGGCCAAAATTTTTGGTTAGAGTTTATTTCATACCTTCGTGAAATCCCAGAAATATCCGACGCGACGATCTCTACTTTGTCCATCTAATGCCCGTTTGCACCGACAAATTTAAGCGGCGCCTAGCTTAAGCGCAGCTTAGAATCCATGGCAACCATTGCCTCAATAATCGTTGTCAGGGATTTTAAGCTACGCTTAAGCTAAGCTCCACTTAAATTTGTCGGTGCAAACGGGCATAAGTAGCGTAAGTTTGCTCAATATTCTATGGTTTTGTTCACACGTGACGTCACGCTAGATGCGCAAGAGCATACCGTTGTAAGTGTATCGTGGTTTGCACCGACAAGTTTAAGCGGAGATTAGCTTAAGCGTATCTTAAAATCCATGGCAACCATTGTCTCAATAATCGTTGCCATGGATTGTCGGTGGAAACGGTCATAAATGGTTATCATTTCAATGCCTGCTACGCGTTACAATAATAATAAATTTTTTTTATTGGACAAATATACAGGGTGCAGAACCGGTTTATGCACCATAGGAATATCAATGCAAGTTTCTTTATATGGAGCTATTTTCTCCCCTAATTAATTTATAGAAAAATTGTAAATTGGTTTCTTGTAGCTTGAACAATTCTGTGTCTGCTCATGTTCTCATTTATTATTTTTCAATTCGGGAAACCGGAAAAATGAAATAAATTAGAATGTAGTATTTGCGTAAAAATCTAATGACCATTTTTACTAAAATCACTGGTACCGTGAAATTATTCAACTTGCTGTAAAATATATAGGAAAGAAAATATTTCACTATAAAGAAATTACCATTGAAATCTCTATGGTGCGTAAACCAATTCTACACCCTGTATGCATAAAATAGAATTATCCAAAATAATTAATGTTCCAGGGCACCATTCATTGGAGCGCAGTTCAAATTGGGTTCTTGACCTAAAAACGATTGTATTTAGGCTTATGCTTCTTCCAAATTTTGCTTAAAATTGAGAAAGGACTTGAAATAAACAAGTAATCATGTGCAGGGTGTTCCGTTTATGCTCAACCCTGTATAGTTTAGTTTATTACTGCCTAGTAGACATTAATAAACTCTAAAACTATTGTATGAAACTTTTTTCGGAACCTTGTATATTTTCCCCTATAATCAACCGTTTCCAGACATAGAATTTGAGGATCGTCTATGTCGTCTTTACCCTCTGCTAGGATTAGTGAAGAGTTAAAACAGCTCCCTTGATAGCTCGCACAAGCAATGGTGCAAAATATGTCAGCCTTCTTGCACCCACGGCTAGCCTCGCAGTTGGTAGTTGAACAACGGCAGAAAATGGCTTGAAAAATTTCCTCTGGGGCTGGCGGAGCTGTGTTCCTTACTGGGTGTAAGTCGTCACCTCTTTTCCAACCCCATTGTTGCGAATTTTTTGAAACTTGCTTAGCTTCAAGAGCTCGTAGCTGGAAAAAATTTAGCTTTTTGGAGAAATGTATAGAAACAACGTTGTAGAAAATTTTATGAGCTTTCGATTTTGATACGAAAATTTTTTTGTACGATTCACAATTTTCTAGATATAGCTTAAAAATACGAAACTATATCTTCAACCCCCTCCGTTCCCCCCGGCAGCACCGAAATCACTGGGGACTTTATTACACGATTGCCTAATAAGTCCCAAGCGATTTCGGTGCTGCCGGGGGGAACGGAGGGGATTGAATCATCAGGGAACCTTCAACCACACATTCCCGGAAAAATTGCAACTACACGAATTATTTTTTCTGTTTGTCGTTTGTTGGCATAGAATAACTGGACTAAACAAGAACATTTATAAATAAAGAAATTCATGCCAAAAATGACATACGTACGTTTACATACAGGGTGGCAATTTGAAAACTTACCATCCCCCATGTCTTAGTAAATAAACGAGATATTTTAAAAAATCAAAATCCGTTTCGGTAATGCGGAGGGGGAATCACAATTACATAGTTGGCGACGCACCCCCTCCAACCCCCTGCCCCAGCCACCCCAACATTTAAATCTTAAATAGTGACCCCCCATGCTTTCCAACCACACCAAATAGAATTACATTTAGGTTAGTAATTATCGTGCAAATCAAAAAATAAATAAATAGTTATAATGGTCAGATTTTTCTATTGGTTACCCGCTTCTCTGCTCGTAGCAACCGATCAATACTTCGCTGTTTGAATATGATCAGCGAAATGTCACATTTGACGCACGTATAAAAAAACAAATATTAAAAAAAATTAATATTCACCGGGGGTATTACAAATATGGATTAAGAAGGTTGTTTAATCTGCGAAAAGGTGAACAATAATTTAATGGTGATAAAAAAATTGCAATAGGAACGTTCAGATGCAGCATGTTGATTTAGTTGCAAAAAAAGCTATTTATCATGTTAAAAAACGTGTATATCGAAAAACTAATTTTTGACAATTTTTGATTTTAAAGTACAAGTTTGCTATACCCCTGAACAAGAGGTGTTTTTTTCGAAAATCGTTAATGTCTCTGAAACGGCTCAACTTTACGGGCTCAAACAATTTATCTACTTTTTTGTCATAAAAAAACTGTATTTTCTCAAAATTTCAGACCTCTCTTTCGCAAAAATGAAGATAGAAAACAAATCATTTCACCTACAAGAAAATCCCGATTGGGGTCGTGAGCTAGTTCTTTTGTCAAAATATATTATATCGATAGCCTGGACCTACAAGTAGTTTAAGGGAGCAGAGGGTATCTCGCTGGTTTAGAAAGTTAATTTTGTGTCGATTTGTTAGAATTTTATTTATAAAAGTATAAAAGACATAGTTTATTACGAATTTACTTTAGCTGAGATCCAGTCATGGTAAGACGCCACTCGAGCCAAAACTCCAGGATAACCCACAACGGCACATGGCTTCACAGACCAGGAAACGATACCAACTTGTTTTCCGTTTGCAACAAATGGACCGCCTGAATCACCCTGCATAAAAAAGTTAATTTCTGCTAACGAAATTTTGTCACAAGGATTTTCTTACACTGCATTGTCCTTTCCATCCCTCTGGAACGCCTGCACAAATGTGATGCCTTTCATCTACATTATTTCCGTGGGCAGCTTTGCAATCATCAGGTGAGTAAACCAATATGTTAACCCTTTGCAAGTGTTTCATTACTCCTCCTCCAGTCTATAAGTATTGTTGTAACAATCGAGTGGAAAGAGTCATACAATTACCTTTGACGAGCCCCATCCGGCAAGAACAGCCCATTCACCATCAGGAGCAGCTTCCCCTTGACTAGGTAAGGTTACTGGTTTTAAGTTCGCATTGTCCAAGCGAATTGCAGATGCCAGCTAATAATATAATAACAAATTGTTATTCTACCAATAGTTGAAGCTTTGACAGGACTTACTCTCAATACGGCTACATCATTAATATGATTCTTCGACGGATTATATTCTTCGTGTGTGAAAACCTTTTCAATATCTATACTGTTGGTATAATCAGAAGATATTTCAAGAAGACCATATTGAACTGTGTATTTTCCACTATCCATACAGTGAGCGGCAGTCAGTATGTTATTTTCGTTTATAATTGAACCACCACACGTATGCAACCTGATATATCGAACAGACACCTTTAAAGAAAATTCAAAGGTTTTACGCGAAACATGTTTTGAGCTACTTACAATGTATGGAATTTCACCCTCTTTGGCGTCAGTACCGTTGACAATTTTGGGAGGTGCCGCTGAAAGTAACAGTATTAATAAGTTGCCATTTACCTCTGTCCAATTTACCAATGACATAGCCTAGGCATGCTATTAAGATAACTGTTTGCAACATGTTGAATATTACTCGAATCTAAATCAGACTAATTTTTGTCTTATTATTTATACTAGACTTGTATCTTATCCAGCCGTAAGTGGATAAAATATGGGAAGCTGCGGAACTCTACCTATTGCTTGCTAGATTAACATGTGTGTTCCCAAATGATACAAATCCACTTATGAAATGAATCAAAATATTATTAATGACAATTAACATAAATAAATTATTCGGCACTTTTATATCATTCAATTGTGTCTACTTTGAAGTGTTTTTCACGTGAACTTGAGTGCAGAGAAACTTTTAAAAATTACCCGAACAAAAGTGTTTTAAGTATTAAATAACACGTGAAGAACAGCTGTTTCTCCTTGATCATGATGCCAGGAGTGTTACTAAAAATGGTTTGAATAGACCATACATTCTTGGATAGCGAAGCTAGATTCCCGCCTTTGGATTAGGATTGGGTTCCAGAAAGGGTTTCTGTACAAGTTTTCGTTCAACTGCTCTCGATAATTTAGCCAAAATGTTTGTAACATAGCAAGACTAATTTGAACTATCTCTCTTTCATGGAATAATCCCTGTTTGGCCATGTACCAGGTCTGTCTCAAGCAGGCAATTTGAGATATGAAAGTAGGGACCTCTCCGTAGTCCTAAAATATTTGTCTTTACATCAGAAACTAACATTAGCTAAGTCAACGCGAAAGGTAGGAAAGGTAAAATTTCATCATAAGTTTAAGGTTGGTAATAGGTATTGTGGATGGAGTGGACGAGATTGTATTGCCTGTTCTTCTATTCCCAGAAGCTTATGGTCCTTGAAAGAAACACGCCACGCCTTATGGAATACATGCATAATTGCAATTTCCATTTATTTTCATCCAATTTCCTATGACGTAGTTGGGCATCCTATTAAGATCTGTGGCAACAAGTTCTGCTGTTTAAAATTCATAGAATGTAAACCAAACGAATGTTTTTCTTTTTCCTTACACTACGCACCCTCTCCTCCTTTTCGGCTTCTCCAGAAGATGGTGATAATTTTATCACATCTGAGAACTCGACCTTCACATGTGTGCTCGTATTGAAAGTGGCCACTTATGAAATGAATCAAAATATTATTATTGCCAATTAGCATAAATAAATTATTCGGCACTTTTATATCATTCAACTTTGAAGTGTTTTTCACGTCAACAACTTGAGAGTACAGGGGTACTTTTAAAACTGGCCCGAAAAATAGTTATTTTTATATATTGAATACATACTGCTGATCATACCTACGGTAAAAAAGAAGACTGTCCAAAACGTCTCATTTGATAACACAGACATTAATAGAACTAACAAGTAATCTAAAATTTAGTATCTGCACCCTCCTGGTATCGAAATGTTTATGTATATTATATTTCTAAAGACAGCACCATCTTTTGTGGAAAATGAAATATCATGAATATCAAAAAGATTGCTAATTTTCAGTCAATTTTCGTGTCAAAATCGATGAATGCCAGCTCGAACGGAAAAGCGCCCCAATAAGACTCTGTGAAGCATTTGTGTTGTTTCACTTTAATTATTGTGTTCCTATGTTCACCCAGCCATAGGATAAACTTACCTCTATTAGAATACAGAGTACAAAATTCCTTGTCTGCGGTTTATCTATGGAATACGTAAATACACGTTAGCCATAAGTTAAAAGATTATAATGGCTTCGGGCTTAGTAACATTTACAAAAGGTCGAAGACCTCACTTGCATAAAATAAAATTGAACCTCTACGGCCGACACTGGCAAATTAAATTTTTTAATTTAGCCACGGCTAGGTCAGTGTTGATATTAATTTTGCCCAATATATGAATTAGGTTTTATTACCAGTAAATGTACTGATTAATTGTCTTTAAATTCCTTTATTTATCGCACGATGCGTTATCCAATGACGCTACTCAAGTTTAAGAAACTTGCTTTTAACCAGCGGTTACTGTTAGCGATCCGAAAAACGGAAATTCTTTGTTTGTCACAATGGACGTATATTGTACCATTCATAAATAAAAAGCCTTGCTACGAATCAGGATGCTAAAAAGTTTTTCTTCGTCCTGGAATTTAATGTAATTCGTTTGTTCGCACACATATAATAGTTATTTGTGTACCAAGGCCGTAAAAGTGATCTTTTTTGGCCGAAGCTGCTGTTTGTGGCCGAGGCGGTAGCCGAGGCCGCAATTCAGATGAGGCCTAACAAATCACTTTTGGCCAAGGTGCACACAACATTTTTTAGGCGATCATCAAAAAAGAATTCAAAAATTTGCTCATAAACATATTTTTTCTGAAAATCATAGTTATCTTAGACAATTAAAAACAAAGCATTTCCTGTCATATGTAATAAATTATAATTAGCATCTTTCCGTGTGTTTTGTGCGTATCAAAATGGGTGATAGCGACAGTTCAGATACCTACCCAAAATGAAATTTTGGAAGCTGCAAGCGTTGCGACCCTATGTCATATATGATATAAGAGCAGGCGTTTGAGAGTAAAAGTACAATCGCAACTTCCTCCGCTGCACAAGATTTTAATAATGTCAAATGCAATACGTCCTTCGTAACTGTGGCTTCCAAGACCTTATAGTTAACATGCTGTACAATTATTAGAAACCTGATTACCTACTTTGATGGTAGGTATAGGTAGCTACTTGTGTTTTCGGTTAATTGCTGGTGATTCTTCGTATAATAATGTAAGCAACAACATCTTCCTCATGTTTTGGTTCTACACTTCAAAAAGGTCTGCAAGCAGCAAAGATTGAAACGTCAAACTATAATTTTAAATGTGAACATTGTGATTATGCAAAATGGTGTGAAACATTCCTACAAGTCCGAAAATGAAAAAAACGCACGTGGATGGCCCAATCCTTGATGGGGCGAGACCAGATAGACGCTTTGTATCAAACAGATTACTGTTTCTCAAACATCAGTTTCAAATAAGTACAGTTTGACAGATGTGTACAATAAAGTAAAGTTTGACAGAAGCGTAAAATAAAGTGAAACTTTATGGCCGCAAAAGCGACCATAAAATCAACGTTTTTGTGATGATAGCCTAAAAAAATTAATAAATGCGAAACCAGTCCCTTGTGCATTATGTGAAAAAGCTGACAAAGAACTTCAAATACTTGAAAAATGTGGAATTATTACGAAATCCGAATCATCAGATTGGGGTTCGCCGTTCGTTTTAATTCCGAAACCATTGAATACGTTGGTCTTGGAATATCACATGTGAAACCTCTGGCAAGATTTTCAGGATCTAAATCCTTATATTGTGATCCGATACCAAAAATTCGGATCACGAAACGGATTCGAATCAAAAAAGCAGTCCACCATACGATACAGAAGGGCATAAATTACTAGTTATGTATATGCAGGTACTGGTATATCATCCCAACTAACAACTCTAGCCAAATCGCCAAGTTACAGTACCCAAACGTCGAAAGGTTCCCTCTAAACCTTTATGCAAAATATTTAAAAAAACATACTTAAAGCAGATATAAAAAGCTAATCTCCCTTATCCCTATCATTTTAAATACTAATACGAATATAATTCAATGCACTTTTTCTAAACGTAGATAAGATTATACAAAAAAAACACGCTTGGTCACGATTGGCCACTGGTATAAATAGCGCGGGGAAGCTGTTTTATTTTATAGTAGGTATTAATTTGCTCGAGGAAAATGTTGAGACTCATCACAGTTTTGGTTTGCATCGCCTTCACACGAGGTAAGCTCAACGAGTTCAACAATGAAATAATACAATCATTTTCAGCCGCTCCATCCAAAATCGTGAATGGCACAAACGCCGAAAAAGGTGAAATTCCTTACATTGTAAGTTTTAAGCATAATTTTAAAATGTCAAAACTGACGAGCTTCGTTTAAGGTTTCTCTGCGAGTTGGTGGACGACATACCTGTGGAGGCTCAATTCTAAACGAGAATCACGTACTAACCGCCGCCCATTGTTTGAGCAACCGCAAATATTCGATTCAATATGGCGTTCTTCAGCTATCGTCCGATAACACAAATAGCATAGACGTTGAAAAGATCATGCGTCACGAATATTACGATCCGTACAATAGACACGCTAATGACGTCGCTGTACTTAAGGTAAATGTCTTCTATTTCAAGATTGAAAATCGAATAGGGTTGTTCATTTCCAGCTCATGTCTGCCATTCCAATTGACAATGTAAACGTGAGACCTACCACATTGCCCAGTCAAGCAGAGTCGGCACCCGATGGAAATTGGGGCGTACTAGCCGGGTGGGGCGCTGTGATTGTAAGTTACTTATTATTTTGTACAAAAGATAATATCATATACGTTATAGACTGGAGGTGGAGCCTATAAACAATTACAAAGGGTGGATATTTTGGTTTACTCCCCAGCAAACTGCCGAGCTGCCCATGGAAATTCGGTAAATGAAAAGTATCACCTTTGCGCTGGAGTTCCAGAGGGATGGAAGGGTCAGTGTAGTGTAAGTGTGCCACATTATAATCTCATGCGGTACTTACTGGGATGTTTTTATAGGGAGACTCGGGCGGACCTCTAGTAGCCGAAGGTAAACAAGTAGGTGTAGTCTCCTGGTCGATCAAACCCTGTGCGGTTGTTGGATATCCTGGAGTCTTCGCCAGAGTTGCTTCTTATACTGATTGGATTTGGTCTAAAGTTGATCTGAACTAAATAACTCTTCATATTGAAGAAATAAAATTTAAAATAAAATAAAAAGTACTATACCCACAAGTGTTTTTATCATGAAAAATTACCAAACATTACACATCACGCACATGTTAAGTGAAATATCGAAGGGCTATATACCGTTCTTCATACACTCAAATTTTAAACAAAATACTTAGGTTTAAATACAACATATTTATCGTTCAAATAAAAGACATTGTGCATTACATTGGGGTGCATCTAAAACAATCAACATGTAGTAGTTTATTAACGGCATGTGAAATGGCCATACGGTTTTCATTACGCTTCTAACCCCCAGGGGAGACATATTTGGTTATAATTTCCTTTTACTAATGTGATTTGGGGTACGTTGCTTTTTAAGATTTTCAAGTCTGTATATTTAAGACCCAAATTCAGAGTCCTTCCTAATTTCAAACTCACACTTAGATCCTACTAATTTCAACCTAACCTCTGACATTGGTATTCAGAAACAAATTAGACTGAATGAGTGGCTAAAATCTTACTAACTAGTGAGTAAGAGATGAGTGCGATGTAAGTCAGCTTTGGACTACCCTTAAGTGTCACTAATTTAAAATAACCTGGTTATGTCAAATGTGTTTCCTGTGTTTGTTAGAATATTTTATTGCAAAGTAGTTTTTAAGTGTGTTCTTATAGACATTATCTTAGTAAGTAATGAAGGACACGATTGTCTGCCAGACCTTTTTTCGTTGTGACACGGACACAGCATCGGTCTTATTACATTCGACGATGTAGGTATTAATACCGGGTCACAATTTCTTTTTTAAAAATTCACTGATTTCGCAATCCTTGCAACCATCGGAGGCATTGGAAATAATAACCGTAGAATGCCATATGTAAAACACAAATAACCCTTATTCATACGGCATCACTTGCTCCACTCGCTCGCAAGCTTGGTCGTGTCGTAACGTGCGTGTAATACCATCACGGGCGATGTGCGATAAATTTAGATTCGAATTAACAAAACCCTTGCGCACTGTTAAGTAAGTACCGTATCGACAGTATCCGCGACTTTTCCTGAATCTACCGATTGCAGTCAAGTACGGGACAATCATCACTTGATGCGACACCAATTGTCTTCTTTTCTGCTCGACTAACCAGTAACTTCAAACCCATACAAAACATAAGCATTTCCAATGCTAAAAATCTTCTCATCTCCGGTGATAAATGGTTTTTATTGGCGTTCATAATTATGACGATAAGAACAATATTAATAGTAACAAAATTAATAACCCCAATAACAGAAACTAATAAGAACAATAACAACTTTAGGAACAAGGAAGACTAACAAAAACTATGAGATTTGCGAAAACGTCAGAAATAAGTTTAAACTAAATATCTGTTTATGCTGAAGTTAGCGTTTCCAGAGCGGTTTGTTAGTCACTTGGTAAAATTTCCACTACCAATCGTTCCCCTAACAATATTTTTGACAGATTCCATACTAAAACCCCACTCAAATAAGTCACTCATTACAGATGTTCTCTGAATACCAAAAGTGAGAATGAGCGGGATTCGCACTAATTTGAGTTAGAAATGAGTGACTAACTAGTTGAGCGTGAGTTTGAAATTAGGAAGGACTCTGAATTCGGCTCTAAATAGGATGCACCGAATAAAAATTACCGTTAAATATGTTACTGTACTCGTATGTTTGCTTGAGATATTTTGGCACTACTGGTTGAATGCGCGATTTGAAAAATGGCTCACTATGACTATTGATATCCTTATCTTGGACACAGTGTATATTATCTGTGCTGCGCAAAAATGACGTCAAAGTCGCTTCACCTCTGCAGCAAACCTTATCAAAATGAATTGTGTTTGGTATTGTCGCAGCGTGGGATCGAATTAATTTTGTGACGTAATCACCCCAATACGCCGGCCAGATGGAAAATCCCATGTTCCCTTTCCTCACTTTTTGGGAATTCTCTATAAGCTTCAAGGTAAGGTTTCTTACCCGTGGCTTCCCGTCCTCGTCCAGGACCAAGGTCAACCATCTCCTGGTGGCGCACGAGGAAAACCGTCCCGTTCCGACGGTTTCTTCTATACGAGTATATCTATAATAACTAGAAAGGGTGAAAAAGACTGAAAATTAAATAATAATTCAGCATGTCAGTCTCGGGCCGTTCAGGAACCAGTGAGAAATATAAATCACGGCTATTCATTTCATCTTTAACATTTAAGACTCTCTAACATAGATGTTTCACCAATAGCCGTGTGCACCGACATGTCCATTGCAGTTTAATATAATCATACTTTGGTCCGACCCTGTGTAGGTACTTTTGGATCTGATTCCGTTCTTCCAGAATGTAATTCGATATCATTCAAGGAAAGTTGTTACATATACCTTCGAAAAGTTCCGTCAAGTCTTATGTTCTCTCTCGCTGCTTAGACACCGTCATAATAAGCATTCCAACGTGTGCCTTATGATTTTGTCTTTCTAATTGTCCTGAAGAGTACCATCAACCATCTAATGGTTGAAGCAGAAACAAAACCAAGCAGTTGTTCTATAGTTCTGAATTAAGTAACACTGAGCTATTCAAAGACTGGTTCAAACACGCAGAATTCAGGAAATATTGCTTTAGAAACAATCTCACGAACATTCAAATGTTCTGACCTTCTACTCTTGTACTGTATATCTGTATACCTTCTGCTTTAGAATAGCTTGTGTGAAATTAAGCGCGGGTTTTCCGCCCCAGCCAAGGGGGAAAATCCTAGAAATGACTCTCAGAGGGAATTGATAAATGATTTACTGAAGAAGTTCGCGGTCAAGGAGCCAAAAGCGGAATCTATAGCATATAATGTGTTACGGGTAGCACTTAGACTTGGTTAAGGATTCAAAAACCTCGAAAAAATGATGGATGCTTTGGAAGGAGGGTACGAGAAGCAATCTGCCTTTACAAAGTTAAACACTGCCTTTTTTTGAGCCCCGAAAAAAAATTCTCAGATCGACCCGGAAAATGTGGCCTGTTAGAATCCATAATTTCAAACAGTTCCAAGATTGGGCTACTAGTTCAAAAGTTACAGCACTTTGAATTTTTTTTCGAAATTGGTTTCTAGTCTATAACTTTTGATTGAGAAGTCTGATCGAAAAAGTACGAATTGATTTGGATTCTACGCACCCAAATTAATAAGAAAAATTGTTTTCCCAAGAAATTTTGGTGTAGTTGCGAAGAAAACTGGTTACGTAAAGATGTAATGAAATTGAAAAATTAGATCAGTTTTTAAAATTCGATGCAGAAGTAAGGGAGCTGAAGATGGATTCAAAGGTAGACAAGACTGACAAAGTGTGTTACTAGTTTTCATCCCTAAGCGACCAGTACACAAAGAAGTAATTACATGCCATTGAAGCTATGAATACAGATGTAACCATAGACTTTTAAATCAAGAGTTAAAGATGGCATGTTATAGTTGTGGTAAAAAACGCCCCCAATCGTATTATTGTCGCTGTCAACAATCGACTCGTAGACAGCACCAAGATGCGCCAGCCTGCATTACTAAAGTTCATTATTTTACTTCGTTGATAAAATGTCAAAATTTAACTATGAAAAGACTAAATCCCACTGTATTTCGTAGTCTTTGGACGACACGCTATTTGCGTCAGTAAGTATGCCACTATTAGGTAAGTATAATATGGTAAATGTGTATGGAGGTTTTCAGTTAATAAGGAAAACACTTGTACTTATGTCCTTTTTTATTTTGAGTTTTATTTCTTCAATATGAAGAGTTATTTAATTCAGATCAACTTTAGACCATATCCAATCGCTATAAGATGCAACTCTGGCGAAGACTCCGGGATATCCAACAATCGCACAGGGTTTGATCGACCAGGAGACTACGCCGACCTGTTTACCTTCGGCTACAAGCGGTCCGCCCGAATCTCCCTATAAAAAACAGCCGAGTAAGTGCCAAATATAACATAATCATGTGGTTCCCTTACATTACATTGACCTTTCCATCCCTCTGGAACTCCGGCGCAAAGATGATGGTTTTCATTTACCGAACTTCCGTGAGCAGCTTGGCAGTTTGTTGGGGAGTAAACCAAAATATTGACCCTTTGCAATTGTTTCACGGATCCACCCCCAGTCTGTAAGACATTTTATATTTGGGATAAAATTACGATGTACTTACAATCATAGCGCCCCAGCCGGCTAGCACAGCCCAATTTCCATCTGGTGCCGATTCTGATTGTCGGGGTAAAGTGGTAGGTCTCACGTTTACGTTGTCAATTGGAATAGAAGACTTGAGCTGGAAATGAACAACCCTATTCGATTTTTTACCTTGAAATAGAAGACTTTACCTTAAGTACTCCGACGTCATTGGCGTAATTATTGTACGGATCGTAGTATTCGTGACGCATGATCTTTTCAACGTCTATACTGTTTGTGTTATCGGATGACAGCTTGAGAACGCCATATTGAATCGAATATTTGGGGTTACTCAAACAATGAGCGGCGGTTAGTACGTGATTCTCATTTAGGATTGAACCCCCGCACGTATGTCGCCCACCGACTCGCAGGGAAACCTTAAATCAGTCATGTTTCCTATTTATGTTTTGGTGGTGCTTAGGAAATACTTACAATGTATGGAATTTCACCTTCTTCGGCGTTTGTACCATTCACGACTTTCGATGGAGCAGCTGAATACGAGTTTATTGTATTGTTGAAATTGCATAACGAGCTTACTTACCTCTTGCGAAGCTAATGCAAACCAAAACTGCAATGAGTCTAAACATTTTACTCGAGCAAGCTAAATGGTACTATAAAGTAAGACAGCTTCCTCGTGCTATTTATACTAATAGCCTACCGATTATTTGTAAACATATTTTTATATTACTTATCAGATACCAAATAGTTATAAGGGCCTAGCAAATGACCTTTAGTAAAGGTGTTTGAATTATAATACTCGTAGGTATTCAAAATATTGCTGATATGAAAGATTACAGCGTTCTCAGATTTGCTTTGTTTAAGTGGGTTTTTGAAACGTGTTGCTTCCTAGTTTAAAGGGTTAAAAGGGATTGATTAAATGTCAACACGTGTGTGTGTATGTAATGCGTATAGAAATTGACTAAAGTTGTTTTTAGTATGCAAGTGTTGCGACAATGATATATTTTATGTACAACGCAAACTGGAAGATTATAGCGAAGAAACTGGTTGTTCTAGAAGTTCAATGCTAGGGAAACCCGATTAATTCCTCCATGCGTCAAAACCAATTTTACGGGCTGCATCTTTAGCCCGCAATAATTGAAAGAAACAGTAAATGCATATACACCAAGTTGGCTGCAGTTAGGGTTAAAGTTTAGAGAATAATGGGTTAGGGCCGAAGTTAGGGCAGCAGTTAACAAAACCTATGGGAAAGGGTGAAGGGCACAGGATGTGGCTTATCGGGCGTAATAAAATCCTGTGTGAAAAACTGCATTAAAAGTTATATGGCCTTGGTGGTCAAATCCAACTTATATGTGGATGTGGAAACTAGTAAATCGCTCCTCATACCACATAGTTTCTAAACCAAAGAGTTTTTGTTAGCATGGTCCAGCCCCTGAGACAGGTGACGTTCCTCTTGCGGAAAATTCAAGCCTACAGTTGTGAATTACGGCTTTAGATGGTTACAGTATTTTCCACCCCTGGGACTATCTCTTCAAGGCTAAAAGTGTTAGTAATCAAACAGCAAGTCAGTACACACAGCAAACAATGCCCTACCCTCGACATAACTGAGCAATACAACATAAAAAATTAAACTCCGGACAAAGAACATGTAACAAACATCAATTCATTAAAATTTGCACCAAATATGAAGTTCGTGGCAATTAGACCAAAGATAATAGAAATATGAAGAGAAACCAAACAAAGTATTTTAATCTATAAAACATTAAAGGGAAAGAAAAGAACCAAACAGAGTTCTAAATTGTTTCATGTGTCACTACAATCGCCCTCACACTGGCACAGTCTTGTGCATGGCAGATCTGCCTTGGATCCATTTAACACCGAGCCCGACATGCATTTTTGCGGCGATATTTTTCTAGGATCAGCAATGAGTTCAGGAGGGCAGGGAGATTCTACATTGCCCCTCCTCGTATGCTATATTCTGTTGTGCTTAACCAGCACAATTTCAACTTCAGCGTGCGCTATCCGGGAGGTTTTACGTTGTTTTCAGACACTGTCCCCAAACTTGACAATCCTGGGTATCCAGCTCGTTGATAGTACAACCTTAATGTTTACTGTATGGCTCCCTTCCTGTACGATCGTAGAACAAAAAAATACAGGGTGTTTTTTTCATGTTTCAGTATGGGGATCTAAAAAGCGTAATATGTAGAAAAACCCTTAAATGGGTAAAGTTATGCTGATTAATTTTCTCTTTAAAAGTTTCTTGTAGCTTTACAAGTAGCAAAGTGATGGCCAAAAAAACAAAAAATGCCGAGTACGAAAGAAGAGTGAACGCTGTTTTTAGAGATTCGACGAAAAATGTATTGAAATATGTTTCTAAAGAAACGAAGTGTTTCTTCTGCAAGAAATCGGGTCACATGGAGAGTAACTGTGAAAGTTTTCCTACGAAACCTTCAATCCAATCAATTGGGGTACTGAATTTGATCCATACGGAGGTAGCAGGTCTAAAGCAATCCATTTCAAGGAATGGGCAATATTATTTGGTCATATTCATCGGCGATTATTCTCGAATTACATATGTTCGCTTGATCAGGGAGACATTGGAACTCGAGAATGAGTGTAAATATTTTGTCGAAATGTTGAAGAATAAATTCAATAAGAAACCAAAATTATTTCGATGAGATCGTGGTGGCGAGTACATAAAAAGGATATTTCAACAATATTTCAAGGCGGAGGGCATTGAATGTCAATTGACGACTGGATACTCTCCACAATAGAATGGCGTCGCTGAACGTAAGAATAGAATGATCCTGTGTATGTTAGTCGATACAAAGTTGCCATATAGTTCTTGGGGCGGTTTACATTCAGAATAGGACCATTACCAAAGCGACCAATATGACGCCGCGCCGTTCGAACGACGCGACGGTTTGGAGGGAAACCAAATTATTTTCATATCTTTTGCAACAAATGATTTGCTCATGTTCCACATGAAAAGGGGCGGAAGCTGGATAATGCAACTGTGGAAATAAAGTTTCGAGGTTATTAATATCAGTCTAAGACTCTAAGGCGTACCGATGCTAGGATCCAAAGGTAGGTAGGGTGGTGATTAGTCGTGATGTGAAGATCAGTTGGGACCGACCGGAAATTTGCCGCCCCCTATATATTTTAATAGTTAATCAAGAAAATTAATAAAAGTCAAATAACGCCGCTTTAAATTTTTCTTTTCATTAAAAAAGTAGGTACTTTTCGTGTTTTTGCGTTTTTCCCGACGCAATTTCATAAGGGCATCTAATTTTTACGAAAAAAATCGAACAAACACATTGCTAAGTACTATTTTAACAAGAAGCATGAGTGCGGTGGCAACAAAAATCCGAGTCGAAGACGAGGATTTTTGCACCTGCACGAATGCGTTTTGTTAAAAAAATATTACCTTGCATTGTATTTTTTAGATTTTTTTCACAGGAAAAATTAGACTTCTTTTAATTTTTGTCTTAACTTGCAAGTAATATGACTAAATATAAACCACTTTAAGTCCTCGAAGTGATTTAAAAATAAGGCAATTACCTATACTCATAGAGTAGTTATTTTTTACTTCACCTTGATTTTGTTATCAATATTAAGAGTGCTTTTCAAAAACATGATGACGAAACAGATTTACTGTAGATATGTTTCATGACCATCAGGATTTGAAGTGGTACTTACCTGCATACCTACTGCAATTTCCTGGTATGCAAGTATGTTTTTGTATTAGAAAACTAGCGTAAAGTTACACAATTTTTTTCACCTCTTGCTCATTAGGGAAACCTTCGAACGTTAGCAATGGATACAGTTAGGCTATACCTGTAATTAGGTATTTAGATGGGTCTGAATTCAAAATCCTATTGATTTTTAAAATAACTAATGGACCCGGGCACATCGGAAGTCAAATTTGTAATGAAAACCAACGTCGGCAGCCTTACCGATATAAACAAAAAACATTAAAGTAATATGAGTAAAATATTCACAAACATTTTTCAAAGAACTTAATTTTATGAAAGTAGGGACGTAATTGCCAACCCAAATGTAGTGTCGTTGATAAACAAACGTTCATATTTTAGTAGTTTATGAAAAATGTTTTCATTAATAAAAATAATTCCGCAAATTACTCACTTTAATCGTCAACATCTGCTTATATTTTGTTCCATTGAAATTTTCAGCCGCATTACTTGAGCCTAATACAAATTATTGCTCATTACACTATACATTGAATAATGACGTAATCCAAAGTTTTAAACTGTATTTAGGGATTTACATAACTGCAACATTTTACCTTCAAAGTTGCAAGCGTTAAAGGATAATCATTAAGCTTTTTATAATACTCTCGTTTACTACATTATTCATTTGAAGGTATACTTTACTTTAATTGTGTTCATGTTCAACAGAAAATGAGAATTAGAAAGATATCTTCCGATAATTCATCCAAAAAAGAAACATTTGCACTACTTTATAAACTGTTTCTTTGACGTAGTGAGTTTGGGAATTTTTCAGACTCTTTTACCTTTACGTCATTAAGATTTCCACACGAGTTACCATTGATGGACAATCGAAAAGTTCCAGAAGTCATTAGAGACAGGTTTCTCATTTAATATACAGAAACGTAGTTTTTACGTAGAAAGAATTAGAACTCTCTTTAAACGCACCGATAACTTTTCTGATCAACTTCGCATAGGTAAATTAATTTCACGTGTTCTCATTTCCCTGTAACATAGACCTACCAAAATTAGACTCATGATCCCGAAAATCTTCCTTGAAGTGGAAAATGTGTCGGTAAGATTAATCGACGAGATTAGGCAACATATGGCGAAAGGGGAATAACATATCGTCCTATTTCGATTTAGTCATGCTTACTACCTTTTTTTCAAAAACACTTCCTGGTTTAATTGAACAAGATAAAAAAAATGTACTCACATGCATGAGCAACTTTAGCGTTTTTTTCCGTAGTTTCAGCTTATGAAGGCATTTTGGCGTTTTGCCTACAAAATTGATGTTCAAATAAAGATCTGGTCAGATTTGACATCATTATTTTCATAGTTTTCAAATGTGAGAGAGTCGTTTGTAGGATACAGGGTATCAAATTACAAATAATTCAAAAGGATATGCGAGGTACAAAACACAATCCATAAACCATGAAAACTCAATTTTATTGATATAATCAAGCACAATGAATAAAACTGTTCTTTACGTATGTTAGAAAGTTCCGGATTGACGGTCACGTATGAATAACCCAAACTAAGAATGGATGTCACTCTTATGCCTCTATGTAGGTCTATGGAATACAAACACTTTACGATTCAAACAAAATCGAAAAATGTATACTTAGGTTGTGCTCGAATATCCATGTCGAAATTAACCATAGAAATAAGAACATAACAATTGGGGTGGGCGGAAGGAAAGTGATTTGTCTTGATGTCCAGCAACACCACCAAGGATTTTTTTAAAATTTCAAATGCAAGTGCTCTGTTTCATACCTCGGTGCCCCTGCGTCATGAAGCGTACCACCTCATGAAGGATCATTGGTCTGTGACACAACGGTACGTAATTAAAAACTATTCACAACAGTAGCGGTGTTTAAAACGTGTAGAATTTCTTTTAAAGAACGAAAATTGACGAGAATATACACTGTGTCCAAGATAAGGATGTCTGTCATGGGCATCTCCAATACTGTGGAAAATACGACGCTAATCGAATCAGAGAAAAGATGTGCAATTAAAGAGTTATTATCATGCTTTTAAAAAAAAACAGGAAATTCCGAATACTTCCGAAGATATATTCCAGAAAACCGAACTTTGCCGATTTCGATTTTATTTTTGTCTAGTGTTATTGAAACAGATACCAAAAAATAAACAATACTTTCTTATTGCCACCTTGTGAGCTCTACAAGACACCATTGAGATATTTTCAATACAGCGTTTCATGTCGGAGAAATCATTATCCATTTTATTTTTCTATATGTCCCGTAAAAAAAGTGTATACTGTATTGAGTAGTGTTTGTTAATTACGAATACAATGATGTACGACACACCAAAGAAAATAAAACTATTGGTTTCAACAGGATGGTACACCTACCTACGCACTACGAGCTATATAAAAAAAATAAAGTTGATGATTGTTTCTCCGAAACGAAAAATTGTATTTTTTTTTTTTTTCACTCTTTAAATGCTTTATTTAAAATTGTATTGAAAATCACTCAATATTGTCTTCTAGAGCTCAAAAGTGCCAATGCGAAAGTGTTTCTTTTTGTATCTGCTCAAATATCGGAAAAGACCTGTATCCACAAATTACATTTATTAAAATAGGCGCTAAATATTTCGGTGTGCGTCTATTACGTATTTCAAATTATACTGAGAATAAATATTCCCGTGGTGACACACACAATTTCAGTTTGCGTTAATTTTTTTGTTCATCAGAAAGACTGTTATCGATTTGAATTAACATAAAGTTGCATGTGTATTTTCTTTATGTACCATTTCTTGTCTAGAATTTATTTGTTATGGACAGGTGTGTTTAAAAGAAAATGGGTACAATAATTTTGCTCAAGCATCATTTTCGTATAAATTTGGACATGTTCGTTTTTTTTTATTTTGATAAAAAAATTATTTAAAAAAATCATAGGTTTACGAAAAATTGGTACACTTTTAAAAAGGGAAAGTGGAAGTGGTTCGCGATAACGCTCGTTTATTATATGTAGTGTTGGAAAAAAATAGGGGAGAGCTTCTTTGGGACTTGATGATCTGCTACTTTTGTAGACGCTCGGAGGTTTTTTGGACTGGACGGTCCACGGCACTGCGGAACGTTCGATCACGTTGAGTTTCCATCACCGTTCTGAATGCAGAGTTTTTAAAGTATATGTAGTTTTTTTTTAATTTCCATACAATTGTGTAGAAGTGGCATTATGTTTTTTTTTTATTATTGTTTGTGTTGTTTGATCAACTTTACAGTTGTTCTGATTTGTATTTTTGTTTGCATCCTACTGATTTACGAGGTGAGTTACACAGCAATATGGTTACTCAAGTGTGATTTAATTTTTTTTTACAAATTGGATAATGAGTTAGGATTGCCCGTTTGTAGTGGATAAAATTATGTCCGTTGCCTCCTCTTTGCAGTTTTTTGCCTATTTTTTTTGAACATGGATCATTGTTGTTGTAAAGGTTCTTCAATGTTTAACCTTTACAACAACACCAGTCCAGCAGTCCAACGTATGGTACAGATCCCATTCGTCTATTTAGCCCCTTCCGTCTCTACTAAAGGTGTTTAATTGCAGCAATGATTGCAGTCAATTATTACCATCATGACAGCACAACATGAACTCTTCTTTTTAGCTTTATTTGACAAAAATATGCGTTTGAATAAATAAAAGCAGACGAAGCTATCCACCAAAATGACTGCCTACAATCGTGAGCTTGAGGATCAAATAATCGTCGATCAACGATATACCTATCCACGTTAATTTTGCCGAGTAGGTACATTAATTTGTTAGGAACGAATTTATCGTGTAGAGCTTTCTTAATTAATGCAAAGGATAAAACGCGCTGTCAGGCATCTTATAGACCTCTTATAGCAGCCACTATACTTGAATTAGTTGCAGTGTTGTCGTCTTTAGTTTTCTTGTCATTGGATGCCGGTTGGCGTACAAGTTTTAAGCACTGTGAGCGCCACGGCAATTAATTTTACTACATTTTCCGAATGACCCTAAAACAACAACTAACAGGTTATTCAGATCTGTGCAGCGAAGATTGTTGGGTAATTAAATTTCAGTGCACCTACTACGATATCGTAGCATTTACAATGGAGTAACTGATATATTACCCCCGGAAAGATTAAGACATTTATCATGTAGTTAAACATTTGCATTTAACTGAAGCTGTTCATACCCTGTTATGTAATTTAAACTAATGAAGTTGATGGTGGACAAATGGAAGAAGCTGACAGATTGACGACATTCGGTTAGTGGTTTACGAGCGACTCTGAAGCACTTTTCGTAATTTGACCCGCGCACAAGACAACTTCCCCATAAAAAGCAGACATTGTGATGATTGATATAGTCGTGGACGACAAAAAGTCGAGCAAAGACTTCAACTTTTAATCTAATATCCTTTGTGAACTACAATAGACGTTTGGTGTTGATAAATAGCGAATGTTTGTTTGGTCAGAACATACGAGCAAAACTGCGAGTATAGTTTCTGTTCTCTGCTGTAATGACAACAACATTGCCAATGGGTTTCTTTTTCTTTATATAATTTTGACAAACTTTACCTCAATGTTCAAACTGACACTCGTTAATAATCTCGACTTCCATAACTAATTTCTCATTTCTGATGGTCGTCGACTTGAATAAGAGATAAAAGTGTCAAGTAACCTCAGTGTTTGCTATTTTTTACTATACTCAAGCATACAGCGGATTTCATCATTTTTACTATATCACTGCACTGCAAAATGCACTTTTTAAATACTCTTTTTCTTTAATTCTTTAAAATAGGGTTGCTATTAAAATTTGAAGATGAATCATTATCTCAAATTTTGAACGCGCTGTATAAAATTTTATTACATCAAAAAGAGCGCAATTTAAGTGATCAGCATCAATGACTTCTTAAGCAGTCGAAAATGTATACTAAATGCTAAATCCGTACTTATGTCGCCCATGGAAGTCCATTCACAATTCACATAAGAAGGTAGCTAAGAAATTTAACATGGGTTATGTATCTAATAACATTTCCACTCGCAGCAAATATGGTCTGAGAAAGGACCTTACATCTTTCTATAATTTAAAATTGTGTTAAAAACGAAAACAGATCAATATAAAAGCTTTCGATTTCAATTTACTTTCCCAACTAGAGGATTCATAAAATAAACCGAATCTGTAAAAGTTATTAGGTAAAAAGGGCCGGGCATAACTTTCATTTTAAGGCGATGCCTTCAAACTCAGATCAGTTGATTATCATAAGTATAGGGAATCGCATTATTGAAGAGGAAACTCTGCGAAAAATTTTTTAAATTTCACACTATTTTATTTATCCAATATCGATCACCTCGTAACCATCACGAGTATATTAAAATTTTATTCATGAATACCAACAAGCTGACAAATTTCCAGTCGACGAAATTTAATTACTAGCGAAAAATCACTGGCAGATTTTAAAAGGACATCTAAATTGATTTTATATTACGGGGAAGCACTTACCTCCTTTCTTATAAAGATGTAGAGGTTCCATTTTTCTTTTTTGTTTGTTTTTCTTTTACAACTTCGTTAAATCATAATGCGACCTTTTAATATGGGGGGGAGGTACTTACATTTGAAGCTTTTTTCTGTGCAGTCTTTAGGAAAGACTTTATTCGTCTTTTATTCTGTATTTTCGTCACGCATGTTGTAGTAACAAATCAAAGTAACAATGACATTTATGCTTCGCGGACTTGAACCACTACAAATGAGTACCCGGTGTTCATTTCTAAAATAATAGTAATTCGATAGGCGGCCAGGCTGACTTTGATAGTGTGTGCACTACACTGAATTATATACCACTCACCTTCTTCTAGGTTTAAACTTCCTCGATAATAGAGACCCTAGCCTCGTGGTCTTCCAAAATTAACCGAGTCGTTTGCATTGTTACCAACTACCTTTCATGACTTAATCTAAACAAAACCTACGCACCACGCGCTCACATAAATCAGCAGGCAGCAAACTATCAGAAAAAGCAGTCGAGAGACATCCATCGCTGATCTAAATCCATTAAATTTTACTTTGATAAAGTCCCCTTATCAAACATCTGTTTAATAATTCTCGTGTGGGCGCAATAATTCCTTTATCCACATATTTATTAACTTCTACGTCTTAAACTCGGTCTTAAACTATTCAAACAAATAAAACCGACCACATTATTGAACAAAATTACAGCAAAAGTACCTATACGACCAATAAAATTAAATCAAATTCATCAATTATGCGACTATTTGTAACAAAATTCCACCAGATTTCCTGATCAAACTTTGCATAATGTTAAATACAGGGTGTCCCGCTGCCATTTCCGTAACTTTAACCGAAAATTACACTACTTATGCGCATTATTTGCTAACCTAGGAAGGCATACCCTTATTGTCGGCATTATTTCAACCTAAAGCGTCACCCCCCTCCCGTTCAAATAACTTCTTACCGGTAAAGAAACGCAACGCATAATTGCGGCAGCCCCAATTTCAATTAAGTCATGTCTTTAAATTACACCCTCGATGACTGACTGGATATGAAATCATTTCATGGCAATTAAACGACACGCAAATTTTGTGAAGGTGTAACGCTATACAACGCGATCCCTATTTTGCTTAAGCAATTATAAATTATAAGCATTATGAAACCGGTCAAAGGTAACAGCACCGCTTGCTTGAGCTTACCGTGTGCTTATCTCAAGGTAATTTTGTTAAATTTTCCCAAAGTGAACGTAACCTTTTATTTGTACCCATGTGTTTAAATAAGCGGTATAACACAATAAAAATGACAATGTTACATAATTTTTCATAAGCAAGCATTAGAAACCAATACAGAATAACATTAATATTGTTACCGTTTGGCTAATGTTAACGCGTCTGCGGACAGCCCAATACTAACAGAAATTACAAACTATTTCTTTACAATGCAATTAGGAAGGAGATTACCAAACGCACTCGAAAATCAAACTAATCGTGCACTTAAGTGGTTCTTATCTTCGCTATAGTAAAATGGGTTCTTATCCTAGCTTCGTGTGGTTTGTATCTTGGCCGAAGTAAAATTAATGTTTCGATTGATTTGTATCTAAGATGAAGCGGATCAATGTTGATTTTTCTTGTTTCTTTGCCAGATGGCGAGTTTAGGTAACGTAATCGATTATGTCTTCGGCCTGTACAATTTCTTCACGGGGTGTAAAATTTGGAGGTTTTAATGATTGAGAAGTTCCAAACTAAAATCTCAGTTTTTATTTATTACATTCTTCCTTGGCAAAGTCAAAAATTGAGCTTCAGTAGCTACATATGCATGATGTTTAAACCCCAAGAATGCCAAAATTGGAATTTCTCTTTTAATTTTCTTCTCGGTAATCATTAATATAAGAATTTGTTTACTTTCAACGCATAAGCCACCAGTTTCCTCAAACAACTTTACAGCTCGATCGCGAAATTCGGATGATTCCACTGCTCGTAAGGAAGGAGTATGTTTACTCATGTACCAGTATTTATCGCTACATTAGGTATCTTTATTTAATTTTATTTATTGTACAGACATGCGATTGTATCGAATTAACCGTGAACCCCGCCAAAATATTCTGTATCAATTATACGAGGAGTTTTTAAACTACAGATTGAAAATATATTCTGTGTAATTTTTTTTCAAGATAAATATCAAAAACCATAACATACAATATGCACACGCGTTTGCTAACATTATTGAATTTATACTAGGTACATATTTTCTCTTATAAAAATGATATCGATTAATAAAAGATAAGGGCTTCTCTCGAGCTTGAAATTTAATCCCGTTCCTTAAAACCAATTTGCTGCGCCTTCATTATTAAGCGCGGTAATATCATACTTCAAATTCCAAGTAAATATTAGTTTCCCAATTATAAGCACAACAATTGCCTTATTACATCTCAGGGCACAGTTGGGTTTTATAGGGATTTTTTTACTTGGACGTGAATCTAACACAATATGTTTGTCATACGAGATTATTTACTCACCACCAGTATAAATTTGAACATCTGTCGCAAAACACGGACAAATTGAACACAGTTTAATCTAACCGCATAACCACTCCGTACGAAATGGTCAAGTTTAAGTATGCGGTCATCAACAAATCGTATCAAGGCTAACACCTTGTAATTAAATGTGAAACCGTTGCAAAAAATTATGTGTCACTTTCTAGATGTACTTAGTTCTTTAGTACCATTCGAAAAGTCAATTCATTTTAACTGTGCAGTAGCGTCAACGTTAGCGCTTCCTGCATAGTTCACATTCTAATTAACGCTTTATGATATATATTTTCCAATAAAGTTATAAAGGTGGGTTATGTCAGTAATAAACCTTCACCTTTGGTATGAATTACGGGCAACTAAGCCAATGTCACGTAAATGTTATTAGCTAGTAGTTCACGTTTAATCTCTCCTTGTGGGATGGATTAGACATAGATTATGCCATACATTTCTGATTCACTTTATATCCTTTACAAAGTTAATGTGGTATTCAGGTGAATAACATTCGCTCTTTAATGCCGGTACTGATGTATTTATAAAAGCGGTAAGTATGTCTTTCCATCGATATTTTCTCCGTAGATTTGTTTGTGATGTGTAGTATTACAACCCAGCTTAATTACTTATAGGAATCCTTTGAATCTTTCGACACATTTGACGCCTGCCTGCGCGCCCCGCTATTTCCTACACGCCTCTTTCAGACCCATTCGTGCTTTCATACATTCTTCACCCACATCTATACGTCGCTATTCTTTCGTGCCTCCTCCAATTTACGCTTTCTTATTTGACACCGTCTCCTTTCAAGCCCCCTTTCTGTACATCTCCTTCCTTCTCGACTTTGTCATTCCTCCTTCCTTGACAACTTTTTCCTGCACGACCCTTCTATGCCTCCTTTCTGTCCACTTCGCGGTTTCTCTCATGCATCCATCCCGATGCATTATTCACACTGGCTTGAGGAATTATTCACGTCTCTTTCATTTTATTCCCACCTTCTTCATTAACTCTATGACACTTTCTTTAAATCTTCACGTCGCTTTCGCGAATTATTGTGATTCCCTTCACTCATTTAGGTCTACTTCGCCCCTTTCTCCTGGCACCCCTATATGTCACGGGTCCTGACTTTTCGCTTCTTGTTTCCAGTCTCCTTCTTTCAGGCACCCTTCGATGGTTTATATTTCTTGAATTTAACATCACGTTTATGCTTTTATACCCCGACGATTGTAACGATAACCCATAAAAAATTTGCTTTTGCTAGTGTAAAGTCATTCGAGTTATTCATTCTTATTAAGTAAGAATTACAGTATTGTATCCGTATCAGACAGACGTTAACATTGCTTACGCAATTACGGCGCTATTCACTACCCCTTTTGGTTGTGTTGTTATCTGCTGCAGATTGGCAGAAAGCGTCCTTCTTGAGCTGAACACGGCCGTTGCGACCTGTAGTTCAAAAGGTAATTTTTGTATTTCGTCGACTCCTTGATTAACGTTCGATAATTATGATTTTCGATGCAATCGAATTGTAATTATTACATTTGCTTGATATTCATTTAATGATTATATATCTCCGCTACATATTTCTAATATTTTTGAGACCTTGACGCCTCCTTCGGACCTCCTCCATGGTCTCTGTAAGCCTTATTCCCCCTATCACGTCTCATTCGCCTCTTCTTGGTTTCTCTTTCACACCATCTTCACGCCTTCTTGAGGCCTACGCTTACTTCATGCTTCTTTTGCGGCCTCTTTAATCACTACGCATCTGAAATGTTTTTTAATGCATTCTTAACTCCTAGTTTACTATGTCTACTTTATCCGCTTCACGCTTCACGCTTTTGGCGCTTTCACCATACATTCCTCATGCTTTGTTTATTTAAACTGCGCCTTCTTTAGCTACCAACTTCCTTTTTTCACACGTGCACCTCACACCAGTGTATCTATTCTAACAAAGAATTTCAATTGTGCACGAGTCTGTTAAATAAAATGAAGATGTATCTAAAAAGTCATAACATTGCACTTATACGGAAACCATAATGGTGTAAAGATAGATACATCACAAAATATATAAATCTTTTAGCAAATAAACGTTGTTCTAAAATAAACTATTTCGTAACACCATTAATTTATCTGCCTGTTATGACAGTCATTAAAGAAATTCACGAGCTTTAGTAAAATGTACCTTAAATGCGTTAAAAGTTAGATGCATATAAAAAGAAAATGGAACTTTCGTGTCACTAAATCCCGCTGTTCTACTTGTAAGCATCCAGATCCGGTGTAGGAACGCTTTAATACGAGCAACATTAGTAGGTAATAGTACTAGATAAGCTGAAAGTTTAAATGCAACAGCTCAGTATAACCTGCAATACGAGCGAACACCTCATTCATAAAACTTAGTTGGAACAAAGCAACAAATATTTTAAAGATTTTCACATGACTGCAATAAAACAGTTCAGGAAACTGAAGAGAAATTTACGATTTATATCCAGTGCTCTTGTAATGTGCCCATTAATTTTGGCCAAAGGTTTTATTGTTAGCCAACCCCGAACTCGGAACATGGGCGGGATACCTTTAAAACTGTATAAATTGCTACACTCTTCTGCTATTTCAAGCTATAAAAGTTCATAAAACCGTTTCCCCTCGTGCTTCATAACGTATGAATTTTTGTGCGGCATTTACAATAGCGAAAGCGATGTCACCGATAATGAGAAGGAAAACAAACTTTGGCGTATAGTAATTTTCTGATTTTCTATCGTTTTTCCTTGAGACCGAATAAATTCGGCGGCTCAAATAATTTCGGTTTCAAATCGAAAGCCTGCTACAGAAGCAATATCAGCTGATTGAAACGCTTTTCATATCAAAGGTAGCAATATTTCCGCATTTCTCACTGTTGACAGATATTATTGAAAAAATAATTGCTTTTGGAAGGGTTAAAACAGACTCGATGGCAAAACCATATACGTTTACGTCAAGACGATAAACATCATTTAAATTTGACAAAATCGATATACACAAATTGAAATCAAAGATAGATTTTTTACTCTCGGAAAAACCGTTCTAGTTAAAATTGCATCATTTTAATGCATTTATAATCTGATAAAGTGTAAGTAATTTATCAAAAGCTCTAGGAAACTAATCTCTAACCCTCTTATGTCCCGGATTGCACATGTACTACATTTTATCTTCTCTTCCGGAGTTGAATTTATTATTCCATGACGGTAAGGCGTTATACGAATATAACTCAACCATATATTTTGCATGATTAAGCTCCTAGTTTTAACTTCAATGACACATATAACAAACGAACATAATTTGTTTCGTACAAATAGACACAAAGTAACATTAGGCGACTAAAAGACCTAATGGGGGGAGGGGGTTGAATGTTGTATAACATATCTCAGTTTTAAAATTTTAGTCAACTTTTAGGTGACGCTTAACTTGTATAACACCCCAGTAGTCAATAATGAAATACCACAATTACTTACCGCGTAAAAAGTAGAATGAATTGTAGAATTAGCATTTTCTTTAAAACCATTTTTTTTTAAAAAACATGATGTACAAGTAGGTTAAGAACAAATTTGAAATAATAGAGGCCAAAGATATTTTAATAAATATTACAGGAACGAAATGTTAATAAAATATAGATAATAGATAATAGATAAAGCAGCCTTAGGAACAATAGAAAAAACAAAAAGAAAAACCCTTGCTCATAGAAGATGTGCAAAAGAAAAAAATACAATATTCTATACGTGTCTAACCAAAAGAACTGATGAAATAATATAATGAGAAAAAGAAAGAACTCAGACGAATAGGTACTCAAAGTGAAAAAGGATGGGGAAAAATGTCTTCACCTGAAAAGTCTTATGGAGTGTTGCCGGCCGATAGACGTTTATAAAACGGTTATATAGATGAAAACAAATGAGACCAATAAATTGCACTGCCTAATATTAAATGAAGATTAAGAAGGGCACTACAAACAACAATTACCAGAACCGGAAACAGATCAATAGGCATAATTTGTTTAGAATTCAATAACAGCCTAATAACTGAAGAACCTTGAAACAAATCAAAAGTCACTCTCCGGGAGCATGAAATACAAAGCATTAAATTAATTAAACTGTCATGTCATATACCTATATCGCTATGTGCAATTGCAAACGGTCACTAAAACCGCCCATAAGTATCTGTCCCGCGAGCCTCAATTTACTAACAAAACCTGTAAAAGAAATAATTGTTATTTTTCTAGAGCCCGTCCAGCTTCCGCCACAACGAAAATCTCGACATTGACGTAGATTTTATTAATTTGTGTGATGTCCTAGCTCTTGTAGCAGGATCATGATCTTTGAATGCGTTGGCTGAAGGTAGGCTGTTGTGATTCTAGCTCACGTCCCTAGCTTCCGGAAATTCTTGTCGTATCCTTCCAGCTTCTTTCTTCAGGTTGGTTTTTGTGAGTTCGAATTTCTCCGCGGTCAGCTACTCCATCCCTATACTTGCTATTTTGGACACTTGGAACAACTTCAAAATGTAGCACTTCACTGGGACCGAAACACTTGTGGTAACGCGACACCAATTCTTTGAAAAGCTCGATTCATCAAATGTAGCATTTTCCTGGGTCCGGAACACTTTAAACGACGTATTAGATAAATCTCTAAGGTAACTTTCTTCTGTTAAACTTTACAATTAAATAAGACTTACTGTCTTTTCTATAATACGCTCAAATAACGGAAAATCTGCGAAACACACACAAAACAATAAACGACAACGTTTGAAACGTCAAACAAACTAAACAAGTCACGATTAACGTCTCTCTCCTCTATTTAAAACAAATTCCCTTTTCGTTCCACTTCCAACTGCTTCTTAGAATAAATTAAACACCTGAGTTTTCTTATCGGTGAAAAAAACATCTACAATAATACGTGTATCTTGAAACTAATTAGCCCACGCAGCGATAACAAAACTTCTTATCTACGACCGGGGATAAACTTTTACAAATACTACGCACATAATTCCAGATTAATAACGTAATCTTTTAACACCAAATTTAAAATTATAATTACCAATCTTAAATACAACCAACATTTAACGTCAACAAATAATGAAATTTACATACAGGGTGACCCATCGTTATTGCAGGTGCCCAACCCAAACAAAACATCCAAATGGCGTAGTGTATACAACAATATGGACATATGATATGAACATATATGGAATTAATCCCGTGTTTGTCCCAGTCCCTAGGTACTCAATCATACGTGGAAATTAATCTCTGTAGTTTAATTTAGGTTATAGGAATTACATTTAATCCTTGACCAGTTGCTTTTTAAAAAATGCGGTTATTTGGCACAATGAAAATCGCGTATTTTCTTCATACCTATATGTGAACCATATTATCAACAACATATCAACCTAAACAATCTGAAATTGATGAAACGTTTGGAAGGGGATATACACCTAAACACTATTAACCCTTAGGTGTACATTTAAACGTAGGTGCTTTAAAAGGTTATAATGATAAGGATAATTGTAGCTAAATAAAAAGTTTGATTCATCTTGCAATGAGATAGAAGGAAGAAAAATACGAAGGAAATACTATCAATTTTTGCATTTAGGTGCTTTTCAGTAAGGGTCTTTATTAACTTTAAGGAAACGCTCAATTATTGCGTTCGTCGGAAGCTGAACTCCACCTCGTGAAGCTACATGCTTTCAACTCAAATGCGGTACCTACAACAAGGAACGTATTGTCGTCCTTAAATTACTAACTCGAAACAACGTTGCCATTCTTCTGTTGACACATATTAACTGTAACAACTAATTAAGTTGATTTGCTTTAGAATGTGGATACAACGGGTAAACTTTACAAGAGACCTTCATTGATGAAATAGGTACGAGCACAAAATTTGTTGTTAACGTGCCACCATTGTGAACGTTTTCCTACGAACAATGGAATGTGATTAGGAAAAACTGTAACTGAGAAGGAAAATAATGCGAACCTTATCTTCTCTAACTATGTATTTAAATGCAAAGCGGTGCCTTAAAAACAATAGACAGAAAGTTTTCCGAATTGCAGATTAGTTGAGGTTATTTCAGTCAGCGGTCCCGAACAGTTCTAAAGAATGAAAATCGAGACGGGCTAAAGGTACAAAGTGGATTTTCATCAATTTTCTCGATACCTTTTTATATTTCTACCAAAACTTTTTTCTAATTAAAATTCAAATTGTAAATAAGGTATACAGTTTTGTTGAACGCTGTAACAGAACGGAAGTTACGCCAGTAATTGTGCAACTTAAAAAAACACACCCGAATTAGTTCGTCTACAAGAGCACGTTCGCTGAATACGTAATGATTTTCGAATTGGAAACTAGGTTATGCAATTTAAATATGTTCAGCTCAGCTTTCCATTTAAGATTTAAAATAATGCAACATCTTTATAGTGATTAAAATGAGAATTTCGGAACGATAATGGCCTTGCTTGACTTCCACAACGGGCGGCACAATTACTGCACGAATGTCAAATTTTAACGAAAGAGTCGTTTTAATCGCAATTATTGTTGTGTTAATTATTGTTCTTTCGCTTTCGAATAATTATCGCAATCTTCTGTAACAGGTGCATGATTTGGAAAGGAGTGAGGTGCAACCTAATTTAAAGTTGTATATAAATTTATTCGCATTTCGTTACATAAATATTGTCGACTTCAAATGATTTATAACGAGTGGGCAAGAAAATTTTGATTCAGAGTTGCTCGCATCTTTTTTAAAATTGCATTCAAGATGGGCACCTAAATCACCATGCAACACGCTGATTTAAAAAAAATCGCTTGTTTTTTAGATATCGGCGGTCTTGATGTCCGGATTTTGTACCAGTATTGGTCTTTGCACTGATCGTACCATAAGTCAATTGTATTTTGGGGGCGCCTCTGCATTGACTTGCTGGTGGTTTCGAGACTTTTGCTGGACGTTGTCTACCCGTGGAGATGTGTAATCCAACGGTACCTTTGGATCCTTGGCTCACGCCATAATAGCGGCTTCCAGTTATTCTTGCACAAAATGGCGTTTTTTTCATTCGTTGCATAGTCACATTGTAAATTCTTGATAGTCTCGTGTATTATTATACTATGGCAGATATGAGGTGTTCTACTTAAGTGCAAAGTACATCTCTGTGTTAAAAAAAATTATTGCCAACCCACGCTGATATTAAAGTTTAATCTCTCCAGATACAGACAAATAAACTTGACCTGAGATTTTTCTAAATTATTGATTTATCAATGTTAATTTCAGTGAAAGAAAAATTAATTGAATTCTTTTTCATAATCTGAACTAGCCTCGGAATTAAGTACGGAAGGTACCAACAACAACAGAAGAGTAGAAGAAATTTACATAAATAATTTAATAAATAAAACCACGAACCCGGAGTCTTTATCAACAATTGTAACTTCCGTTACACAATACAGGTAATAAGAATACGTATTTCCCTAGTTTCGAAAAATAGGGAAGAAAAACTGTTGATTATAGGACTTCTGAGGTAACTTGGTGTTCTTTTTAAGATATTTTCTATATCTCCTATGCTGCTTTTTTGTAGGCTCCTTGTAGGTACTATAGAGCAACACCAGGGGAATGGTTGGCGCTCTGGGTTGGCCTTATACCTAGTGACGACATCGAAAAAAATGGCAAGGGTGGATTAGATTACGTTTTAATTCCAAAATAAAGTATTCGCAGTAATGGTAACAAATTGAAAACAAAACATCAAGAACCCGCAATAAAACTTCAACTTCAAGTTACACCGAAATTCAAAACTGAAGACGTAAAAGATAATTAATTAACCCTACTTTCAAATTATGTGGGCAACCATCAATTTTATTATGAGACCCTGGCGGTTAGAACTTTATTCGTAAACGGAACCCTTTAACCGTTATTGCTTTCGAAATTTTCATTTACATAAATATATGTAGACGTCACTTAATAAGGTCAATTGAAATTAAAATTTCATAAATATCAGTAATAGTAATTGTAGCTTGATAGATTTAGAAGGGTCATTTGCTATCACCTTCCAAGTGATATGATTTACAATTTCCATAAATTATTTGATCAATCGGTGTAGTTGCTCTTACGCTACGAGAACTTCATTCAATAATCTATCAATTTGTATGCTAATCTAGAAACCACTATAATAAACTCAGTTATGTCAGTTCAACAATCATTGCTCAGCCAATTGTATATTTTGAATATAAATCTGTTAACTGCAATTGCATGTGATTTTGAGGGAAGTAAATTATGGCCTTCTGTCCGGTTCCGTTAGATTCAAAAGGCGCCTTTTCTGCATTCACAAAGAGCAATGATAAAATGTCAATTTGCTTAAGATCCCGTGTTACACCTTTTGTTTTTTTTTATTAAATTGTTATATACACATCTTTCTATTTGCAGTTTTTGGAACTATACAGAAATTGAAGCATTTCAAAATTTAATCATTTAAAACAGGGATTTGAACCACTGCTTTAAATAAAACATTGCTTTTTAGTTACCCTGGGAAAGCCTCAGCAAGGATTTATTTGCGCAAAGTAAATGTTTGCGTTTTTGAGATTTGTTCCAGGTATTATATGTAGTGAGCGCTTACACATTACAATGTTAACTTGTTTTGCCATTCAGTTTTAGAACCCTAAAATTTTTACTTTAAAGGTAAGCCATATTTGCCTTGCGATGTTCATACGAAAAAATATTATTTTGTATGTGTAATTTTTCTAACGTTAGCTTATTTAACCGAAACAACTTATTTACCTCCGAAATATACTCTAATTTTTCTATATGAACATCCTTGTTTTTCCGGCTCTCTTATCAAGCATTGGAATAGTAATATAGTAGTATTTTCTTTAGTTCCGCGCACTTAATCAGTATATTATGACGTCGTCACTAAGTATGTTTACATAGCATCATGCAATCAGTGGAAGAGAATACGTATATAGGCAGCCATGCAGACAGTGCGCTGGGTAGGATACCCGTTATATCAACGAGTTCTATTGACCAATAACTAAAAAAATGTTTCGGTAGTTATTTGTAACAGGTTGTCTATATCGCGATCTTTTACTGACAAGGTGGACATGATTATTTTGACGTAAAGGAAGAATTTTAAAAAATCATTTTAACTGTTTTTTCGTAATAACAACAAACCCCCGTACTTAGCAGGAGTCGAGAAGCGAATGAAATCTGACTTACCCCAGTCACTGTCACTTTCATGCCAAAACCACGGACGTTTCGCGGTACTTTCTAGTCTGATTGGCAATCGTTCTTAAAACTGACGGTACTTTTTATACACGAATGGGAAAGTAAATTGAATAAAAACTAATAATTTTGTGCGTAAAAAAAGACGAGAACATATAATATATATTACGCACACAACCAGGTGAAACCTTCTTCGGGACAAAAACCCTGGCATAGCCCACACGAACTAAATTAACAAAGACAACAAAAGCAAAAGAAAATCCACAAACCATTTCAAATTGTGTAACAATAAAAATCTGATCAGGAACGTAATATTTTTTCTATAAACATCACCGTATATCGTTCCAGCTGGACTTTCGCCTAACTTGTTCGCCGATCTTCCTGTTTTCGTCCTGGTAAAAATCGAACCACAGGCTTAACACAAAATCGTGAGGTTAATAGCCGAATAAACCGGAAAACATAAATCTGAATCATCAGTTACAAAAATATCACCTTCATCTTATCGGTCAAACTTTACTTCTCTGTGCCACCACTCTCAAATTATTTTTTGGTATGCTTCTACGGTGCGTCTCAACATATCTGGTGGAACTGCATCAACAGCTTGTTGCCAAATGTCTAAACAATTTTCTCTGTCATAACCTTTCTCGGCAATGCGTCGGTTATAATGCTTGCAACTTCCCCATATATTTTCTATGGGATTGAAAACACAAGGAAGGGAAGCAATCATCCATAGTACCGCATGTCCATTTTCTAAAGCCATCTCATCAGCAGTACTCGTATACCAGTTGGAAGGTTTGTTTCTAAATTGTTAGTGTCGTTACTAAAAGTATTACTACAAATAGACAATGCTGCATGGAATTTAAGGAATCAATAAGCCTTGCAACGATCTCCAACAATTCCACTTTTAATGCATCATTTTGAAACTCAATATTTTCAAGAAAACTGTCCTTGTTCAGTTCCCCATGGTAATCTGGATCATTTGTTTTTGATGACAAAATTAAAGATGCTCTAATATTAAAACCATTCATGTTTCCGGCATGTAAAACCACATATCTTTAATAATATGATATTATTCTCATCAATATGCCAAAAAAAACAAAATTTGCCGATCTCGTTTTTATTTTTTTTTCTGTTCTTTGAACTGACACAAAAAAATTACAAATACTGTCTTGTCACTTTTTGAACTCTACAAGAGATTTTCAATACCACGTTTCGTTTCGGAGAAAGCAACATAACAGAAAGACAATAAATATTATTTTATTTGTTTAAAACAGTTGAGGTCTATAAGCAAATGCAGACTTCCCTACGAGAACTTTTTCGTATGGAGCACTAACAACGCGCTATCGTTAGTCCGACACTGGTAGCGTAAATATAGCATAATGCATGATTTGTCCCCCCAAAGCATTCCATACCAATATGCAAGCTGCATTACTACTCAATAATTGAGGTCGAATATTAGTAAACGAAGTAATTCAGTAATTTGAGATCAATTCTCCATTAACACGTTATTATAACAGATTTCACCACGATAAGAGATTCGTACTAATTTCATTAGTAGAGATATTAAAACAAACTTGAATGCTAAATGATACAGCACTTTGTACGCTGAAATTAAGATAAACGTAGTGATATGGTAATGTGAATGCCGCCACAATGAAAAATGATCCAACTTTTCTTACAAATTCTAAAATTTATGTAGAATTTTCAATGAATTTCAATAGTTCAATATCAGACGATCAAGACGTCACCTGAAAAATAATTACACAATCCTTCCTCCTAGGTATCGAGAATACCAATTTATAGGCTTTAAATACTCCATCAACTATTGAAAATCCATCCTGATTGATAACGTCAATGCAGGATATAAGGATCAAACGATGTAAAACGTTGCTACAAACTTCTGCTGGCACGACGAGATAACGTGACAAGTTGACAATTTACAACTTAGTAGTCCATTTGGAAAGATCCTGCCACCTTCCTCAGATATTCATTAAGCTTTTCGCGTTCGTTTTTTTGTGAAACTTAAAGCCCTTCTTAATTTATGAAAGTTGGAAAACGGTTTAATCCTACTAATAAGAAAATGCTTTGAAGTTTAAATTCCAATTAAAGTGTTTTTGCGCTGATTTGTGAAACGTTTCCAAGCTCTTAAATTTATGCCTACTAAAAAACCTCAGACTGTATCCTTCTATTTGTATGACAACAGTGCAAAGGAATGACTGACAAAAAAGCTACCCTTTTTCCATTGCCATTGTGATGCTTCCGAGACCTCGGGCGCTCACGTTTCCCAGTTCTCTTTTTCTACTTTACTGAACGATTTTAAGGAAATACAAAGTAGTACTTCTCTGTCATTTACTTCTTTGTAAAACGATGCACTTCACTTAAAGCGGCAAATTGTCTTCTGCATAAACAAACACTCATCGACTAATTACCGGACAACGCATTTACACGATAATGAGATACCAAAAGGAAAATTACAGCTTGTGAGCTTTGTTCAATTGTTTAGGAAGGAAGATTTTGCTTTTAGCTGTAGACAGGCAGCAGATTTCATAGATTTTGGAGTAGGACTCCCATTTTTACGTTTATTTCAGTATCAATGGTCTGAAAAATTAATATATTATCTGCAATATACAAACTAATGTCGTCTGTTCGAACCACTTAATAAAAATACGTTAAATTGAAATACGCTTTTCTATTTCATGGGGTTGAAACATTAAAAAACCGAGTAAATAGTAACATATCCAACGTAATATTCACCTTCATTTTCTCCTTAAGATTAGCTCGATCAAACCTCCCCAAATCTAACCCTTTTCATCAAATTTTAAAGGCGTGATCCTGTGTTTAGAACCCCTTCTGACTCTTAAACCTTTTCACTTCCTAGTAATAAAATAAATAGGTACTTAAAATACACTTGTAGTGTACTTAACCCCCATGTTCTACGCTAACTTCACACTACAAGAACACGGAAATAAAGTCAACCCGGCAACGTTAAAAAATGGCCACCATAATGACTATTCCCTCCAAAACTAAACAAGACCCCGCCTAATTTTGAAAAGTGGCACGTGATCAAACATCTAAGGCTGGGCCCCGTTATGTTAGTTGTAGACAACGCTTTGACCTGAAGCACAGTAGGGAAGGAAACGTAATAAATAAAAGGTACTTAAAATACACTTAATTTACTATGAGAAATACCTATTTACCATTAATAATCTCAGGCCTTTTGACAAGAAAGATTTTTTATTAAGCGAAAAGAAATAAATTTTCCAAGAAAATGTTGTAAAAGGAAAGTACCTCCTACTCAATATCCTTTCAATCCTTAGATTAAACAAATGTACATAATCATGAAAATATTTGCCCAAATTTGTGCCGTTCGTAAAAACGCTCAAATCAACATATTAAATTGTGACAATGAAAGATAATTTTTATTTCTCGTTATTTACTTTACGAAACGATCCAACCAATGACCTATTTATATTTACAATGGTTATATAGATATACAAATGGTCATAACTTTCTAGCTGCATATTTGATAAAATTTACGTCTGCCGGCGGATGCTTGATGCACGGTTTTGCTATACAATGGTAAACGTGCTTATGATTCATGAGATGTGAGCTGGATCATAGGTGAGTAAACAGCTACTGTCTTAAAATCGCCTTAAAGTTGGAGACTCCGGGTAAATTTTGAATATACCGAAACGTTGGGGTTGCTGTGGTATTGGACAGAAAACATTCTTTACTTGGTGCAACATTAAAAATGTCCCCATTAAAAATGAAATTCATGTTAAATGTACGCAACAAATATCGAAACTAAAGAAGCTGCGCGTTGGTTAAGTGACACCTTTCCTTTTCTTTACTAATTAAACTACTATCCCCTATATATAAAAAAATAAAATGAGTGTAACAATGACCCTTTTTCAAAAATCCATTACTACGTTAAAACCCAATTCTTTAACACAATTAGAAATGTACTAGTTCCTGGTCTTGGTTTGGTAGTAGCTTGAATTCCTCCAAGGAATCCAAGGCACTGTCCCTAGCGTTATCATGTTATGTCGTGACGCTTAGCTTGTCTTGATAAAAAAAGTGCAATGTTTTTCATCAATACTTACACCTATGTCGTTTGCGGGAGTGGTATCTAATCTGTTAAACGTACTATGCAATGCTACGAAGACCCCCAGAGATTCATCCAGACCTTGATCTGTATAGGTAACGACTCCATCGACACATCCAAGGGTCTGTTATGAGACAGTTTTATTTTGTTTGGTTTAATTTACTTTTAATTTGTTAAGCTATCCTCAAACGAATTCAAACGAGTTCCTATTGTAGAAGATTTCCGATGTTCTACAGTGAATTTGTTTCAATATTTCTCAGCTTTCATCGAAACTGAACCTTCAGTTACTCCAACTAACGACGAATTATTCATATACATAAAGTTTAGTAAATTGTCCCATATATCATTTTGATGCAGTCTTTAGTGTCGAACCTGCAATTAACATATTTGATAAAATTTACGTCTGCCGGCGGATGCTTGATGCACGGTTTTGCTATACAATGGTAAACGTGCTTATGATTCATGAGATGTGAGCTGGATCATAGGTGAGTAAACAGCTACTGTCTTAAAATCGCCTTAAAGTTGGAGACTCCGGGTAAATTTTGAATATACCGAAACGTTGGGGTTGCTGTGGTATTGGACAGAAAACATTCTTTACTTGGTGCAACATTAAAAATGTCCCCATTAAAAATGAAATTCATGTTAAATGTACGCAACAAATATCGAAACTAAAGAAGCTGCGCGTTGGTTAAGTGACACCTTTCCTTTTCTTTACTAATTAAACTACTATCCCCTATATATAAAAAAATAAAATGAGTGTAACAATGACCCTTTTTCAAAAATCCATTACTACGTTAAAACCCAATTCTTTAACACAATTAGAAATGTACTAGTTCCTGGTCTTGGTTTGGTAGTAGCTTGAATTCCTCCAAGGAATCCAAGGCACTGTCCCTAGCGTTATCATGTTATGTCGTGACGCTTAGCTTGTCTTGATAAAAAAAGTGCAATGTTTTTCATCAATACTTACACCTATGTCGTTTGCGGGAGTGGTATCTAATCTGTTAAACGTACTATGCATAAATGCTACGAAGACCCCCAGAGATTCATCCAGACCTTGATCTGTCCATTTAATTCTTCCTAATACACTTCGAGCAATAGGTAATTCCTCGACTCCATCGACACATCCAAGGGTCTGTTATGAGACTGTTGAGTTTTATTTTGTTTGGTTTAATTTACTTTTAATTTGTTAAGCTATCCTCAAACGAAGTGTTTTTCAAACGAGTTCGTTTACTATTGTAGAAGATATTCCGATAGAAGAAGGGTTCTACAGTGAATTTGTTTCAATATTCCTAATTTCAGCTTTCATCGAAACAGTTTATGTGTGCCACCACAACGGAACCTTCAGAATTACTCAATTACTCCAACTAACGACGAATTATTCATACAAGTTGCTTCGAAACCGAAACATATCCCCGTTGTAAGTTTAGTAAATTGTCCCATATATCATTTTGATGCAGTCTTTAGTGTCGAACCTAAGGAGGGCAATTAACGATTTTTGATTATTAATTCTTTAGGCCTAAGTGAGTACCTACCTCCATTTCCCATATTATTAATCAAACTAAAAACAGTTATCGACGTGTTTTCCATGATTATTAGGTGGTTATGCTAACTTGATTTTTACGCGCCTCTGTGTAAATGCATACTCACCAAGATTTCTGAACCTCTCTGCACCATTTTGTTGCACATGCCATTCGTTGTTCGCAATAAGTACACTTTGTACATGGGGAATATTAACAATAAAGCGACATCTTTAAGCTTTTATAACCACCTCCTAAAATGGAAGTATTTGTAGGTATTTTTAAACTGGAACATTATCTATATGGTTTACAATACCAAAGTTGTCTAAGATTTACCGCTTACGTCAAGTTCTCGCATATATTTGTGTCGGTCTGGTACTACATACATTTTTATGAAACAGATAAAAAATAAAGTTTATGCATAGCTTTGTGACGTATCAAGTAGGGTATATATTTTTTAGTCCATTTTATTCTACTTGTGTCCTTTGTTATTTATCGTCATATTTCTTTTGCATTCGCAGATAAAGCTCAGACCCCGAAGAGCTGCGACGATAAACTTCAGGTTAATTTTTCACAATCGCAACGTTAACGATTTAGGTAAAGCTAACCATCTCATCTTTTCTCTCTTTCTTTTCATTTAAATAATACAATTTGAAATTGTATAAAGATATTCTGAAAGGCAAATAAGATTGTAGATTTAGGATTTTAGGGATACGGATCAGAAAGTGAGAATGAAATTGATTTCAGTAATCCTTTCTCGAAAGCTAGGATTCGAAAGCTTATGATTCGCTACAAAACTGAAATTACATTCTTCGAATATTTATTTTCCGCGTTTCTTTTTCAGCTTTTATGTATCGGTTCTAACTTTAACTGGGAAGCTTCAATTTTCTCGCGTATAGTTAAAATTTACATCCGAAGTTGATTCAATTGCTATACAAATTACTTACTTTTAGATATTTTCAATTTGCAAAGTGATGAAGTATTTATCGACTTCACAGTTTCGTAAGATCTGACGACTAAACGACATTTCAAATAAAATTGTCCACGGTTTATTCATCAGTGTTGTATATAAAAAGTTCTGTTGGCGCTAATAGTTTAAAACATTTGACTTCCCCGAAGCTTTGTAATTTGTACGCGTTCTAAGTTTATATAGAAGTTGTTTTTTGGGGTTTAAGTTTGATACACCTACCATTTCCATGGCCTCTGCTATTTTAATTCTTACTCTATGTTTTGTTACTGGGACCGTTGTGTTTCAGCAATGGAACTTGAAAGCGCTCTTGGGACTTCGTTTGCATTTACGTTATTCACATTTTGCTAACCTCATTACCGGTTGGGAGTGCACTTATTTGCTTGCTTTTATATCGTTGGAATAATACAATTCAATCTTAAGTGATTTTACCAGATACTTAACGGTCTGACCGCAGTCCACGCGGTTACTATACAGTGCTATTTGTTAAGAAGTCGACATAGGGATTTATGTATTTTGTTTTTCCCTATGTCTACTTTCAAAACACAAAATCTCTTCTGAAGGGCGCCTAAATTTATGCATCCGAAATAACTGTTTAAAACAAATAATCTGGCTATCCTATTAATTAGTTTGAATATTGTTGCTTTGACAAAATAAATCTCTTACGCTCCTTAAACTGTTATCGGCACTATACCAGTTGACAATATCAACTTTGTCTTCAGTTGAATACATCGCACACGAACGAAAATAAAAATACGGAAACCAAAGCAACAATATTCAAACTAATTAATATGACAGCCAGATCTCTATTTGTTTTAAGAAGTTATTTTGAATGCATAAAATTAGGCGCCCTTCAGAAGGGATTTTGTCTTCTGAAAGTAGACATAGGGAAAAACATACCTACATTAATCCATATATCAACTTCTTATTAAATAGCACTGTATAAACTATATAAACTTCTCGGTTTAATGTAATTCAATAAAAATCCTTTCATGTCAGACAGCATAGTTTTCAAATAAATTAATTTGTAAATGGTTTGGCGACACCGACGATGCAGAAAAAAGTACATCAACTGCTATTAATTGCTACACTTTTATTCTAACCGGCCTTTTACAAGTAAAATTTTTAATTCGTCTATTTCAAACGGCATCATCTGCCAGTAAATAGTCGTCGGTGAAGTGAGAACCTTACTTTTAATTAAAAAAATAAATTGCTTTCAAAGTTGAAATGACCGAAAGTTTAAAACGTAATATAAGCAGTTGGTCAGTATCAAAGTGAATTTTTTTACCAAATAAAACCTTCATCAAATATTGCATTAAACGGTTATTTGAATTCTAAAAGTGTATGAAGCTCAAGGGCGTAGCTAATTGAGTTAATGCTCGAGAATATAATTTTATAGTTCATTTTATTCGTTTTTGGAAGCTTTAGTGCTTACTCAAAAACCGCTACTTATTAAACCCTTTTAAATGGTTTTCATGAATCGAGCGAATTTCTAACAAAACTTAGCACATAGACGAGTGGACGTTGAAAAATACGTATTAGCCGACTCATAAACGCACAACGCATGCAAACAAAGTCTGATTTAGCTTTTATGAGTTTAAGTACTAAATTTTGATTACTATTTCTATTATCCGGAAAAGTATGTAATGGGGGTTTACAGTATAGTTGAATTCCGTAGTTCTAATTTAATAAGCGTGTACCTGAAACCATAAAACATTTTTTTGGACAGTAAAAGTTTAATTAAAAATAGAGGCTGATTAGCAAAAAAATAATGAACATATGCGGTTTTAAAGGTTTATTCAAAACTATATGATTGTGGCGGGCTCTGTGACGTAATAAGCCCGACCAATCAGCTCCTAGAACCATTCACATGACATAACGACTTGGCAATATTGCAGGAGAATGGCATTTATAACTTGCGTCATCTGTCGCAGGCACTTGTCACTTTCGTGCTAAATGCAGTTAAACATCCCTCTCAAAACGTCAAATGTGACAAACGTCAGACCCTCGCGTAAGGTTGCCAGCTCACTTCTACGTGATTGGTTGTAGGTTTATGACGTATTTAGTCTGAAGCGTTTCAAATTTGGACTAAAAACACAGCTTTTCAATAATTTATTTTGGGTTTAGTTTACTCGCAAATAAAAATTGAGGACACACGGGTCTTTTTATTTTTAATGTACTTTGTGGATCAGAAATAAAAAATGAAGGCGGGATGACCCCATTGCACTAACAAAAGCTTTGACCAGGTAATTAACGTCGCATTTTACACTGCTATACTTTTAAGGTCTCCATGAGTTGTTTTATGCTTCAATTTTAAAATGTTTCTCGATCTTGATCTTCGCCCCAACTCCATCTTTGGTTTACTCGGAGGAGACAATCTTGGAAAAATTCGGAACGAAACGGCGATACCAAGACGCTACACCAAGAAATCTTACGATTTTAATGTTATGTGGATTGAGTAATTGTTGAATTGCCGCTACTTTGTCTTGATCGGTTTGTAGACCTCCATCACTAACAACGTGGCTCAAATATTTCAGAGACGAACGGCAAAATTGACATTTTTCGGGGTTCATTTTTTAAACTGGTCCAACGGAGGCGGCGGATACCTTCTTTTGTAAATGCTATGTAAACGTTTTCCCCAACATGATAATGTCGTCCTGGTACTTGAATACTTGTGGCCCCATCTTTGTCAGAATAACCTCGTCCAAAAGACGCTAGAATGTGGCGGGTGTGAAATTTAACCCAAAGGACATCACTTTGAATTGGAAAAGTCCTCTACCGGCGATGGTAAAAGCGGTGATGGGTCTAATAGTTTTGGTCAGCGGCATCTGCCAATAACGTTTCTTCAAATGCTCGAATTTAGCGGAATTGAGAACAGGGGTAGTCAGAAATCCCACTCATAAACGGTAACGGATAGGCATCTTTAATAGTAACGTGATTCGGTATGAAAACATTCTTGTGACCTGCGACCTGTTACTAGTTTAACCACACCTCCAACAAACTGGATCATCGTCGAAATTTGCAGGATAATTGTTATGTAACGTTGTATTATTGTCCACAGGCTATCGCCAACTAAATTCAATTTCAATGTACATGGTCAAATTTGGAACGTGGTCTCGTGTAGTTGCAACATCAACTGAATTCATTAATTACTTTTTATTTTTTAAAATGTTCCAATAATAAAAAGCTAAATTGATATAAATACCTACATGATGACACAAAGAAGTCCCCTGAACTTTCAGTATGGAAGTATCGTTGACATTTTTGGATAATTCACATATAGAACATCGATCAGTCCTGAAACGTACAACGTTGCAGCTTGTCGAATTTGACCATTTACTTTTGCTTTGAGTATTGATTTTCCTTTGTCCTGTTTTAAAGACACAAATCATAGAAAAGGGCATAAAATATTTTCCTCCATACTCCATTTTACAACGTTACTGATTGCTCCATATACATATGGTAATTTCAGCCGTTGAAACCGTTTTTCAACTTAAATTGACTTACGACCTTTACAATTTTGTCCTTATTATAAACCTCTCACTTTCGTGGCCGATTTAAACACGAAAGTCGAACATTACCATACTTCTGTCATTTGCATTAACGCAATCACGAGTGAAACGGAAATTAAAGCGAAATTTGCAATTTTTTGTATCATTCACGTCGTCACTCATCACTGCACTGTTACAATCTGATACTCGTTAATAAACTGATCTTTACGTCTCACTTCAATCGTTTAGTACATAAAATACGCAGTTTCACTTACAAATTCTCTTGGAAAAAGAGGAATACGATTGTATTAGGGGTTATGGAAATCGATGTCTATCTGGAAGCGTTCCCGAAATTTGTAAGATAACTTTTAGGAATACGTAATAAACCAGAACGATATCATCAAGAGGATCAAATAACGAGCATTAACAATGCGGGAACGACCTACACTTCGATATCATCAATGAGAAACGATCAAAGGATGCCACTATGAAGATTAACTTAATTGCAGGGCTTCCATTTAGCCTTGTTAGTTAAATTAGTTTATATAATTTCTGATCTTATTCACAATTCATTTTATGGTGCGTTATGGATGACACTATATAAGAAAGAATCTATTCGCTGTACCTAGTATCTTTGACAGTGAGGATAATTTGAATCTCATGCATACCCTTTGGTGTTTTTTGCAACATTGAGTTGGCAGTTTGAATCTTGGTAGTTATTTCGTCTCTGCATTTGCAGAACCAGTGCCGTCCTTAACTCATTGTGTGTTCCATCAATTCGATAATCAAATATTAGGTGACAATAACTCTTTAAGGAACCTTACACGCCAATATTTTTCAAACTTTACGCGGTCATTATCGCTTTCAGTACGTATTTTAGCTATAATTGTAACTTTATCTACATCTATATCCGAGGACTAATCCGCCGTAAGAAAAGCCTGTAACGTAGAAACTTTATTTCTAAACCCGTGTAATACGTGTTGTAAAGTTCCTACGTTAGATGTCGCCTGCTGTCGTTCCCATCCTTTGAAATTAATTTGTATTTCACCAGGACACTTTTTCCCGATGCCTTTACCAGATCTCAATAACCGACCAAAAATTCATGCCGAGACCCGAGACCGTATTCCAGCACATTCCACTCACCAAATAGTTTTCCATTTAATTAATTATCAATTTCCCACCATACCTATGAGTTTTTATATAGGTAGTTTTGATTCCGTGCGTTGTCCATATTATTTACCTGTATTATTTGTAGCGTATTCTGGTAAGTTATATAAACCTGCGTACATCGCGTTACATAGTACCGCATTGACATTTTGGGTTTGTGCATTAGGTCGATAAACCTGACTCAAATACAATTGTCACCGTCCTTCCGTGATTACCGAATGATTAATTTGACTGTTGGTAGATTCCTTTTAAGGGACGTATGCCAGGTGAATCCTAGGCAGCCTTATTTGGAAACCGAAAGGCCGTTACAACATTCCGTTTTAAGGGAAATAATTTAAATTCCAGTACTTAGTTCATGAAATAATAACACACAGAGTGAGTACCTACTGTTAAAGCATTCTGCAAACTCCGAGCATACGATAGAGGGTAAATAGGAGAATACCAATTAAGTAGCAACGGTAATTATTAGAAACAAAAATTGCAAGTTTTCAATTTTAACGTGCCATTTAAAATAAATAGAATCGTCGAGCTGAAACGAGACTGAAAAATAGAAAAGCCGTAATTGCATCCGTTCATTTATAAAATGAAGTTACTGTACGATGAAGTATTGGAAAACATGTTCTAGAGGTCCTTACCGTACGTTGTTACTGAATTTCTTTTGTGCTTGCAGCTTTATTGAGTTAATATCAGCTACAGCGCACTAATTCTTCCAGTTTCAACGTATTGTACGCGTAATTAAAACGTGAGCACTTATTTACGTTTATCTGTGCTAGAAACTACGTAATGAAAGTAACTGAGTATTGAGTAGTCTTTTGATTATCGCTCTCTGCATTGCGATGGGCAGACAATTTACTATTGGAACAAATAGACTGTCAATTGCTCTCTGTTGCTACCATATCTTTTAATGTAATTGATGTTCTCTTAACTGGTAATGCAATTCCTAGACATAAAGTGAACAAACAGTACAATAATTGGTATAAATGAGAGACTCAACAGCTAAAAAAGCTAAGTGAAATAATAGCATCGGGCAAGAGAATTCTCTTACTAGTAAACTTCTCACAAGCTTCCCATCAGAACATGAAAGTTTTGTTAATAACATCACAATTACTTTACTAAATTCCACAACTATAAAGATGTTAAAAGCTGCAATGGGCGACTTTCATAATTAACCTTCAAAGTCTGAGAAATCCTTTTTGCTAAAAGGTTGTTTGTTTTGAAAAGGATTAGACTTACCTGGAACTGAACCATTATTTTCCTTCGCTTTAATGGTTATGATGTGGCAAATGGAAAAGTACTATTTTGTATGTAAGAAGGGATGGGATTTTTAACAAGGGAAGTAGGTGATTAAATGGGGACTAGCTGTTGGTTAGATCTTTGTTTGCATTATATTATGAGATCTCATTATTAAGATGGGACAAATCTACTGTAACCTCACCCTCATTATGACAGTGAATGCGTTTTTTAAAAATTTGTTTCATAAAATAGGAACACCGCCGCCCCTATAGCCAGGAAATATCACAACCACCTAATGCCCCATTCACCTATAACATCGAAGAGGGAGAAGAAACATTAAAGGAACGTCCTGAAGAGCTTTCTTAAACGCGTTACCTCCATTCTGTGAATGACATCACGTGGTGGTTTTGGACCGTGGGACGTCTATACTGCTTTCCCTCGATTTATTTTACTTGATACCAATTTCTCCAAAAAGACAAATTTAAAGCTGTCCCGTAGAAACAAGGCAAGCTGGTGAATAAAATGTCGCAGGCGGGTAAAAAATAAGTTCATTTACCAATGGGAGATTTTATAATGACGATGAAGCCAAAGTACACTGAATTTCTTCTCTTTCACTAACTTTTATAATTCACTTGGCACTTAACTATAGGACCTTTTAAAATAACAAATTCTAGCGCCAATTGTTTTATAGAAATCACAATAATAGCACTTTACTAATGTACGTGGCAACTTTCAGAAAGCCAATGAATAATGCTTTCTTTACATTACCTCTACTTCATGAGTCATAATTGTCGCGCCATAATTCCGAATCCTTTGCTTATTATGCTAACATATTCTTACGTATAATACATACACTGTTAACTAAATTTAATCTTTAAGTTACACTGTCAAATTCCAATTGTACCCTACTTCGTTACACCTTGATTGAAATGCATCTTGTGTGAATCGGCCACATTAAAGTTCCTCTATTTTATTCTAATAGAAAGTGTCATTTTCCCTCGAAAAAGTTTAAGACTTTACTTTGTTTATCAATAATTATGCAAACGTACCAATATTTTCACATTTTAGATTTTTTTAAGTCTAATGAATGTTGTTAGCTCTCATTATTTAATAATTCCTTCCATTTTCCTCCGCAAAATACAATGCATAAAGAATTCCAACTGATTGCGTAAAATCCAATAGAATGTATTTCATAAAAATATAAAACAATATCAATTTCAGCTTCTGTTCCATTTGCTGTTAATAAATTTCTTCAATCCTGGTGAACACGTGTTCTACTCTGTAATCTGTGTGTTTCATACATAATGCGTAGTCGATCCCTTTCCCACAACGGGAGGAACAATAAGTGAAAAGAGAGGCGAGTCGGTTTAATAATGTAAATAAACACGATTGTTCTGTGTCAAAAGTAACACGTTGCGGAGCTAACTGAAACAATCACATTTACCCCGAAAATTTATTGCACTTCGCAGGCGTACATTTTGTTAATAATTCCGAGGCAATCACTCACTACACAAGGAAAGCATTTTGGGATGCCTACTAAAGAATGGAGGAATTCAGTCTTGGTCTTGTTTTCACATTAATCTCCACGAATTTGCATAAAATTTTATATTGTCGACTAACTTATTTGGCTTTTATGTAAAATTCTATTATTCTAAACATAATAGTTCTTTTGTATTCAGTATTGCCGCACAGGCTTGTACTTTCGGTCGCAATTTTTTAATTCTCGGTCGAGTAATAAATATCAAATGTGCGTTAACGGTCAGTGCATACTTAGAGGAGCAGTGTTAGGCAGATATTTGGATGCGATTCTCTTAAAAGATCATCAAAAGCGTAAAAAACCAAAATCATCGCGTTCTGTATGCGGTGGAAGGGGCACAATAGACAGCTTAAGAATATTCTGTGTATATTTTCTGAAAACAGTTAGGGTCTGTCTTTTTTTCAGTATGTACCTTACTTTAACGATTGCCAAATGTCAACTGAAAGGGAATTTTCGGTGTGAAAAATTTGAATGAAATCAGAACGATATAACGTCACTGGAATAATAATTGCGTACAATTTTCCTCTAAGACTTTTTCGGTATCTTTTATAGTAAAGGAACTATTATCCGAGGGGTCTCAAATGCTACACCCTGTATATACTTGTGTGTTCACGTTTTGTGCCTTTTCGCAATTTTTTAATTCTCGGTCGAGTAATAAATATCAAATGTGCGTTAACGGTCAGTGCATACTTAGAGGAGCAGTGTTAGGCAGATATTTGGATGCGATTCTCTTAAAAGATCATCAAAAGCGTAAAAAACCAAAATCATCGCGTTCTGTATGCGGTGGAAGGGGCACAATAGACAGCTTAAGAATATTCTGTGTATATTTTCTGAAAACAGTTAGGGTCTGTCTTTTTTTCAGTATGTACCTTACTTTAACGATTGCCAAATGTCAACTGAAAGGGAATTTTCGGTGTGAAAAATTTGAATGAAATCAGAACGATATAACGTCACTGGAATAATAATTGCGTACAATTTTCCTCTAAGACTTTTTCGGTATCTTTTATAGTAAAGGAACTATTATCCGAGGGGTCTCAAATGCTACACCCTGTATATACTTGTGTGTTCACGTTTTGTGCCTTTTTAATTTAGGGGATGTTTGGAAAATTCAACTGCGACGATATTTCGTAGTGCTTCGATTTTGCTTAATTGTGCTTCTATGCTCACCGTTTGCACCTTTTTGATTTCGGATATAATTAGAAGAATCAAATGTGGGCTAAATGAACGAGGGTCTTAAGTATTTCGCTCGTTTTACATGACTCTTTGCCAACTTAAATATTTTGAAGAATCAAGTCCACACGTATGTTTCTTCCATTGTTATATGGGAAAATGTTAACTTCCTAATTCATCTACTTGTGTTCAGTGATTAAAATGGTTTTCGCCAATTTGTACCCAAAATGGTACCTATAAGTTATAAGTATGAGACAAAAGTATTATTTTTTGGAGGGCTACCGCTTACCCCTCATTTTATTTTTTGAAGTGTCTCCGAAACCAAAAAGACACAGACTGTGAGAATAAAAGCACAATAGAGGTACCGTTGTTTTTGGGGAGGCTAAGGAACGCTTACATGCATATACATCAGTGTATTTATTATACTGAAAGGATTATAGGTAAGGGTCGTTATTAGAATATACGTATAAAGCATGTCTTTGTATCTTAAACGATGATAAATCACTTGCTAAACTAAACATACTTTTCTTGTAGAAACAAATTCCTTGAATTTATAAAGGTGAAACTTTCTGAACACCTTTGTAACCATAGTTTTGACGGTCTTATAGAAACAAGAAAATTTAAAACTTACTACCCAGAGACTTGCTATAACTAGACTGCGCTTAACGTATCTAAGGTGTTGTCGACACAGTATGCAACACACAATGCACCGCGGGGCAAAAATCGCTGAGATGATATGCAATACAATGAAATAAGCCGTTATTTTAGATGTTCCGTTCATTAATCATTCTCGTGATTAGCTCGAATTAGTGAACAGATAAATTTCTGTTGAGAATAAACCAATAAACTTAGGTTAACTTGTGCCTATCAACATGTACTCTGTCGATAAATTTTTAAATAATATGCTGATTTTCAACGGATAAAAGTTTAAAGGGCCAATTGATCAGAGCCATTCGAAGAGAAAAATTTACTCCCACCATAGTGCATTTGCGGGGAATGAAGCCGATTTTAGAAAGATACCTACCTACGAAGGTGTTAAAAAATAATGCAATACCGAGCGTTTTCGACTTTCCCATTCACTTAAAATAACGTAGAACTATTATTCGACATCCTTTACCAGCAAGACAACGGCAATACATATTTGCCTATTAGGTATAGACGTAACTAAGTACTTACTGGTACTAAGTATATTTCAGGTTTTGTTACAAGAAAAATAGCTAAGTCTGTTAAATGTTCCATATGTGCAGATGCGATATTCGCATCAGAGAGTCATTCAAAGCTTTTAACTAGAAAAAATCGTGGAGGATTGTTGCACGTATCAAGCGATGCATTAAAAATTTGCCAAATTGCTGAAAATGTGTTCAGGTTTTTCATTCAATCCACACCACACCGCGTTGTAAACAAAATGGTTATCAGCAGTCTAAGAAAAATAAATAACAGTTACAGCCCATTTGGGTTTTTGGATAGGCATATATTGAATCAAAATCCGCTAAATAATCATATCTTACTACTTGCATCTTTAGTTTTAAGAGTATATTTTCCCATACGTGTTCACCACCAAAATACACATATAAATCAAATTAGGACTAGTGTAAGGCAGTTATATACCAATTTAGTTCAAATAAAATACCAACAAATTCGATTAAAATAGTTAACAGCTATATGTTATCTTTTTTTGCTACTAAAATTTAGAATAAACATGGCTAAAGCAAGCTGCAGAACGTACGTCTGCCCCGCGATGAACAGTTGGTTGCCTATCCTATCTTGACAACAGGCGTTTATAGTAAAATCTACGTTACGTGCGGTCTAGTTATAACAAGTCTCTGTTACTACCATTTATTACTACAATGATATCTAATATTATTTATGCCAGTAGGAATGTATACATTTAATGTAGCGTTCAGAACAATATTTTATGCATGAAGTAGGTGTGAGCAAAAATAAGGGATCTTGGTCCTTCCTTTAATATTGAACCACTTTTTATGACTTACCTACAGAATTATTTACTGAAAGTGTTCTTCTTTTGGTCACAGTCCTTCGTGTTTATTTGTCTTTTGTACATGTGTTCGCTAAAGGATATCGATTATTTATACATACGATACCTTATCCTAAAAATTATAGCGGACGAGGATTGCCTACTTATACAGGGCATACCACAAATATCGCCTAATCTATCTAATAAATGGGGAATGGCTCGCGCAGTGCAGTCTTGCATTTCATTTAAGGAGGAGGTTTTGAACCCATTATTGAATTTTCCAAATTTTTAGTGTTCAGTCACCCTAATTTGTCTGTACCTACACGGAAAGGAACGTGCTATCACGAACTATTTCTTAGTATAGTCTTGCACAGAGGAATGTACCTAATTTAAATTGTAAAGTCACATGAAAGGAGAAATAATTTAGTATGCCAATATGTTAAAATAATTAGCCGTTATTATAAAGCTTTATGCTCCCTCCCAAGTACACCAGTAAAGGAGTTAGGTGCAAATTTCACGCTTCCAACAATATTTTCCCTCAACGAACTGCAGCCACTACGCCAGACGGCGTTACGTAAAATAATTTGATATTCACTTCATCTGCCGGCACAAGTTAACCTAAGTTTATTGGTTTATTCTCAACAAAGGAGATCTACATAAAAGAATTTTCGCAATAAAATTTTAAAAAAAGCGTCGTAATGCATCGCATCGCTCTATAAAGCATATCTGCAATACGAGCAAAAATCTGAGGTGATGTTTTATCTCGACGGAATTGAGAACTTTCCACAAAAATACTAGAAAAAGTTTCAATAGAGTGTAATCTTATTTATAGCCCGTTTTATCTTCTTAAACGGTTTTTGAATTTAGTAAAAAAATATTGTGGGAAGTAAAGCAAATAAATTGCTCAAGGTGAGTCGCAGTTTGTGCCAGTTTTATTTTACACAAATTCTTATATACAGTATACACTTCCCATTGTATATTTAATTCAATGATATCTATCGTATTTTATCAAAGTAATACGAAAAAAGTATGTTATGGTATAATTTCTTCTTAATTTTCCCATACTGCGGCATTTCAGAATTTTCTACTTTTAGATACTCGTGCTTGCCCTCTGCATTTTATTAACGCATTTGTGTTCTGTTATTCTAGTATTGCTTCTTGAAGTTTTACGTTGAATTGATAAATATCCTTTTTTTGTGTCCAGACCTGTGCCCTCCTTTCACATATCTATTTGTGACATCGTTGCCCTTACGTATGCGGTTGTACTTTTTCTTAAATTTTCGTCCAATTCCTTCAAATCGGCGTTTTTTTCGATTTGCATTTGCAATATTGAGTGTTCGAACGGATTTTCAGCGTGGTTATTTTTCTGAAGTGTTGTTTCATTTACTTGGATTGGCACATGTTCAGTATATAACCTGTTTTTTTATTTCAATATTAAAAAAATGGTTGTTGCAAAAGCAGAAGAAAGGTTGGTAGGTGCATATTCCAAATCCAGTAAAGGATATTACAAATAATATAAAAGATTGTTTTCGTAAATGAATAGGACGCATCTTATGAACCTATTCTTTCCTTGTTTGAATGTTATCGCTATTGTAAACCATTCAATTTAGTTAAGATGCTTTAATATGTAGGCACATATGGTCGTTTGTGATAAGAAGTTTTGTTATCGGATAATATTTATTTATTTTTTTTTTTGTAGGCTTTTATTGGGATCACAACCCATTTAGCCACATTACTTTAAACTTCTATATACGAAAAGGCATCATTACATATAAACAAGGATTAAACAGGGACACACGCTTCTCGCCAAGAGGTCTACCATGGCATTTTATATGACGATACGGAGTACGACGTTGTGTAATAGAGGATTATACATAGGGTGAAACAATTAAGGAAACACATTAAGACAACACCGAACGCTGAAAAAATAATTGGGCCTACAACACTAATAACAGTTATCTTTTTGGTGAAATATTACAGTCGTATTTTGGACATCCTTATAAATTCTATTAGTGCTTCATAAACGATCAGATTGTTGGCGCACAGTAAGCTGGTAACGTTAGTGGGTAACGGCACACGTTCTTTATTTAATGTTTGAAGGAGCGTCACGCGCTCATTTTCGTATGTTGTGCAAGCTAGAATGATATGGTCCAAATCTGCCAATTCTTCACCACATGAGCAGGCTGGCGAATCTATAATTTTCATTCGGTACAGATGGGCTGGATAGCAACCGTGTCCTAATTCCAGTCTGAAAATTGTTGAAGAGAAGAACCTTGTCATGTTTTTCTTTTCATAGCAGCTCTTAAATTTCACGTTTCGATGTATATAACCATACTGTGTCTTATGCATCCCAATATACTCTTCCCACATTGTTTGCCATTTTTTATAAATGCTATGCCGGTGTTCAGTTATTAAATCCCCGACCGTCAAACAGTTCATATCCACAGCTCCGTCTGCAATCGATTTTTTGGTCAAATTATCCACAATGTCATTTTGTTTAATATTACTGTGCCCTTTTATCCAGTATAGATTTACATGAATGTCCAAGTGTCTTAATAGAGTTATCTTCTTTTTAATCTTCAATATTATTGGGTCGTACTTTAAAATGTACTTGGTATTCCCGAGCGCTTGTAAAACTGCTTTTGAGTCCGACATTATTGAAAGAACCTTATGATGTCGCGGAGCGTCTTCCAGGGCCTTTAAGATTGCGAAAGCTTCAGCAGTAAAAATAGATGCTTTGTCCGATAGTTTTATTAAGGTATTTTTCTTTGTGGAATCGTTATAGTATGCACAACCACAACCTTCAATACTTTTAGATCCATCGGTGTACACAATCGGACCATCGATTGTTGATACTATTGACAAGTGTATTTGTTCGTCGTGCTTTAGTACCCCGTTATAAGGAGGAAAATTTACATTAATGGGAATAAGGTGATCTTGGTAATCTAAACCTTCGAAGGCCCTATTTACATTTAGAAGTTGTAAATTAGTAACTTGTCTGAATGAGTCTGCGAGAATGGGACACGTTTTATGTTTAAAATAGTCACTAATTAGGTCTAAAGTGGACACTGTTGCAATTCTTGACAATATAGTTTGGTTATGCGTGTTTTTGCATTTCAGAAGGTATTTTGTTGCCAGAAATTCGAGTCTTAGACACAATGGTGGTTCCTGTGCTTCTATCCTGAGAGCCTCAACTGGAGATGTTTTCATTACACCCATACTGATCCTTAGAGCCTTATTTTGTATCACATCTAGTTTTTTTAACTCCGACTTTGTCGATGAACCATATATACCTAAAATAGATCCATAATCCAACAATGGTCGTATAAGGCTTCTATACAGTTGCAACATCACTGTATAATCGGCACCACAACGCTTCGCACAGAAAATCCTCATAAGGTTTAGGCTCTTCTCACATTTGAGCACTAATGCTTCTATGTGGCTTTTCCAATTAAGTTTAGTGTCTAAAATCAATCCCAAGTATTTAGCCTGCGTTTTAACTGGAAATCGTTCATCTGCTAGGTTAACGCTATTAGTAGGAAGATTTCTGTGTCTTGAGAAGAATAATACTGCGGATTTATTTGTTGACAGACTGAATGAGTGATCCGATAACCATTCTTTGGTATATCTCATTGCCTGTGACATTTGATCCATGAGTTGGGGTAAATTATTATCTTTTCTGTATATACATATATCATCGGCATATGCTAATTTTACCTCTTAATTCTCTATGGAAACTAATACAGTATATGTATATTAAAAAGTATGGGACTTAAAATTGACCCTTGCGGTAACCCATTGTATACAAACCTCGGGCCTATTACTGTACCATTGAATGTACGGACGTACACTGCGCGTTCTCGGAAAATGGAAACAATGTTTCTTGCCACACGGATGGAAACCCCTAGACACCATAGTTTATTTTCCAACTTATCCAAGTTAACGTTACAGTAGGCATTTTCAAGATCCAGCAGCGCTGCGTAGGTGTATTGGTTTAGGGCAAAAGTAATTTGAATATCGGATACTAATTGTGTTAAAGCACCTACCGCACCTTTGGACTTCCTAAAACCATACTGACCTACCGGTAGTATGTTATTGGAATCTATCCACCATTCCATTCGGTTTTTAATTAAACGTTCATATGTTTTCATAATACACGGCATAAGAGATATGGGTCTGTAGGATGCTGCGATTCCAGGTTCTTTATCTGGTTTCAGTATTGGTGCAATCAGTATTCTCTTGAGTTCTTCCACATCTTCACTTTTTGTCCACATGTCGTTATATGCTAGTAATAGTAATTTTGTTCCGTTAGGAGGGAGTAGAGCCAATAGTGGATAGGAAATGTCATCAATACCTGGAGCCGTATTTTTTCTTACTTTCAATGCCGTAGTCAATTCTATAGGTGTAAAAGGTAGGGAAAGATAGTCGGTGCAATTATGAAAGACATAATCTTTAGGCTTGTTATCCACGTAAGGTGGTGCTTGTTTGTCCAGAAATTCTGGTATCCAATCGTTACACGTAGGCCTAGAACAGTACGTGTTTGCTCTAAATTTTTTTATTGTTTGCCAATTTTTTTTAACTGACATATCCTTATATTAATCGACTGGCAATAAGCTTTCCAACTTTCTCTCTTTTTATATTTTAGAAAACGTTTACTATATGCAAAAATCTTTTGACACTCTAGGAAATTTTCGTTGTTCTATTATTTTTATATGTTTTTAATGCTGTACGTCGTCTATGTATGACTGCCGTGCACTCGTCGTCCCACCAAGGCGGTGTTGGTTTGCGTTTAGGATATATAGGCGTCTTTATTTTGAAAACTGAATCGGCCGCTTCTCTTATCTTATTTATTATGTAATTGATCTTTTTGCTTGCCGTATTTAAATAAGGTGTTTCCAAGAATTAACCTTGATTCAAGTATAATTTAATTTTAAAAAATGGTGGAATCAAGTTTGTTATTGCAGCTATAGTAGCTTGCTTCTCGCTTGTCACGTAAAGCTGTCAAGCTTATATCCAACTGGAATCAAAAATCCTGCTTTGCCATTCCTTACTAAGAATAAAAGAACAAATTTAACAACATACTGGTTTTATTTCTTAATATTAAAGTTACAATAATTATAGTTATACACATACCAATAAAATAATATTATATATAATTTTAAAAAAAAGGTCTAAATAAAATAATATATTATGCCGTCAACTGCATTGTTGTCCTTTTTTGGAGACGTTGATCTCTGTAAAGAAAGAACAAAAAATTAATGTCAAATTATTTCAGAGCATTGAGCTGTAATCTCAAAAGAAGTGTGGACTGTGGACAACGCCATTAAGTAATGGGAAGGTTTCAAATTAACAACCATACTGACTTAACTAATTTACTAAAACTGAAAACAGCACCTTTATCTAATTTTCAGTTGGCTACAGTAGCATCATTGCAAACTTCCCTTATAAAACAATTACTACAATTACTTTAACATTTACGAGTAATATACAGGGTGTTACATAAGTACTTATGTAAAAAAAATGGGCCATTTCGACGAAATTACGTATCTAGGGGTTTATGAACGTGAAAATCACGAACCTGTAATTAGTTTTTGAAAATTAGAAAAAACTGCAATTCTTCACCTGACAACGAAAATGGAGAGAATTCCGCGTTAAGGTAGGTTACGATAGATAGGTTATCGAATGATCGAATATTTTTATATCATTTAATGGTTAAATTAATTCCAAGTATCATAATATCGACTAAAATTCTAAATATTTTGTTATTTGCGACATTTTCAAGTAACAAGATGCGAAATTAGATGATTCGCTTGTAGGCGGGGTACACTGCAACCAGAAGAACCAACATTCAAATAAGTATAACTTTTGATTGAAAAGTGATTTTAAAAAACTGTTACACCATTTTCTCCCTTAACTCATCAAGTATGTACACAACAAAATTTGTGGAATTTTCTCTATTTTCGTTGTACGGTGAAGAATTGCAGTGGAATTTATTTTTCGAATGTTCAAGAACTAATTTTAGATTCGTAATTTTCATGTTCAATCTACTAAGTAATATAATATGGCGCTCACATGATTTTAAGGTTGTGTCTTAGGTCACTTTGTGAAGTGATGTATACCACTACATTTGCATATTTACCAGTTAATATGAAATAAGAAAGTAGAAAAAAAACTTACCTGCCTTTTTCTGAAAAACGTACGTGTTAACGAAAATAATTGAATAATTGGTAACCATCAGTAACTAACGTATAGGTAACTTGCACAAAACCGAATACACCTAAAGCGCGAAAAGAAAATTAGTGTCGCAAACCCGCTTCAAGCTTGTCGCAAGACTGAAAAAATCAAAAAACGAAAAAACCTTAAACGAAGGGAGAAAACTAGGATAAGAAACATAGAGCAGTATGTTCTATTATTATTTATTATCGGACATGAAAATACAAAGGCAAGAGGCTGTCCCTCTATAATAAAAAAATAAACCCAAGGCGGCTCCTCCAATATATAAACGTCGATGTCGGTAAAGATTAAAGATAGTTCCGGAAATTTGGCATTTTCGTGAAGTAGTATTGTTGAACAATAATCCCTTACTTTCGAAAATGTCACGTTCAGTTAAGTTTAGGTAAACAACTTCAAGTTCCAGTACCGTGAGTCATGAGTTCGGAGAATATCTGAATAGCATTTTAATAAACTAAACAACCCCTTTCCTATTATTGAATTCTTTCGAAAACGAATAAGAGATAATGAGAATGAAATATGCGATATGATCTACGGTTAACGAATGATCGATCGTTCGAATACCTAGCGAATAATGAAATGAAAATCCATTTTAAAACGAGATTTTTGTGATATGCGTCACGATAAATTGTAACAATTGATCGATCAATAGAATGATATTTCGATTGTAGGTAGGTATCACTGAATTACTAATCATTCGATTATGAAAATATTTCGATTATTTCTATCACTAATGGACATGACCTCGAGAAGCGTGTTTGCTCTTATTGTAAAAAGCTTGTACCTACGTTGCTTGATCTACCCTTGCCGCGTAAAGGTATTTGATATGCTAGAATTCCAAGCATAGAGTAAGCTTGAAGTAAACTACCCACGTTAAGCTGGATAAGCAAGCCAAAATCAAATCAAAATACAGCTTTCCGTAAACTTACGTGCTATCTGGGACGGTGTTTAGAAGAGATAACGATGCGCACATTCGTTCGGCGTAAGTAGGGACTTGCGACGCGATCTGTTAATGCTGACTTTATAAAGTCTAATTCTGATAGGCGGCTTTGTTTAAAAGTCCTGAGGAAGGAGATTATTTTATTGTGGCAGTGGTGTTTCGTAAAATACTGGGAATCAACGTAAAAACTATAAAAGGAGGCTGGCTGTTTCGCGACGGTTGGAAAACGTCTACGTTTCTTTAGTGATTAGTTGAAGACGGAGTTTTGTCTTTGTTCAGAAGAAATTTTACTATAGCTGTGTGAGAAGTGTAAAGCGGTTTGTCCGTTTTATGGAGTTGAAAATGCAAGTAGTTTAATGCACCGTGAGGCCTTCTGTTAAGGTTCTCTTGTCTATTAAAGGTTAAAAGTTGGCAATTCGTCATTCTATTCACCAAATTAATGTTTTTGTCATCAAGATTTGTGTCTTAAAGAAAAGTGAAGTTCAGAAGCTCGCTGCGTTTGTGTGTGGAGTTAAGTACGCCTTGGTTATCGCAAACCTTTGTACAAACAGATTAGTACGCTTATTAAGAGAGAACAAAAAATAAAGAAATTTAAGATGTTCTTATTTTATTTGTCAGACGCCTGCGTACCGTGCTCACTCTTGAAAAAAAATCTCACCGCAAACTATTCGCAATTATCCGACATTTTCAGATAAATCTCACGTGCAAACTCTTTGAAAGTGTCACCTCTTCTACCGAAAACCCCTTTATAATCTGGTCTGTCCAGCGTTTATCTCAAAAACAGTTTGCGTTCTTATCGGTAATGAACACGTTATAATCCCTCTTATTCGAGAAATACTTTTGTTCACGTTCGCTATGAAGGGGTATACAGGGTGATTCCTATAGTACCTGCCACCGTTTGGGAGCGTGTAGGTGGTGCGTAGGGGAGTATTTTGATATAGGACACTTGGGGTCGGAAATCTAAAATAAGGGGGCCAGAGCCAAATTTACCTTCTGGAATTTCGCGCCTGTAGGTAGGCAACCCAACCGGCCGGCGGTGCACACGGAGCGATCTCAGGCGGCGATGTGTGGCTGATACTTGATCAGAATTTTGTTTAAACCCACGAAATCCCGTCTGCAACGACGCGTATCAAGTGAATAAACACTATGGCAATAGTATAATAATAGTTGGCTAGATGTAGGAAGTCCATTGAGAACAACGGTGGCCACGTTGAACACTTGTAAACGTTATTGCTTTTGACTGTCGTTTTCCCTCCTTCCCTCCCATGTCGCTTCCTCGCGCTAACTCGCTCCGCGCGAAACGTCGGTCGGTTGGGTTGCCTACATACAGGCGTGAAATTCCAGAAGATAAATTTGGTTCTGGCTCCCTTATTTTAGATTTCCGACCTCAAGTGTCCTATATCAAAATACTCCCCTAGGCACCCCCTATACGCTCCCAAACGGTGGCAGGTACTATAGGAATCACCCTGTATGTGTAAAATTGCCTATATTAAACAAAATTCAAAATTGGAAATAAAAGCTTTGAAATTCTAAACCGACCACCAATTACAGTCTAAAATTACCAGGATATACTTCCCCTATCTAAACAGCTTACCCTCAACACCACCAAAGTCCTGGGACAGAAGTGTTAACACACCATCAACTAATTTGGCATAGGTACATTCGAGAACGCACTTTGTTCGTGGTAGAAGATTCACCACATCCACAAATATAATATTTCGTTTGCGTTTTTGACGATCCTCAAAACTTCCTCAAAATAGCAAGCAAAGCAAGCAAGTAAAATAGCAGATTTCAGAGTTCGACCTCACAGAGGTGAGAGGGCAAATTAATCTTCAAGTTAGATATTTCATCCCTTAGCTCCATGAGTAAGTACAGAACGCAGTTCAGAAGTATCGGTGCACAACTTTAAGATGGCAAACAGACATTGGAACACAAGAGTATGTATGTAGGTAAATAGTTTTTTGAAAACAGAACATGCCATTATTGCCTTAGAATGGCAACAAGCACAAATATAGGCGACGTCATAAGTTAATAGCAACAACAAGCTTGGTTTCAATTGCGCGATGTTGACATATTCTCTGGCTTCGTCCCTGCTTTCCCGTCTTCATAAAGGCGCGAAAATTTAAGTTTCTCCATGAGTAAGTCCTTTAATTTCAATTTGTTAAAGTTGAATCTCTCTCCTCGCACAACAGGACGTATTAAACGGAATCGATTTTGCTGTATAAATTGAGCAACGTATAGAAATATTACACTTTTTGTGGTGCGACGTGCGCGAACGGGGTATATAAATATTCATATAAGGTCCTATGCTAAATTTCAGAGAGGAAAAAAAATAATACAATTCAAACATTTAACTCGAATTCTTTGAAGCAAAAACACAAAGGGGCAGAATGACAGAGGCGTGACCCGTGGCGGTTCCAAACAGTTACTCTTTGGCGTCCGGAAAACAAAAACTACGGAACTCTTGACAAAAAAAAACTACCGCAAAGACGAATTATATAGTGTCTAAGGGAAAACTCTTGAATTAATGTGGCGCATCTGAAACGTACCAGATGTAGCGATAAGTGGATTGTCATAACTAAAAAGTTTTCAGGAGCATAACGGTCTTGTTTGGGTGAGCATAAAGTCAGAAATTTTCACAATAAGGTAATAACCATCTAAAAATATCGTGAAGTAAGCAGAAACTTATACGTCGTATTGTTCATTGATGGTATTGATCTCATAGAAAACTGCTGCAAGATTCTCCATAAAATGGCATTCTATTACTAATCCATTGCACTTTTATTTCTCTTGCAAAGCGCAAAATGCCATTATGGCAGTACATTAAGATGTGCTTTATCTGTTATAGTTTCCCTCGAATTTTCGCTACCTACCTTATTTCGCACACCACTATCGGCTATAGTACGTGATAATAACGTTAACTAAGTCTCTTTTTTTACTCAATTAAATTGGTCAATATTTACGTGTTATTTTTTTTAAATATATACTGCTGAGAAAGTAATTTCGTGTTACTTAAGATTTTTTTCCATAACATCCTAGAAATGTACAACAGAAAATTAACAACTTTACAGATTAATCCAAGTCCTTGATAAAGTTCCTAAAAAAATTAGGAATAATTTGTCAATTAAATAATTCACAGATAGGTAATATTTTGTGGATTAGTTATTATTAGTTCAATTAATGCAACTAACACCCCGTATTTTTCATTAAAAATAACATCTCATACAAGATAATACTCCGTTTTGTACGTAGTAAGTAACTTTGGTATTTAATATTGGGACATCATCACTGATCCATACAAATTGAGTTGAATAAACCGACACAGCTTGGAAGAGTATCATCAGGTAGGTATGTATTTCTATGGATCCCGGCTGATGTATGGCCATTCTTAATGCGTAGATGTAAAAATTCCACACAACTCTAGAATTCTGATCGAAGTAGGCAACTTTACTATTTATACTCAAGAGAAATAAGAAGCGATCACGGAAGTCCGTACACTTCAGGGAGTTGCCGGTAACGTCCCATGCGATATCTACACCGATTCTCATAATAGGATATGAACCCAGGGTGTACATATAGTAGTAGGTAGTTTTTTCTTATAACACAACTGAGATTTAATACTAAATAAACCGAATGTACAAACTTAAAGTGAGTATCAGCCTTGTGACAATACCAATTATTTATTATTAATTATTTCTGCTTCTTTGCTCGTTTTTATCGAACGACTCGTTTGAAATACGAAATTGTACAAAAATCGCCAGCCTTTGAGTTTATAGTTACGGTAAGGGTTGATTTATGTAGGTTGACTATAATGTTTTACTACTTTCGCGAATTTGCATTTTATACTGGCGAGTTACGTATATTCGCATTCCCACAATTGTTCGTACCACTCTTTGTCAGTTAAGCAGCGTTTTAATTATGTCCCTAGTACTATTGCAGAGAAGATTGTCAACGAATTAAAGCTCGAAAGTTATTGTGTTATGATCACTGTAACTGAAATTAAATGTACCTACCTATCTATTCTTAATTTTTGTGTGTCGGTTAAACTACCTAGGACAGGGGTCGGCAACCTATTGAAACGGTAGAGCCAAAAATTACAATTTACAAAATTTCCCAGTTCTTAGAGCCACAAATAATTTTTGATTCAATATTATAGTTTTTGGCTATATACAGGGTCCTGCAACAGTGCGTCGGTTTTTCCTACATAGCTGATAGATACCTGGTAAAAATATTGATGGTTGCGGATCTACAGAAATTATTTTTGAATTAATAACTGATCTTTTTAAATAGATGGAACATCCTGAATATTTGGTTGTTTCAATGCCGTTTGTTCAAAGTGCTATAACTATTCTTTTTCAAATGGAACTACCACTATTTTATTTCGCTATTCTTCGATTGTCTTTTGTGTTCTCTTAAATGTTTATAAGGGGTGCCCTGTGCTTAAACTCCGCAGTGTTTAGGTTATTCAATATTTTTCACAAAAGTACCTACTCATTAATTAATTACGTGTTTATACATCGGAGTAGGCTGGCTATAATAAAAAAACAAAAGAATACCAGAAAGTAAACAAGTGTCAAAAATTAGATAATTATTTGCTGCAAGTGTACTTTTGATACAAAATAAGATTAATTAAAAAGGCGAATTTCGAACAAATGAACTAATTTCTTTAGATAAATACGGAGAGCCGCAACTTTATAGGTATAAAAAGAGCCGCAGGTTGCCGACCCCTGATCTAGGATCACACGTCACACCTGGCAATTTTGATACAAAATAAAAAGGTCGTTAACTCGTTACCTCTTTTCTTTTAAATTCTGACGTTTGAAATTAGTTCTCAATGGTTAATCGATAACTTATCGATAATTATCGATTAATAGTCAGTCGATAAATTTTAAAAAAATGGTCGACTAATGGATAACACCGATCAACAAAATAGTTATTTGTTTCATTAGTACAAAAAATGTCAGTTTTCGGGACGAGGAAGATAGTTGCTGGACGACGCGTTAGCGGAGTCCAGCAACCTTCCGAGTCCCGAAAACGCATTTTTTGTACGAATAAAACATAAAATTTTTTCTCCAACCCCCTTTACTTCAAATTATATTCGAATCTAGATTCAGTTACAGTTTCACTACTATAGTATAAGAACTTCTGCTTTCTTGTCCTCACGTGTCATGCCACTCTAGTTTTTAGGTTAACTTATAACCTATTCGTTCTTACTTCTTACTTCTCACCTCTCGCGACTTTGTAGGGAGCAAATAAATCTTGAGGTAGCATATTCTGCCGTTTCTATAATCTCTGGCGGAGTGCAATCCATGTCGCTATCAGTTTCAGTCATTTTATGTATACACAATTAATATTGTTATATTTTGTATTGAAATAAAAAACTTACCATACAGTTTTTTAATTAAAATTAATTGTAATTAACTTTTTCAAATTTTGAATTCAAAATGACAGATAATAGTGCAATGGGTCTGAAGTAGATGGCGTTACGCGCGACGGCGGGTTGTATACGTATTAAAATTACGTTCACGGAATATGTAAATTACGTTACACATGGTTTAAATAAAAATAGCGAGCGTAAATCATTTTCAATACATGTACATACGTATAGGTAACATCATTATTTGCATTGAATCTGCAAAAATATTTGATTTGTATGTATAGAAATATCTTACAACCTGCAGTAAAACGATCTCAATGTGACATATCTCCGTGATTGTAATTTTTTAATTGGCCAACTTTCAAGGTCAATTTCTTTTTGGTACTAGGACCAAAAGTATCCACTTTTTGTACAGTTGCCATGGTGAAAGCGATTAATCCGCAAAACGTCAATTTTAGGTACCGAACACTGTCACAAAATAGCGTCTTATTCAGGTGGTTGGAGAAAAAAGAATTTTTTGCGCATGGGATTTACATAATATATTCTGACTATAATAAGCAAAAATAAATAAAAAGTGCGATTAAGACGTGGAAAATATTTGCTTTTACAAAAGTTACAGCGATTTGATTGAAAGCTTTCAGGGGCGAAAATTAAAGCTGGAATCTTTGTTTTCCCTCAAAAAAAAAGAAAAATGGAGGGTGATATTTTTCCGCGGTTACTTAGCAAAGAGGAAAAAAAATCCTGGAACAGTTTTAAGGCAATAGTCCATGGTTTCCCGTTCAGTGTTTCCTGGGACACCATAGAGCTGAAAATTATGACGAGCTGACAGGATTTGGTTTTGTATCATGGGGTATAGAATGTCTCTAAAGGATAAAGATGCACAGGTTACATTCTCATTTAGATCAATTTAAGGATAATATGGGAGCTTATTCGGAATAACAAGGACAACACTTTCTCAAGACAATGGAACTTAGGCACCTTCCCAAGGCCAGGAAGCTGGAAGCATGATGGAAAATCGTATTTGGGGGGTTGATAAGAAAAGAACATGACAAAAACAGCAAAACTGTTCCATTTTTAAACATTTAGACTCTTAAGATAAACAAATTATAAATGTAGAAACGTTACCATTTAATAAATCATGCCTATGTAAGTAAGATTTTATAGGTATTTTTATTTTTTGGTTTTTTGCATTTTTTTCACACAAAAACACATAACCATTTTTTGTTCTAATTCTTATTTGTGGCTATAGAAGCAATAAAAATAAGGTATATATGTCCCATGCGCAAAAATGCTGTAGACCGGTGTAATTTATCGAAAATTTTAAAGGATTGGTCGATAAATCTATAATTACCGATAATCTATCGATTAATCTCACAACTAAACTATTAAGATAGATAATTATCGAGAGAATTTTTAACGACATAAACTTTTCAATGTTTAGGTATACCAGTTTACTTCCAACAAAAGCTATGTAAGAGCATTGTGGAGTTGCCATATGATCACAATTCACAACCTACTGCTGTACTCATTTTTGAGGATTATCGTCCACTTGATCACCTTTGATTTCAGAAAACTTCAGCATCAAAAGATCCTGTTTTATTTAAATTATCTCTCGCAATACCAATACCAAAAAAACAAAAATGTTAGCGATGTACGCATGGATGATGTATATCGACTGAGAATATATATCGAGGAGATTTATGAAAAAGTATCGATCGTTTTCTCTTGATAATTTCCGCTACTTATCTACCTATTAATCGATAAATATCAGAGATAGACAATTTTCGACAAGTGGCAATAATAATCGATTATTATCAGCAGCTAACAATCATTATTAATTATTTTCAAAAGTTATCGATAATTATTATCAAACGTTATCGATCATTATCGAAAATGATCGTTACGATTTATCGATAATTGTCGATTATTATCGGAAGTTATCGATAATTGTTTGAAGTTATAGATAATTATCGATAGTTATCGATTAACGATTAATCGATTTTTTTTGATCGTTTTTTAATAACAAAATCTCCCGCTTTCAGTAAAAATAAAAAAATGTCGAACCTGCCCATTGTGCTGCCTGTGAATAGAATGTATGAAATTGCATTCCTTCAAGGACAAGGACTGCAAGCTTCGTTCGTCTAAATGTATTATTATTTACATTACAAATTTACGCAACGCTTCTTAAGGGATCTATTTTTAGAACATTCCAATCCTATTTATAAAACCATTCCGATGATAACACAAAAAACATCCCGAGTTCCTGACATCTAACGATTAAAAAGGAAAATATTCGAATGGTCAAAATGAATGGTTTGTAATGCTGCCATCTAATGTCAATGTAACGCTCCACTTTCGATCGCACACGGACTTTCAAACGATCGAACTGCCCCTAGCGGCGGAAAGTTCGCATATGGTCACAAACTGTTATATGAGATCCGCGCTTCTGATAGTTATAAATTCAATGGAACTACGTAACTTGGGTGGGACCCACCAGTAAGGAGCTACCCGGGTCGGCGTAAGGGCGATCGACTGAAAAGTAGGTGCCAGGGTGGTTACCGAGGGATGTCCGAGATGGGTGGCCAGCGCGTTCAACCCATTGAAGAGTGCAGGAGGGAAGGGACATTTCCGACTCTTCTGCAGAAATGGGCCTGGAGTCGCTACTCTTACATTTGTTGCACCTCTTTAGAGCCTCCCTGGCTTTAGGGTATATCCCCGAATGCTGGAGATAGGTAAGAGTTGTGTACATAGAACAAGTTTGTTTGTTCTGGAGTTGTGTACCTACCTCCCTAAGCAGGGTCGTGCTAAATATGACATTACAGACCATCAGCCTATCATCGTTTCTTTTCAAAACGATGAAGGTGGATGCATATACCTATATTATAATGGGGTACTGGTTCTTAAATCACTACATCCGTTCCAACACAGCATCGAGTTGAGGCTGGAAAAGGGAATATCTGCCCTAGGAGCGTTTTTAGATATCGAAGATGCGTTTAACATCACGTTCGATTCAATCAGTGAGGGTGGTGAAAGCTCAGGCAGGGGACTCTTGAACAGGTATGGATATAGGTGGTGTAGTGGCCATGACCTTTCCGTTAATCCGGAAAAGACCAAGGTTGTTTGTTCCATTAACAAATAGAAGGAGTCGAACGGACCTGAGGTGCTCACCCTTCGAGGGGGTCAACTGGGTCTGACCACGTCAGTGAAATATTTGGGAGTCATCATAGACTCCCGCCTGACCTGGAACGGCACATTTAGTGTATAAGATGTTTATGAGGATGTAAAAGGCCGGGCCTTTGGTTGTACGTACATGGGGCTTGAACCTCGACTGGTATATTGGCTTTACACTGTTGTGATAAGGCCAATAATACTGTATGGTGCACTTGTATTGTGGCCTGCAATGCGCAGGCGGGAGTCACTGGAGCCCTGAAACCACACCAACTTTGGCCATGGAGGCACTTTTGGGACTAGAGCCCAGAGGCGTAACTAGGGTACGGCAGGCATGGCTCATGCCATTGGCATCAATCAAGGGGACGCGGTATTAGCTATTTATAAGTATCACTTTTATATACATTGGAAATGTTTATAATTTCATAGGTATATTCGTATAATTACCTATCCAGTATACAGTTACGAGTTTTTCATTCAAGCAGAAAACACAACGGTGTCGCATCGAGTGACGATTGTGTACTCGACCGTGATGGTAAGACCCTGTCAGCAGACAGGTTCCGATCGGCCACGGCGCTTGATTGCAGGCGAACTTCTTGATCTGGGTGCCAGCGCACTGCGGAAAGAGGGGACAACGAAAGGGCGGAGGAGATGGCTCGTGAAGGCAGTAGTGGGGAACTTTGTCGAACCCGAGCCCACCCTGGCAATTGCTCCCTTCTTTGTCAGGGCTAGGATTACAGTCTGTTGCTAGAAACCGACATTTCAGTTAGTTATACATTTCTACGATCAGTCAATTCCAGGCACAATGGCAACAAGCAACCGAACTCAGTCGGCCCAGGGCCTTTTTAACAGAGTCCTTTGGCAAATCTGGGTGCTTTAAGCTTCTACTAAAACTGAATAGAAGTCAGATTAGGAAGATCACCTGTGTACCTACTGGGCACTGGATGGTCAACTATCACCTGCATAACATTGGGCTTATGGGGGAGCTCACGTGCAGGTTGTGTGACGAGGCAGATAACCTACCTAACATGTAGTCTGTCACTGTGACGCCTTGATCAGAGGCGGACATCAACTCCTTGGAGACAGCTATCTGCAACCAGGGAGGGTGAAGCAACTTAGTCTAAAGATTTAGACTATTTATTGAGAACCAGGCTCTGAACCTAGTTGCAAACGGAAGGGAGTAGGTACAATAGGATTTTTTGTAATGTTTGTGACCTTTTTGAATAAATCATTAATATTTAAAAATTTAAAAGTCTTTGAAAAAGCCACGTAGTCTAACTTGTTATTTAGACGGTTACACATACCATAAGAAAATTCAATCTCTAAAACTGGTTTGAAATATCTCTTACCGTTTTCGAATAATAAATTTTTAAAATTACCCCTGCAAATTCAGTTGTTGACATAAAAACTTGAATATCGACGAAGCCCTTGGAGGAAAGGGTCAACTATGGGGTATCGTTGTACTCCAAATTCGACGTAAAATCCGAAAATGTAGACAAAATAGGGAGTCCCTATTTAAAATAACAAAGTTGATGGCTACTTCCAGTATTTGCGGAAGTGGCGCCATCTAGAAAATATTTTAGTTCAATTCATCATGCGCCAAAACCCTTATATCTTTCTAACTGGCGGTCGTCAAGAATGACCCTACATGGGGTTTCAATAACTGTTCTGGTAGTAGTGCCTGTGGTTTTCCCTTTCTAGCATGAACATAGCGCCGTTCATATGGTTTGCTATCAACTGTTCGTCGCCAAAAAAACATGTACGTACGAACGAAAATACAAAGAAAACAATTCAATTGGTAAAAACACACAGAAATGAGAAAAGTATGCAGAAAGATAAAAAGCACAAGATTGACAGTTTTCAAGTCTTAATTTTTGCAATGTGGCGCTCAGACCAGAACAGTTATTGAATGCTTGTTACTTAAAACACTTAGACAAAACAATGCTCTAAAAAATTTAATTCAATATAGTAATAACAAAAAAAAAGAGAAAAAAGGGAATGTACAAAATGAATATCACAGCTCTGTTATTTAAAAAAATATGCTATAAACTACCATCTCCAATTACTCAATCGTGATTTCCTGAGTGCTTGTAGCGCTAATTCAGTTTTCTGCTGAGCTTCCCATTTCAATTTCATTTGGTTCTCTTTCCTATCTGAACATTGAACAATTGACTCATGTTCCAAAGCACCTTGAACACCTGTAATTGTTCAACAATTGGTTATTTATTAACTGAAAAATATTAAAAATGAAAGTACCTTTTTTTGTGAATAATTTTTCAAGAACATAGTCGTCTTGAGAACTTTTGCTACCGTCTTCCCTATTCTGATGCTTTTTGGTTTCCTTTTTCAGTAATCCTTCCACAACTTCTCCATCAACTATCCCTGATGTATCTACCTTAACGTCTAATTTCTTCCTACCCTTTGACTCTTTCTTTTCTTGGCCTTTTTTAACAGATTTCGGTTCCTCCACAATTGGTAACTCTTTTTTATTATTCTTCATTTTATGATATAACTCTGAGGTTTTCTCTGACAAGGCCAGAGCATTCGAGAAACTAACGTTAGTGCCAACATCATCGATTTTATTAACCACCTCTTCTTTCTTCTCTAACTTATTTCGATTTAATAACCTAAGTTCCATGGGAGACAGCTTCTTTAATACTTCTTTTTTTTGTAACTTTTGTAACCGTACCGCCTCTAACTCCTTTTGCTGTGAAGTTTTCTGTATTACATTACTTTCGGTGTTTTTATTACTAATGCTCTTTGCGATTTGTTGTGCTAAACTTCTCATCGCTTCTATCTTTGCATCTGAAAATTGCACGGAACTTTCGCCTTCATTTTTCTTCTCTTTCATTTTTTCTTGTAAACTGACCTACACACCGACATTTGAATTCAACATGCAATATGAATGTGAACTATTTACCCTAGAGTTGTGAAAAATATTCGTCGTTTCTGGATTCGAGCCATCGGCTGGCTCTGTAAAAGAAAATAAATCGTACAGATTGTTAGTTTTAAAAAACTTCTGGGTTTTTGGATCGAGCAGAACTTTGTTGCTAAGTAGCTGCTTCCACACTTGTCTCTGATACATCTGAAACATTTGCGATTAAAGTTAAAGCAACTTATGTCTCCATGAACACACTTTTTCCTCTATAGTACCGGCTGAAATGAGACGGTAGACTGTAACCTGTTTCTCTTGTCCTATCCTCCATGCTCGTTCCCTAGCTTGAGTGTCCGTAGCTGGATTCCAATCAGGATCGAATATTATAACCCTATTTGCACCCGTGAGATTAACACCCAATCCGCCAACTCTTGTTGTTAAAAGAAACACATCATAAGTGGAATCCTAAGGAACAGAAATGCTCAGGGATTTTGCTATTGTTTGATTATACCTCATTAAATTTGTTAATTAACGGCTGCCGTGAACTGATGCTCGTACCACCATCCATCTTCAAATACTTGTAACCTTGCTGATTTAAAAATTCTTCAAATATAGCTATCATAGTCCGAGCCTGCGTAAATAAAAGGACACGATGCTTTTGTTTTTTCCAAATTTTCAACAGAGCCGAGACGACCACCATTTTACCCGAACGTTTGTAGTAGCCAGGTTTGTCTTCTACACTTAGTTCACTGTTATTCTACAGTAGAAACAACATTTTATTCTCACTCAAAGATTATAATATAATATGTGTTAAGGGATTAACAGAGAACATAAATCATCTAAATTACGACACATTTCATTTGATATTAATACGCCGTACACCTCCATCAGCATTTAATCGACTACAAACAATTAGGTTTAAAAAAGATCGTTGGACATTTCTTCTCAGGCTTTACACTAATGGTCAAATAAAAAAAAACATTGTGCATCTCAATTCACTTGTTTTTCTGATTTGACCACTGTAATACTAAGAATAAATGCTTCATATTTGGTAATTTAACTGACTTTGTCGCTCCAATAAATTAGCAATAGTTCCAGCTTTAATTAGGAGTAGTTGTAGTGTAAGATATAGCAAGAATTACATACCCATGAATCATCATCTCCCAAATATAAATCTGGATGATTGCAAATTTTCCTTAACATGGTAATGGCCACTAAGACATTGGCACGAACATGATTTTCAGCAAACCAGTTCTTTCCCCTTCCTTTCAAAATCATTCCCACTTGATCACCCTGTACAAAATTTAGTTAAGGTTGGCCTTCAGCATCACACAGTTTACCATTAAGTAATTCTTATATAAATCCCTCTGCTCATCTGTCAGCGAACAGAACAAAACCTGTTCACTTTTATTAGGCAAGTGAATATATTTCTGGACCTCTTTCTTTGACCTTCTAAGCAAATGAGGTGATATCAGATCTTTTAGTGCTGTTGCTACAGACAGTGCAGTAGCTTCCTGAAAAATAAATCCCACTCACATATTACAATTCACATGTGGCAACACTGTCATGAACTTACCTGCATAGGCGTAGCATTAGTATATCCTCCCTGCATAATAGGAGTGGCAACATGCTCCATAAAAGTAGTCAAATTTCCCAACATACCCGGAACAATGAAATCAAATAAACTCCACAGCTCTTGTAAATTATTTTGCATGGGTGACCCAGTAAGCATAATACGATGGGGAGTAGTAAGCTGCTTAATCGCGATGCTCACCTGTAATGTGAACTTACAAGGTGCAAATATTTTACACAGAACTAACCGAGGAACTAACCTTTGCATTGTGATTTCGTATCTTATGTCCCTCGTCTAAGATGAGGTAATGCCAGGGTAATTCCGACAAATAGCCTTTGTATTTTAAAACTCCAGAATAGGTGGTAATCAGTATTCCTTTAGATTTGTTTATCTCTTTCATAAGTTGAGATTTGTTACCTGTCATTAACTAATTAAAAATATTTTGTGTTTGCTTTGATTTTACCAGTAAAGCTCCCTGACTGATGGAGAACAGCGACGCGAAATTCTGGAGCCCAATCGTGAAAATGTTTCACCCATTGATGAATAACGGTGGCGGGAACGACAATCAATGTTGCACCGAGGCCTGTATATCTAAATAGGTACATGCAATTACAGTAGGGGGAAATATACAATGGTTTATACCTTCCATGACTGGAAACTACACGGCTGTATTGCAGAGCTGCTAAAAATACAATTACTTGTACAGTTTTGCCTAAGCCCATTTCATCGCCTAGTAATCCACCTGTTGATTGTTGATGTATGTTCCATAACCATTTTACACCTTTTTGTTGATAACTGTAATTACCAATATACTAGAAATCCTTTTAAACATTCTACAAACTACACGAGTCATGTGTAAAATAGGTATTGAGGTATGTATGTGAACTCAAGCCTAGGTTGATGATCCAGGGTATTTCCTTACTTAGCTAATGTAACTCATATATGGAATTTTGCTCGGAATTTTGTTAGGTGGCTATGCAACACCAATTATTCCACTCAAAATGACACAGGAATTACACAGGGACATCAAAAAAGAAATTCAAACATACAAGAGACTCTCTGGGCACCGTAAGCCTCAGGTCACTACTCTAACCAGCGTACCTATATAAATCATTCCACATTTTATAAGGCACTTTGAAGCTAGCACTTATTTGAACATAATCAGGTGTTTCTTCACTTTGTTCCCTTTGCGTTTTCTCAAGCTCCTTGTAATATTCATCAAGTCTAGACTTAAAGAATTTAATGCATCCATCATCCCGAACCCTCTGAACATTTATATTTTTCAGTTGTCTTTGTTTCGTTGCTGTTGGCAGGGATTCCTGCTCCTCACCTAAAAAATGCCACATATCACAAACACTCTTCCAGTATGTATTCTAAAGTTCATTCTGATCAAAGATGGTGAACAAAACCACCCAGTAAAGAATGAAGTGAATAACATCACAAATTGCAGCTATGAGCTCAACATACCAGAAGATAAACAATCGTCAGACGGTTCATATTCGCTTCCTGAACAACTTGCTTCTCTATTGTTTCTCGGCTTTTTACATTTCTGCACAGTAATATGTTGAGCTTTGCGTTTTGTACCTGTTGATGTGCAACTCTTCGGAAGTGTAGAAGATGCTGTTTTGCTTTCATCACTTACGGTCCGACAACGTCTATATTCATGATGTTTCTTTAATTCCTCCTGTCTCTTAATATACGACTTAATATCTAAATTTAAGCTTGTTGTGGCAGTCTTAATTAACTCTACGGATTGTATTTCACCATCCTCCAATTCACCATTGGTGGCCGAAGTAGCATTATTCAATATTTCTAGTTCTTTCAATGCTTGCTGTTCTAAGACCTCTTGTGATTCTCCCCACACATTTAATTTTTGCAATTCGTCCATCTCAATAATCGAGCCATGGTCGTTATTCTGTAAAAAGGTAATTAGTGTGTAAGGGAGTAAACTGTGTAACTTATCTCTTGTGTATGAACACTACTAACCTGAGAAGCAGGAGGGATAAGTTCTGACATTATTATTAACCAGAGTAATTAACAGCTGTCATGAAACTTCACCATTCGCGTCTGCTAAGATTAAAGTAAAAATTCTGTGCTTGTGTTTTAACGTATTACACAAAATACTACCAGTTGAAACTTGAAATTGAAACAATTTGAGGTTAATATTGCACGACAATGTTGCATTCATATATATAAGAGAAGTATATATGGTTGCATTATATACATATATATAAGAGAAGTATATATATGATTATATATATGCCATGTTGTTGTTGCTACATGCATACAAGGTGATCTTTTATATACTCCGCAGGATTTATACAGAACAAAAACTGGTATAAGTCCATCATATCATTTGTAAGCAAACTCGAAGCTAAGTTCTAACACCTTGTGACACCATAATAAAGCAGTACTGCCTCAACAAATTTGATACTTAGTTATGAGTCTTTTGTTAGAATGTTCAAAATTGACCTGTGAAGTCACAAACAAATTTATAACGAACTGTGTGAAATTCACGAACCTCTTTTTTTTTAAGAGGTCCGTGGTGAAATTGTATTGGGGATCTTAAATATAGAAAACGTAACCACATTCTACTGCTAATATCTTCTAAAAAGTTAAGAAATTATAGCCCGTATGAATAAAAGGAAGCAATAAATGCTTATACTTGCAAAATTCAAAGTAAATTGTAATGTTCCCTCTGATGGAGAGAACATTTAGGGAAAAGAACCACTCTTGAAGATGACTTAAAACTTTATTTACAACTTAACACCTACCTATATCTACTACATTACGATTATTACTGACTGCACGCAACGCTTTACTTAATCAGTGAATTAGGTAATAATTAATTGTCACGTCATGCGCAAATCAATATTTTATATTCTTATTCCATTACAAAATACTCGTAACTGCCCCTTCATAGTGGTCTGTTTAGCATGGTTTAGCAGCGCTGCACTGCGTCCTGTCCTGCTGCTCAGCAGCGCTGCTAAGTTCCCCAGTGTGAAGGAGAAGGAGCACTTACGAGTATTTTACTTTTATTCATACGGGCCTATAACTTGAACGATTGACAAGTTTATTTAAGTACTATGCGATCAAAAATATGAGTAGCTGTCGAAGTACCTTTGGAATTTTTGTTTACATGGAAAATCGTACATACTTAACTTGACAATAGAATTCGACTCGACAGCAACTCATTTTTGAAATTTTGATCGCCCGTTATCTACATTATAGAATACAAAATCTTGACACTTTGGATATCTTTCATATCGTGTCATACATTTTGTACCTATAGTAATGTAGTTGGCATATTAATTGTTTTAAAAGACAAGTTTGTAAAAATGGTCAAAATAGAAATATTTTTTAAAATTATTGCCTTTATTTCCACTGTTAAAAACGTGTCTGTACATCCCAGTACAAAGACATTCGTCAGTGCTCAATAACACTTTTTTTTAGCAAAGTTTATACTTCAGTATCAGTATAATCAATGGCAAGAAGTGAATGGTAAAACGACCCAATTAATTCGTTATGTTTGAATCATCCTGTATAAAACTGATTAGAAAGTTGGTGGTGGCACTGCAGCTCCATGGCTACTCGCGGCAACTTCATGTACTTCCTTTTGGTGCGTCTATACGTCAGGTAAATGTTTTGTTGTAGAACTTAATCCGAGTTATTTCAAGGAATTTAGGAACATCGTGATTTATTTATATTCAAATTAGTGATATATAGTTTAGAATATCCCAGTAATGTCTAACTTTCGTTTTATTTCAGATAAATCACAATTATGTCGGACGCTGAAGTGTGAGTACTTTACCTAACCTATAAGCATTTCCTGGCTTTCTTTCCATAATGATGAGATAATTAGCAGGCTCCCTCTACTGAGGAACCCGTTATTATTACCATGCTGTAATTTCTGCTACCTGATGTTAAAACTAACATAAATTATGTATCGTTGGCGCTTTGCATGTTTGTTAAAGGAAATTGTACTTGCAGGGACGAAACTACGTACTCGAGACCCACCAGTGGGGGCTCCATGGACGTAAATCAGGCACTGCAGGAAGTTTTAAAGATTGCTTTAATTCACGACGGTGTCCTGCGTGGTTTACATGAAGCGGCGAAGGCTCTCGACAAAAGGCAGGCAGTCCTATGTATTTTAGCAGAGAATTGCAATGAACCCATGTTCAAAAAGCTAGTATCAGCTTTGTGCGCCGAACATCAAATCCCTCTCATCAAAGTGGACAACAACAAAAAATTGGGCGAATGGGCTGGTTTATGTAAAATAGACAACACAGGCAAAGCGCGTAAAGTTGTTGGATGTTCGTGTGTTGTTATAAAAGTGAGTACTTTTTCAATTAATAGCAAAATTAGTTGTAGCGGGTAGATTTGTTACTACCTAAGATACTACAATTATATAGCTTCAATCATTCACAAAATTGAAACATTTTTAAAGACCCAGCTGTTAAACTTGACTAAACAGTGATTTTTTTTCTAGGATTTTGGTGAAGAGTCGCCAGCACTAGATATCCTCCAGGAATATCTTAAGAATGCAAAATAATTGTTTTATAGGATTTAATAAATTATAAAATACCTGTATTTTTTTATTTATATGGTTTTGCTACCTAAAACGATATTGTTGCTTGCTGTAGTTCGTAAAAATTATTTAGTAGTCCAGTATTTTTAAACGTAATAGATATAATTATTGTATTTTCAACTGTTTTGCAGTTTATGAGTTCTGAAATACTGTATTATATCGCATTGTTCCAAAGGAAGAAAGTAGCTTGCATTTCTTCATCAAATTTGAAATCTAAAATTGGACCATGCAAATGGCTTTACATTTCTGAGAGCCTGTCCATGTTTTCTCAAGTGATTTCTTTAGTATTTGTGAAAATGACCACAATTTCCTGTAAAACGTATTGGACCTCTCTCACTTGTATACAATGGGTCGTATGAATAAAAGTAAGCAAATGCTTATACTTGCAAAACTCAAAGTAAATACTCGTAACTGCCCCTTCATACTGTTCTGTTTAGCAGCGCTGCACTGCGTCCTGTCCTTCTGCTTAGAAGGGCTGCTAAGTCGCCCAGTGCGAAGGAGCACTTACGAGTATTTACTTTTATTCATACGACCCAATGTATTGTTTTACTTTTTGTACTTCCTTTCTATAACTGGGGATACCGAGTTGGTAGAGTCATAGGCAAAATATTTGTTGGTAGTGCCTTTGTTTAATCATGGAAGGTTAGTACCAAGACTGGCCTGGTACCTTGGGTGAAAAGTAGTACAGGGCGCCGACATGGTCTGCACTTAAGAGGGTGAGAAAATGGTTTAATATTTGTCATCCATTGCTTAATATTCTCTGGTGTCCTATGAAGAGATGTAATTTATAGGAAAATAATATTTTACGAGCGTATCCTTATATGTTTAGGTATGGGTTAAAGTATGTAGGAAAGTATATTTTTAAAATACAAAAAAACATCATCGAAAAGAAATAATTATAGATATTAACCTAAATCATTTATTTAAAAAATGGATTAAATAAAATTAACAATGTGACCATTCTACACTCACACACTAATTTCCCCCAAGAACATTCCCTCTACCCCAATTGTGTCCCCCTCTAAATAAACCACCTCTAGTAGCGGGAGGAGGACGTGGAGCTCTTTGAGGAGGTTGTCCGAATCCATGCACTCCTCCGAAATTGTCTGGAAACCACTCCTTAAGAATAGATGGCGTCTGGAGTAATACTGGCCCTCCGAGCTCTTGGGGATATTTAAACATCAGGAAGAAGTATAGATGGCCAATCAGAATACCAATTATTTCGTACAGACCACCACCGGAAATGACCATGTTAAATGCTAATAACACCCATGGCAAATACATCGCCTTAAATCTTGTTCCGAACCAGAAATTAACAATTACATCTTTATTAAGTTGACACCAAATGTACAGAATCGATAACACCATAGGATCGAGTAATAACTAAAAGAGGTGATTTGTTTTAATGATTCTTAAACGCTACCGACTACTTACCGGTATTTCTGCGATTAAACCGACAATCACGCAGCAAATCCAATTGAAAATCAGCATAAAGAAATAATCGGCTGGTTTACCACTGTACTGATCTGAAACATGAAATAAAAATATATGGGTGCTTTCTAAAAACAGTCTGTGTATTTCTTGTATAGGTGTTCTATTAGTCGCTTATTTTGACAATATTTAAAGAATCATAATGATTTTTTGGAAAATTAAAAATAGTCAACATTAACTACATTATTAACAAAAAATGGACGTATTGGGCGTATAAAAACAAATTAAATTTTTTGGTGAACTTCATTGGACAAATAGCTGTGTATCACAATACAAAATTGCCTTCTGTAAAATTTGCGATCACTAATTGTTTTTAAATAAAAAAATTATTTGAATATATCAAATAAAGGTGTCGAAGTTGTTAACGAACATTCACACACTTCTTCTAACCGAATCATATTTCAGTGTTCCTTGCACCAGACGGCCTTGTTTGTTTAGAAAATTATCAAAACTTACAGTGACAGTAGGATTGGCAACGTTTTTATCCTATACCCGTATTACGTACTACCATCTCAATGTGAATACCATTATAGTATTTATAGTTAGTTAATAAACTGACGTTACTTACCAGTTTCTAATCGACGAGAATAATTGTAGAGAAAATATAAATTAATCAAAAAATGAAATCCACTTCCCGGACTAAGAGGATAATAAAATAAACATGTGAACAACCTCCATATCTGAAACCGTGTCAATGGTTCATATAAAAGGATCATAGTATGCGGCCGAAATATTCCTATTCGTCCGGCTAACGTAAATCCCACGGTTAAAGTCAACCAGTACCTTGTAAAGAAAGGTACTGATCGAAACCAATCTCCCAAATCAGACATACTTATTTTCTAAAACAGATTGATTATAGATGCAAATCCAATGATAATTATTCACTCACATTTTCTTAATAAACAAACTTCACTTATAAATCTCTTGGAGTGTGTTTCTCATAATAAAGTTTTCAGATTACAACACATTAGTGCATGTGAAATAATAATTCCGCAGGGACACGTGTATGTCAACAGTTGGTTGTGCTTGTAAAGAAGACACTACAATTCAGCTACTTATGCGGTCTATTCGGTTCGAAATTAAACTTTGGTGGTTATCACTAGCGTTCATTGATATGCATTTACAATAAATTTTAAATCGTATAAATAAGATCAGCAATAAATTTTAAAAAAAACACATAATTCATGAACTTTCAATATGACCAACAAATTTTCTTGACAGCTGATGTGGAAGTGGAACTGAAGCTGGTGCCGGAATTTAAGATAAAAGTGGAGACACCAATTTAGCAAATGCGGCACCCATGGAGCTTTACGATCATATACAGGGTGGTGCACCCTAAGTAGGAACATAGATTTAACATGGGAAATGAGTTTTATGCAATATCCTGCCCTACTGTACATTTTACAGAAAAAACTGTAGAGTTTAAAGTTGTTCAGAATTAAAAGGTGCATATAACACTGTTTTTACATGTTTTATGAAGCTTTTGGTAGGTATGCCTGAAAATTTAAAAATAAATTTGACTATTCAATTCATCTAACATTTGTCACATTTCGACCAGTGAAATGTCGAGATTTCAAATTGTTGAGCCAATGGGAACGAATTATAGTGACAATTTCACGTGTGGTATTTCAGCGACAATTCAACTCATGTATAAAAAAACGCATAAGCCGCGGTGCAATTGTCACTTTGACAGTGGCAAAAGTTACCTGCAACTTTTCCAGCGACAAATGCACTAGTGGTTTTTTCACTATTCATTTTCGAACCAATTATCGCATTATCCTTTCCCATATGACTAGTTTGACGTCTGTCAATAATTGATTAGTTTGGTGAATTTCTTGTTCGTTAAATTGTCCTGCCGAATTACACTCGAGGCTTGTATTTAAACTGAGTAAATTTTTGTTGTTGCAATTCAAATCTGTTTCCTTTTAGCAATTGGACTCGAAAAACTGTCAACCTAAAAATGCTCCACCTGCGGTGTCGCATTTTTATTATTTGACAGTTTTTCTCGTCTAATTGCTAGGCAACAGATTTTCATTACCTAAACAACCCAAATTTACTCGGTAAAATACAAACCTCTTGTGCAATTATAATTTCTTGTTCGTTAAATTGTCACTTTGACCGCAAAAGTTACCTGCAACTTTTCCAGCGAGTGGTTTTTTCACTTATTCATTTTCGAACCAATTATCGCATTATTTCCCATATGACTGACGTCTGTCAATAATTGATTAATTGGTGAATTTCTTGTTCGTTAAATTGTCCTGCCGAATTACACTCGAGGTTTGTATTTAAACCGAGTAAATTTGGGTTGTTGCAATTCAAATCTGTTTCCTTTTAGCAATTGAACTCGAAAAACTGTCAACCTAAAAATGCTCCACCTTCGGTGTCGCATTTTTATTAGTTGACAGTTTTTCTCGTCTAATTGCTAGGTAACAGATTTTCATTACCTTAACAACCCAAATTTACTCGGTAAAATACAAACCTCTTGTGTAATTATAAGTGATAATTTCACGTGTGGTATTTCAGCGACAATTCAATGCGATTATTCAATGACATTTGTCAAACTTCCACCAGTGAAATGTAGCGAAATTTTGTCGTATTAACCGGAACATTCTGCTTAGTTTGTTAATCAATTTCGACAACCGACTTATCACCACATCTTTTAATTTAATCACTCATAACGAATTAGCTTGGAGCACAAAAGTTCGAATAGAATCAATAGCAAAATGAAAAGCAACTTCCGTAATTTATTTTGACGTTTATTGTTGTCATGGAAATACATTCGCGTGGGTAATTATGCTTAATTTTTCTTTGGATTCATTGAATAGTCCTCCGAATACCATTCGTAGTCTAAGTATTTGTATATTATTTTTGAGCTGCTGCTCCACTCATGCTAGTTACGCTTTTTAATACCACTCGCGCAAGCGCTCGTGGTATTAATCAGCGTAACTAGCATTCGTGACAGCAGCTCAAAAATATTCGACAATACTTCGACTACTTATGGTATTATATATGAACATTTCTGTTATTAGTAGCAATTCATAAAACAACAAAAGTCATGGCTATTGTTTGAATGTAACCAATTCGAGTTAAGGTACTGTCCAGATTTCTATTTTATTCTATTAACTTACAAGGAACATGAAAAAAAATCTATAAAGGATTTAGGAATTATATTTGACTTCAAATTAACATTCACAAGCCATGTTAACTCAATAAGTAGTTAATAGTGCCTCAAAACTGTTGGGTTTTATCTTTAGGAACTGTTCGACATTCCACAACGTTAAAGCCTTGAATACGTTATATTTTTCGATTGTCAGATCTAAGCTGGAATATGAATCCTTAATTTGGAGACCGCATATATTGTACATGTTTTGGAGCGAGTTCAGCGGAAATATTACCCCCCAACAAAGCTTTGGTTATTACAGGCCCATAGCCGGGGGTGGCCAGATGGGGCTGACTCGGCCCGGCTGAGGCTCAACTAGAACCGTGATCTTGCCCCCATACTGGCTATTACGGTTTTTATTTTACCACCATCAGAAAGCTGAGAAAAGAGAAATTGCATAATTAAGTGCTAAATTAATCACTTTTGCTGAACACATTTATTTAAATTAAACCCGGCATTCTACTAGTTCAGGGCGATGGTGCAGAAGCAGAACACTATTCCACAAAGGTGCCAGAAATAACAAGGAAGCAATGTGATTAGTTCGAATTAAGTGCTAATTGAACTACAAATGTTAAAATAGATAGGTAAGTATATAATTATAAGTTTTTACTTCTATTGCAGTGGAGAACGTTATCTGATATTTTTCGCCTCTAACATATCATTTTGGAATTAACATTTGGTTCGATGATCTACGAAACAGCTCACGAAGACCGTAGGTACCTCTTTGTATTTGGGTCACCTTTATTGAAGTATTGTGCTGGCCGGGTTTGCTCTACAGCGTAATAGGGTACAATTTGGAAAAAGTAGCACCAGAACTTCCTAAGTTGTAACATGAGGGAGGATTAGAAACTATACTTTTAGTGGGGTGGGCAATTCAATTGTTGACAAAGGTACCCGTACATTTTTATAGGTAGTAAGTACCAAAAACGACAACGAAATTTGCGTGCAAATGAGCTTCAAACTTGTACCTAACATTACTGGAGCATAAATCTGGCGATAACAAAATTCCTTTGTGATTTCTACGTTTGTTAGCGTATAGCACCTAATTCCCTTCCCCTAATCGTCACGTGATAAAAGATAAATATTATCATGAATTGGAACTTGATCAAATACATTTATCGCAGGTAAACTCGCGCATACCAAACCTTGCTATTTGTACCAATTCATGAAGTATAATATGAAACAAGCGTTGTGTTTCTGTTGTTACAAAGGTAACAATGACAAAGACGCGATAATATATAAAAACAAAGGTGGTAAGGTTTTTCATGCATGTTACTTTCAGTCTGTAATATTGCAATTCAAAGCAGGGGTCCAAGTTTCTAGGAACAGTGGAAGCTCTGCATCAGAGGTGTACGAAATGAGTACCATCCCCAATGGTATTTCACCAAGAATGAGGACGCAGTCTAATTCGTCAACGTTTAGCGCCAAATCGTTTTATAGTGCCAAGTCTACATTAACAAATGATGGGGATTTTTACAGTGTGTGCAGTGGCGATTCTGTCGAAACATTTAAAAATTCAAATCTAAACATTAAGTAAGTGAATATGGCTGATTAAAATTAATACTCTTGTGAATGTCCTAGGTAAAACTTCTACCTATGTAGTTCACACGTTTTCGATATACGTTGCAATCGAAGATCTGAAAACTATCAACACACTTATCTATGTTCATAGTTCAAAATCTTACCTACGTTCGTAATAATAGATAGTAATAAATATTGTGATACAGGGAATTAAAAGTGCAAATGACTACAGAACATGTTTGCATAGACTAGCATATTGTAAACAGGCACTATCTTATAGTTGAATCCTGACTGGGAGATCTTCCTTTTCTGAAATAGGTGTATCTGTCTACCACGCTCAGTCCAAGGGATTTTCTAAAATTGTGTCGGCTCGGATATATTTATCTATTTTGTTTTGAATTAGTTACTTGTAATATAATAGCAAAAGAAATGGAATTCAGATTGCGTAGGTAGGCAGGTACAACATACCTCGGTATGTTTCTGAAGCGCTAGATTAGTAGGTTCTATTGAATACTGTATCAGTACCAATCACGTAGAGTAGAAAGTGTCATATCATTATGGAACTTTCCAAAAGTCCCAATAATGGCCAAATAAATTACAATTTATGTACTTATTTGCATTAGGTTAATTTTAATTAAGTAGTAATAATTAATTGTTAGAATAGATATATAAAGTTACAACATTAGAAATTTATTATTTTTGAAGTTTTAAGCATTTATAACTATATGTTACGGAATCTAAGTACATTACCCCACAAAAGATGTACGTATAATACGCACATAAACTTGCGATTTTTTTAAATGCACACCTCATATTCCAATATTTTACCTTCTTTTCTACACCACCGGTCTATCAATCCCGAAATTTCAAGTGACTGTCTTCCCAATTGCAACTTCATGGTAGTAAAATGTTTGCTTACTGCACACAACACATAGGTACGTATTTTTACCGCATATGAACTAAATGAAACCCGTTGGTCTATTAATTCGTGATACTGCATTTCAAATGCAAAATAAATCGACCGTTTTATCGCATAAAACTTTTCCGTACTCATGGCGCTCTGGATTCTGTGCCCACAATTATATATGGCAGACTTCAAATTCGTGGCTCTGTATTGGAAAATTCGCAACAGTGTGGACTAAAGAGGGCAAAGTTGCCCCTTTCTGGTGACTAAAAAAACGCTTTTCAAGTTTTTGAAAAATTTTTGAAAATAATTGAGCTGAAAATGTCAAATGTTGTTTTCATTTTCTCTATATTAAATGATCAGAAAGGAACGGTTCCCGTTAGCACCTTTTATGGGCACTTTTCCCCAAAGAATCTGAATTTATTATCAGAATTTCCATAGCACGCTCGATGTAGAAGCTATTAGTTTGTTATTTCTTTTGGCGCCATATTGGATTTTTACGGAGTGAAATAGAAGACAAAAAAATAAAAATAATGACGTGTCATAAATATACCTAAACATAATTTTCAAAAAAAAATAGAAAATACGATTTCCTATTTCATATACCTACTTATTGCAAAGAGACTTGTTCAAAGTAGCTATACCCGACCTCTGCTGATCCGCACCGCACCATTTCATCTTATAGCTAAAACTTTTCATACACTTCATTGTACAAAAATAACACGGAAAATAGTGATTTGCCTAAATTATAGTTTAATTTTAGCATAGACAGCTATAAAATCTTTAGTATCACCCACTTCTTGAAAGTCGCACAATTCCCACGCATCTTTTAATTTTGGTTTAAACGGATCCGGATCTGTGTGAGTTCCACGTCCAGGACCTGGTCCTATAATCATAATAACGTTTCCGGCATAAGCATTGACATAATCTTGAAAAGCTGGACCATTGTTAAAATAGCAGAACAACAATGCGTGGTCTTCTTTTAAATCATTACTTTGTATTGGCATACTTGGGAATTTAACTGGAATGAATTGGGGCATGGAATATTTACTAGTCCACCATTCTTTATTTACTTCAATTCCTATTACCGAAAAATCTGCAAAGTAGGTGAATTAGTTTTTTTAATCCATTTGCGAAATATATGTACTTACTACTAAAGCTATGAATTAACCATTCCAGTAATCCCGTTCCGCAACCAATTGAAATAATTCCTTTAAGATTGTATTTTTCAATTACACCTTGAACAAACTGCAAATTTTTTTTAGTGGGCCATACCCATAATAACTTTGTAGTAACCGCATTTTTCGATTCGTCACTTATATCCAATATTCTTTTCCAATTATTTTGGGAATATAAAGAAACTATTACATCGATAACATGGTCTTCCATTTTACAGTTAGATATACCTACCTATGGTACATACGTAGGTAGGTACTTAAACAGAATGCGTGTTACTACAATTAAATTGGCAAAACTTTTGACCCTGTACCAATACCTACCTACCTATGTTACATGATTAATATATTTAAGTCTAATTTTAAAACATCGAACGATTTGGCTATTACTTGATTCTAAATATACCTACACTTAATTACCTGAACACGTTATTGAATTGCATTTCATTTTCAACATTTCGGATAGGTATACACGGAGCGCTTACACTTCCAAGCATTGTAGATGCATAAAACAATTATGCATACCTAACTTTTGCATCTTTATAAACCAACTTGATTTTATATTGTCCATGAGTAATTTTGCGATTGTAGGATGATTCGCCCCCGAAAATTCGCCCCGGTAAATTCGCCCCTGGAATATTCGCCCCCAAGAAAACTCGCCCCCAAGTAAATTCGCCCCGGACTGTTCGCCCCAGAAAGATTCGCCCCGGAAAATTCGCCCCCGGCAAATTCGCCCCCGACAAATTCGCCCCCGGTGATTTCGTTCCCGTAGGATTCTCCCCATAAGATTTATTAATCATTGGAGGTAACAGGGCCAGCAGTTCATAAAATGAATGTTGTTTAATTTTAATTTTTTTTTGTAATAACTGTGTATATAAAGGGGTAGAATAATAGCACTCAAATACCTGTTAACTAAAATATGAATAGGTAATTAAGGTAAGGTTGAATAAAGTAAATCTGAAAATCAAACTGACAACAGCAAAAAAGGAACTCTTATGGCATCAGTAATCCGTATTGTCATTTTTATACTTACATAATAATAGGACACAAAGTATTTACTAAATTTTTGGTAAATGGTCAACGTTCAACATTTTTTGATCTCTAGTGGATACTTTGGACATTTTAAAACTTTTATGGCATTTGCACATTTTTTACCAAAATTCTCAAATTTAAGGCTGATCCGACGGGCTGAATTTGGAACGAGTACAAGAGTACCGTATAGCAGACTAACTAATATAAATATATAAGCAAAATTTTTTTTATATTTTAAAGAAATGGGACGTTTCGAGTTAGATTTTTTTAGATTATTTTAATTATGATTTGATACTTCAGCAAACTTCATCAATGTTGGTGTTTTTCAACACAAATTTACATCAAATCTGGGCCAATTTTCAAATGTAAGTCTAAAGAAAGAATCATCCTTTGTTTATACATTGATGCCAAAAACATTTCAATACATCCATAAATGGCTGAGTATTTATAGACTCCTTTGTAAACGCAATTTGTTGTAAAATGTATTGTAAACATATGGTTCACGTTGAACCGTTGAATCAGCCTTTTACAGGTGAAAAACGATTGAATATGAACAATTTCGAGTTGTCAGTCTCGTCGTATTGAGTTCCAAATATCGTCATTTTTGCAAATATTTATTTAATTAATTTAAACCAACCTATTACTTCCGAGGGTTAATAAATGTAATGGGGCGAATGCTACGGGGGCGAATTTGTCGGGGCGAATTTGTTGGGGGCGAATTTACTGGGGGCGAATATTCTGGGGGCGAATTTACTTGGGGGCGAATTTACTTGGGGGCGAATATTCCGGGGGCGAATTTTCCGGGGCGAATTTACCGGGGCGAATCTTCCGGGGCGAATTTACCGCACACCAATTTTGCGTATACCTAAGCTAAAACTAGAGCTCAAACTTTTAGAAGAATAAATAACTAGCGCCTTGCCTGATGACATCGAAGAATGTTTACAATTGGAAAAATCATATTTCCGTATTAAAATATTAAGAATTGTAGGTGTAGCAATGTTATGTGTTGCATACCGTACACTCTACGACGAACCGGCACGTTAGTAACTTCATCATCGACAAAACTGTTTTTCTTTTATCATAGTCCATCGCTAGTTAGACAAAAAACTCGTGAAAACAGAATCTTTATAATTTAATTTTTTCGCGTACAAGAAGAGGTAGAATAATCGTTTCACATGATTTCTATGTAGAATTTATATCTCTATAACAAATATTTTTGCGTAAAATAATTAGGAAACGTTTGCGCAAAGAAAAAGTAATTTCTTATGTTAAACGCCTATGTTCCACTTTTCGATTTACACCCTGTACATCGTTGTAGAAAATAATAATAATTATATATGTACCTAATTGTATTAGTATAGGATAGGTATCTAATTTGGAAATTGTATGGTATTAGATTTAAATTATATTTAGTGCTCACTGTTGATAATATAATTGTCTGCTCGCATAGCTTTAATTTTATTTTTTTAATACACAGAATGCCACGTCCTTGCAATTTACCCTGACGGCTAGCTCGAAAATGCAAAACATCCACCACTTACTCCAACAAGGGTTTCTCGCTAATGTTTAAAAAACAACAACAAATCCACAATCTTGAGTTTCAAATCTGTGATGTTGGTATATTTTATATGAAAAAATAAACCCATAGAGCGTTGAAAAAGCGGCAGAGTACCTCGGTTTAGCGCTACGGGGTCATTGGATTTGACCCATTTTCAATTGGCTTGCTACATGTGTATATATGTTAACTGTGCAAAGTTTGAACGGAATCATGTCATACACAAGTATATGAAGCGCAAAGTGTAGAAATAAATTGCTATGAAATTGTTTTACATAAGGCAGATAAATAATGCACTAAAAAACTTTTAATAAATTTATTTAACATGTACTTTTGGAATTATAAATACATTCAATTACTATAAATCTGTGTAAATGGCAATGCAAAAATATATCTGACTACAAAATGTGTTGACAGGTAACATGTAACAATAATCTCTAAAATGTACTAGGTATATAAATTAAGGTAGAGATATTTGTACAAACTTTACTTCATAATGGCACTTTTGTAATAAATACCATTCACAGTAATGCAATAACGTATACAAACAATTGAACAAAATAATAAATAAATACACTTATAATAATTAAATAGAATCTAAGTAGTAAATGACGCTTATGTGTATACCAAAAAATTGGGCGTGTTGAAATATCTTGCAGCAAAGGATTTACCTATATCAGTTGGTGAACTAAAGGCAAGTTCATCTTTGCCCATAATATAACCATAAACGAAATTTGCTCGCAAACAGTTCAACAGTGATGTTGCAATTCCTTTTCTTCTGTGTGCTTGTGAGACCCAAATACGACTTATGCCACATTTAATAGGAAACTTGGTCTCTGAGCATAGATCTATACCGGTATTGTCGGAAAGTAAACGATAAGCAACAGATTGATATTCGGCAATAACGCAGCCTATTATCACTTGTTTATGTATGTACAAAAATGCCTGAAAGATAAACAATTTAGAATCTGATTAAGTCAACTGTAATATATCTTACCTGAGCATTATCTAAAGAAACGGGCATTTCATAATATCCGAGATCTCGATTGATTACCTCCAATAATTCCTTTACTTTTTTCAACCAGGCTTTGGGATCGCTCGGTACAACTTTTATAATGCGATCACTGGATATTTGTGATACTACCCGTTCGTCTTTCCATCCCTGTAAGATGCACAATGTACAACTTTTTTCGAAAGTGAGACAGTCAGTTTGTAATTGTAATTTTATATATTGACAAAAAACCGAATGCGTGCATAGCCAATTTGAATTTTTGCGGTTAGAAGTAGACGTAGGCGCCTAGTCCCATGTGAAGTTACTGCATTTGTGTAAAAGTTGTCTCTAATTGTAATAAATCGACATTTAAAAATGATGTATCTATCTCTCATGGGGTATGTTCCAAAATCATGTTAATCTATGCTACTGCCAAAATGAAGACAATAAAAAAGCAAAAGGTTATCTCATGATAATAATAATAAAGTTTATTTCCCTACAGAGTATAATCCAATTAGAGATCAAGGCCAACATAATAATTGTACTGTTTCTTAAAAAAAGTGAAACAAATAAATCCTAAACTTACCTTAAAACGAAAGGAAATATGACCATATACATATTTCCTCATTTTTCTACATTATGCATTATTATTGATGAACATCTTTTTAATAGCATAAACAAAGAGCTTTCATTGTACAACCTTTTAGAAACGCCCAGATTAAAACAAAATTGCAGTCCCTGATTTAGGGAATGAAGACATATTGATAGGACTATGATAATAATAATGCCTTCGATTGCGTCACACAGGAAACAATATGGAAAAGTCTCAAAAAAATAGGGATAAGAGGGACGTTAAAGGTGTAAAAATTTTAAAATGCCTTGAGGATATTTTTTTGCAAGAAAAAATCGTATCTTTAAAAATGTACAGGTTGAGTTAACCGAGGAGTTAACCCCGCTACTCCTCAGTCAGGTCTGTGTGTTTGGGTATTATTGGAGAAGTATTGGACAAGTTTACAGCGTGCCTCAAATATCTATCCAAAAATGTCTACCAACTCTCCTACTAAGAGTACTATTAAATAAACTATGAAAAGCGAGATGAAAAGCTTTAGAAAGGTCTATAAAAATTTCTCTAATCGCTAACGTGATCTCCTCTTTCAACAATCAAATAGGTAGTGATGGCGTCTGAAGTACTCCTTCCGCCCCGGGAATGTTTCGCAAGCAAAGAAAATTTGGCTCTTACTCAGTAATAGAAAAATACATATTTGATTGATTTTTACAAAATTGGAATGCTGTCTATTTTTTTTTTAGCTAAGCCACCCACATTTTACACTGCATTTCTAACATTCTCTTATAATTTATATAATGGCGAGGTGGCCATGCAAAAAAATGAAACTAATGTCAATGACTCATGACATTGGGAATTAAATTAAATCCATTTTGTAATCAAGTATTTTTAAGAGTATTTTTACTATCAAGTTTATTCTCCAGTTTTTAGACTCAGATTAGATCAGATGGGAAATAGGTGAGTGTACAACCTCGTATACGTCATTATTAGCAACAGTTGAACGATACCAGAAAAATCGAGAGAAAAATATACAAGGTGTTCCATTTTAAAAAAGTGACATTTTTAATATCCAGTTTTGTAACTTTGGACCTACAAACAAAACACCCTGTAAATTTATTTTTAATTGTTTCATAGTAGATGTAATATTTACTTGACTTTTACTTTACCCAGGATAAAAGATATACAGCCTGGCATCAAAATTTAAGTAGTAATTTTGACAAACTGACGCTTGAAAATGTCAAATGTTTTTTATAAATCGAATTATCTTTAAAACTAGTCCTTCGTATATTAACCATCGAGTTAACCATGTAATAAACAAGTAAAAAGGTTTTCGCCCTAAGGCGATTAACTTCAGCGCATTTTTCATAAATTGATCAATTTACCTTCTTGTTTCCAATCTCTAAATGAACAACTTTTTTCCAAGAAACTTAAAACTTTTTTACGCGAAAATCCAATATATAACATCCAAGAGTTTTTAGATAACGACCTCAAGACTGTTTAACGCCTTAAGTTTTTTTTTGTTGTTTGTATTTTTTGTTTGTTTGTTTGTTTGGTTTAATTGTTTTATTTCTAAATGATTTTTCATGTTATTTAATATTGTTCTATATGTCTCATGTATTTTATGTGTTTTATGTGTTATACGATTTCGACGGACGAGTGTAAGCATTTTTTAAATGTATTAACACAATAAAAATTACTTACTTACTTACTTACAATACTTCCCCATAGGCCATACCTATGTGCGCTATGTTTTTCATTACTAGAAGCATATATGGTTAAAATTTTAAAGAAATATCTTCATAAATAAGGAAGTTGGCACTTACTGCGCAGTTGATATTGAGCGTCCTGCGCATGCGCTTATTAATATTTACAATATGCAATACGTTTGCTTTTACTATTATAAGCATCTTTGGTTAAAATTTCAAAGAAATATCTCCATAAATAAGGTTGGCGTTGCACAGTCTGCGCATGCGCACATCTGATTTTTACTATATGCGATATATTTGCCTTTACTACAAGTATCTGTGATTAAAATTTCAACAAAATATATTAATAAATAAAAAAGTTAACATTGCGCACTGCGCAGTTCAATCGTCAAGATTTTCCTTGACTCAGGTGCCAGAGCGATACGCTACTGAATGCAAAAAGAACGAACTAAATATCTTGAAAACTGTAGGAGTAGTTAAGGCCTCGGACAGACGGACGGACAGAAAAGTGGCTGTAATAGCGCACCCAACTTCGTTGGAAAATGCGCTAAAAAAGTAGTACGTAGAATTAAATAATGCATTCAAATACAGGGGGTTGCATATCTGGTTTCATAGTTCATTTGAAAAGTATCTAAAAACTTTTCTGGTAGAAGTAAAAGAGTGCAAGTGGAATTTGAAAGCAAATTAGATCAACAATTGATCACATATTTGAACAGTTTTACTTACATTGTATCGTAACACGTTTCCCGAGTTGTGGTAGTTGAGGTGTATTAATTCATCATTTGGATCTCCCATATGGTAGACAAATTTGCAAACAGTACATTGAGTTGCTCCAAATTTCTTCTGTCCGGCATCTAACAGCAACTGGTTCTTGGGCAAAGGCTTAATTTTCTTAACGAGAGGATTTTTAGGCACTTTAAAACAGTTCGGCGAAACGTTTTGTTTCCCACAAAAAATGGGGTAGAGCTTTAGACAATCTGCATCTCCATTGCCGCCGTTCACTTCTCGGTTTCTAGTAGGACTATTTAAAGCTAATCCCGAAGTCATGTTGCACATCTGAGACGTTGGCGATAGTAAGATCGATTTTTCTATTGCGGTTTTCCTTACTGGCTGATCTTCAGTGTTGGGGGAACTTTCGGCAGGTACATGTAGATGGATGGAGTTTTCCGACATGGTCACGGAATTATGAGCCTTCAATATCATCTGTTCACAATTCGGCATCTGCACTTCATCACGCAATGTACCTAAGATGTTGTTCAATGTCTCGGATGATATTAAACTGTCCTCCGGTGCAAGTAAGTCCGATACATCTAAATTAATGTCAAACTCTTTAAAATAGGCGACTTCATTGGTAGGACTCAGAGGATCGGCTTTTTCTTTATCGAGTTTGAAATTAAAATGTTTATCGACGACTATAGCGGAACTTCTCTGAGATTTAAAGAATTTTTTATTTTCGTCTTGCAAAGGATGTTCAGCTGGCCGTTTCTTCGCCACAACGATTTTGTTTTGGGCCGAGTGTTCCAATTTAGCTACACCGCTGTTGGAGTGAGCGCTGGGCAATGGTTGAATTTGCGTTTTACCATATTCGGCATTAAAATTTTCAACACTTTTTAAATACTTATTGAACGCAGTATTCGCAGTGATATCAAACACGGCCTCTAGTAGCTGCTCGCTATTTACTTTTCTCGCTTTAGGCTTTTTTACTTTATGCCTCACACCGGCGTTAATTTGACCAAATCTCTTTTTAGTCCCCCGATGACACAGATAAATTGAAGACTTATTAGTTTTCCGTTGAGTACCATTTGGAGATTTATTCTCGTTAGTTGGTGGACTATGCTCTTGGACAGGTTTCGGAAATAGCTCCATCCGCACTTTTGAATTTTGATCGAGTTTTTGTAGCTTGTTCGACTGCGATGAATTGGACAAACCCATTTTACGTTTGCCAACTTCTGGTGCCGAGCAAGGACTATTTTCCTCGGCGTAATTTCGAATCAATTTAGTCGCGATGGTATTCAATGCAGATGTGTCCTGAGGCTCGATGCTATCGGGTGATTTCGGTTTAAGTTTCTTTGGTGAGAAAACTACCGATTGTGGAACAATTTGCGGAGGACTTAGATGTAAGGGAGCTGCTGTTGTATTAATCTCTGTATTAATAGTTTGATTGAAAAACTTATCATTTAAGGGCGTCTTAATTACATCCGGATTATTGTCGACGTCTGAATTCTTTAAAGGATCGTGAATATTTTCAATTATAATATAATCTTCTATGGAATCCCCGCTGAAGAGTAATACATTTTCCTCTTCACATTGCTGCAAAGAGCGTGAGTCTAAAGGTGTATCGGTTTTAGATGAATATGACGATGAGCCATTTGCTGTGAGGGGGGTCAATGAAAAATCGTCAAAATTATCTTCTTCAATTGATGGAAACAGTTGTCTGCGACTGTGATGTGTATTACTTTTGGAAGACTCTTTAGTAGCAGAAAAAGAAATGGTTTCTTCATTGTGTAATGAATGTTCAAACATTATGAATGTAGATCTTTTTTAGTACATAAAATGCTTCATTTGTGGGTCGCGAATTCCATAATGTTGTCAGTTTGAAATAATAATTTCAAAAATCTTACCAATTTTCAACAGAAAAACGGTCAAACATAGTGCAACACACACATTTAGATTTTCGACTGTTACAACCGTTGAATTAAAACAAACAGCTGATTCTAACCTGGAAGTTATTTACCGCCAATTCTTCTATCTCTCTTGCACTCTTACGATATTGCCAATTTTACGAAATCGCAAATGGCATATGCGGGTTCCCATCATATAATAGCATACAAGGTGTTTCCAAATTAGATTTCCATTTCTATAAAACACTACAAATACGTGCAGTTTTCACTACTTTAGAGCGAGCTATGAAAATATTCGCATAATAATACAATAACCATTTCAGAACAGTAATATTATTGCTGTGACTTCGAATATGGGTACGTCCATAAACTTTGATTTGATTTGATGATTTTTGATATAAATTTTCGATATGCCAGTATTGTTTTCTAGACGTTTTGAAGCCCACTCCAAAAAAATCAAAATAAAGGTGCCAGAGGCCAGAGGGCATTTTCTAGATGTACAATATGCCCATCTTATAAGTAGTCGGACATCCTTTGACTCCCATAAACCGACCAATTCCGTCGTTCAAGGAGCTCCCGCGTCGGACAATATAGCGACCCCCTCATTTGGTGTCATTCGAATGCAGATAGACAAGGATTTAATAAAAAGGTTCTTCGGTGGAGGAATTTTTAGGGAAGCGTCCGAAAAATTGCCGAAGTTTTAGCACTTGCCAGTCGACATCTTCAGGTATTTTTGCTATTTCGCTAAGTTGGGAAAGTAACACCAGTCCCTCGCGAGCAAATCTGAACTTAGAGTCGAATTCGAAAAGCAACTTCTATCTGTCCCAATTAACCACTTTTAGAATTTTTCAATTACATTGTGACTTCTAATTAAAGACTACAATGGCTATACTCAAGGTACCAATTTTTGAAATGTTCGTATTAATTTTGAAACAAATTTTCGAACATAGTGCCCTTCTGCTGAAATACGTATTCAGACGACATTTAATAGCATGCGACTCTATACATTCGCTTGCTAATGGAACGCAGCCACATCACATCCTAACCGCATACTTGCAGATGTGTTCCACACTGACTCCCTGTACTGCGCAAACGCAAGCGCGCTAAAATTTGAATTTGCTTTAACGTGCCACCGTTTGTTTTGTTTATAATACCAGTTCCTGCTGACTTCCATATTACAAACCAAATGTCGCTGTATTTTCGGAAAGAATATGTTCTTCTTCTCGAATTAAAGCCTTCGGTCACTACTGTGAATTCCAGTTAAATACATTATAGCGCCAACTTGAAAGCAAACCTCTACTTTAGCTATCAGTCTTGATCCTTGTGGTCCTGTTTTTTTGTGATTCGTTCAGCACCGGACTCTCTCTTTACCATAGGTCAATGTTGGTCTGTAACGTTATTGCTGTAAGTAAATGTCATTAACTCTTTCTAATTAACTATTACAGTACTTATCGAAGCAGTTTCCTAATATCGCCTTTGGCATATTCTATGACCATGCACTCCAAATGTAGATAACAACAAAATTCATCTTGATAACATGGCATTTTCATATACCTACTACATATAATAGGTAAGCAGGTAAGCTAAATTATCTTCAGTTATAACGTTTGCAGGTTATGTGTATATTATTTACCCCTTGCACTTGACAGCTGTACACAAATTCAAATTTTAGCGCGCTTGCGTTTGCGCACTACAGGGAGTCAGTGTGGAACACATCTGCAAGTCTAACCGCATAAGTCACGTTGAGATAAAAGGGCTAAACTCCGTACAATCTGCGCATGCGAAAGAAACGTCAATGTTGCAATGTTATTAATTAAAATGTAGGTTAGATTATTGTTTTCAATGTTTTCATCACAGGCCGTTATAATGAATAAACATATTCGTAAATCGTAATGTACATTTAAACTCGCACTTTTGAGGTTGTATACCAAGAGCCATGTTTCCCTGCAGCAGTATAAATTCCGAAAAGGACAGTATAAGCCCTATGTTCACAAATCGTAACCCAAGACATTTCAAATATCTACGAATCGCTCATAAACCGGACGGCTACTACGATGATAAAACTGGAACGCTCCTACTGGCATAAATATACAAATTTGCTTTCCTACCGCCTCCAATAAGATAGCCCGATTGTAGATGGCAATCGACACAAACAGGCCGTCACGTAACTTCATTGTTCGTGCATTACTTCAACGGACCCGACACTCACCGCTAGCACAAAGGAATGGGCCATCAAAACCAGGCTGTATAAGACCATGCACCAAGTCATTGGCGTACGTGAATGTCACACGGTCACGTCCCTGCATTCAATTTAATGTTTGCTACTTGTAGATTTCAGTTGTTCGTACAAAGATGCCTTGCAAGCAGTCCGACAGATTTTATGTGCGATTGCAAACCCGAACACAACGTCAGTAAGGTCGCAAAGTTTCTAATGTGCTTCAAGATTTCAATTTGAAATTGCCAATTCACTATAACTAAGGTGCCCTTTTTATTATTGTGTAGTTTATTATTTAATGTTTAAAATATTGGTAAGCAATAAAAAGTTTACATATTTATCAAATTTATTGTTCTTGAAACCCATTAACTTCTTAAAAAATCAAATAAACGGTTTTTCATGCAATCTAGAAATTAGTAAAAAGCACCTTTTTTGGAAGAACCTTTGAGAACAGGGAAGCATCTCGGGAAACTGAACGTAGGGCTTTCTATCACTTCATTGGAGCGACCCAATACTCAGCCTTCTCTTTACAGAAACTATGGAAGCATGGCCCATTCCTTCGTGCTAGCGGTGACAAATAAAACTTTATTGTAAATTATGCAGCTATCTACCTAATAGGTACACAATTTAAGGTCGATTCACATTATCTGTCAAGTCAGATTATATCCCACGGTTTTGGTAATCTTTCTCTCGTCCACGGCTCTCTTGACTATTCCGGCTCAGACAATTTCAAATTGAAATCTTGGAGCACGTTAGAAACTTTGCGACCTTATTGCCGTTGTGTTGGGGTTTGCAATCGTATATAAACTCTGTCGGACCGCTAGCAAGTAGCAAGGCATCTTTGTACGAAGAACTGAAACCTACAAGTAGCAAACATTAAATTGAATGCAGGGACGTGACCATGTGACGTTCACGTACGCCAATGACTTGGTGCATGGTCTTATACAGCCTGGTTTTGATGGCCCATTCCTTCGTGCTAGCGGTGAGTGTCGGGTCCGTTGAAGTAATGCACGAGCAATGAAGTTACGTGACGGCCTGTTTGTGTCGATTGCCATCTACAATCGGGCTATCTTATTGGAGGCGGTAGGAAAGCAAATTTGTATATTTATGCCAGTAGGAGCGTTCCAGTTTTATCACAGTAGTAGCCGTCCGGTTTATGAGCGATTCGTAGGTATTTGAAATGTCTTGGGTTACGATTTGTGAACATGGGGCTTATACTGTCCTTTTCGGAATTTATACTGCTGCAGGGAAACATGGCTCTTGGTATACAACCTCAAAAGTGCGAGTTTAAATGTACATTACGATTTACGAATATGTTTATTCATTATAACGGCCTGTGATGAAAACAATAACCTAACCTACATTTTAATTAATAACATTGCAACATTGACGTTTCTTTCGCATGCGCAGATTGTACGGAGTTTAGCCCTTTTATCTCAACGTCATAAGTCAGTCCTTCATATGTCAGTCTTCTTAAAAGTTTGGTTAACTCAAACAAATTATTTAAAATTAAATAGGTATAAATTGAAATATGGGCGATAGATATAACATACACAGTCAATTGGAACATCTACAATCAAAATACATTGGAACAGGCCATGCAGATACTACCAAGTACGAATGGTTGGTCAATCAACACAGGGATAGCTGCTCCAGTTACCTTGGTCATCCTGACTTGCTGAATTACTTTGCTATCGCCGAAAACGAAGCAAAAGCAAGAGTCCGATTTAATATAATGGAAAAAATGTTGCAACCTTGCGGTCCGCCGCCCGATAAGCCCGAAGACTAAGTTTGTAGATAGTAAAACATTTCTGTAACAATCTAATAAACGTTTACTTTATTTACATCAGTCTGTATGCTGTTACACTTGGAAAGCTTTATAAACTTAAAAATGAGTAATTCTACTAATAATTCAATACAATTGAAAGATTCTACAAGTAATTTTGGCGCAAATACACTCCAGACAAATAAATGATGTCTGTGTATTAGGATTGCCGTACAAGTTGTCACTAAGGTTAATGTCCTAAAAAATATAGAAATCTCCCATACTAAACGGGAATGTGTTGTTATTGTAAATAGTGTCACTAGCACCGGAAAAGTGTATGTATGGCAAACAATTTGCAAGAACACAATACTTGGCACGTAACTTTGAAGGCCTACGTAACCCGAGGCTACATCAACACTAGCAAAGCTATTACCATTACCCTGAGCAAAAAAAAATACTTTGCCAATCAATAAGGTAATCATTGTGATATGCAATGAATTTTTTAAATAATTTTGAACTAAAGCGCAGCTAAATAAGCAAATGGGTATTAGCACCAAGTTGTGGGGGCGAATCAAAAGCGAACACAATAAGATCCAACAGACCACAAATTGGTCGGCATAATTTTTAAAGCGATATAATTCCAAAAGGAAATTGAAACCAATACCTAGCCAGATAAATTTGCCTACAGTTGGACTTTTCTCAAAGCATGTATGAAACACATAAATAAAAATTAAAATCAACGGGATAACCAGAGAATGTCTCTTGAGCAACTTATTACAACAAAAATAAATCAACATTAAGCTACTGCAAAACAAAATTTGGTAAAATACGTAATTTTCTTCTAGCACAAACCAGCTTGATAGAGTTGGTAGGTGGCTCCATTTATCACCGGAAGGATTCATTGTTCGTATGAAACGAATGAAAATGAGTATCGGTAACATTTGAAAATGTTTCAGTTTGTAGCCTTTGAGTAAAATGCACGTTCCCAACATGAAATACCACGTCTGATGCTCCTCCTCTATGAAACTTGAAGATTGCAAACTTGACAAGTACAAAACTGTACAAATGATAAATATCCCATTATCGTTAGGTTTAACACAGCGGGCTACTTTTACTACGTTTTGTAGCAAGAAATAAAGCAATAGTGCTATGCTTAATACAGAAGTGAGTAACAGTGTTGGTAGTAGTTGAATTATTAAAATTAGTGTGACGGCTAATTGGGTCGTGGTGCCATCTCCCAAGAAACACAAGTTCGAGAATACCACACATAACAAGTTTAGCAATGCCAAAATAGACACGAGCAAAGTATAATCGTCTTGTACAGCTGACACGTGTAGTAAATTTTCTGTTACCATATTTATGTAAGCTTGATACTGAATTTGTGCGCTTGTTGCGTCTTTTGTGCTATTGGAAACCATAAATTTGTAGTGGTAGCTGGTGGCATCATTCAAAATCTCCTCATATTGGTCGGATATAGATTTTATTAGTGAAGAAACGTAATTTAAGATGTATAGTTGGCGATCTTGAGAGAGACCAACTAACATATTTAAAACAGGCCGTCCTATACTTGATGAAGGTAGTTCAAGTCCCAGAAGCACAGACAAAGTGGCTGGTATGTCAATTTGTTTAATAGACCCGTTTACACATGGAAGGCCTACTGCAATAAAAGGAACGTAAGTTTCCGCATAGGTGGCACCACCGTGCCCTCCGCTATCTTTCATTCCATGATCACCAGTAACTACAACTAAAGTTTTCTTGTTCCACACCTTAGTTTCATCATAAATTCTTTTAAACACTTTGTCCATCTCTTGCAGTTTTGGTTGCACCAATGGACTAAACGGGCCATGCACGTGGCCGATATGATCCAGACCGAGGTAGTGAAGAACCATAATATCCCAATCGGAATTACTCAGTTCGTTTAACACGTTACTAGTTACATTGTTGTCGACTTCAGTGTAGTCATTAACAAAGAAAGATGTAACACCCTCCCATCGTTCAAACACATCCGGATATAATTTTAACCAAGTATCGTCGCCGTAAAATATAATCTTTTTTCCCGCATTTTTCGCTTGGTGTAAAATACTATCATTTAACTTATTTGTACCTACCAAATTTAGAACGACATCTAAAAACTGAGGCACTCGTCCTGTGGTCAATGCTTTAATTCGAGGTAGCGTAACGGTCGGCGACTGGACGTGCACTTTATGCATGCACCCATGCTGATGGAATGCGGGAGCTAAGTTGGGAAAGTTCTGTTGCGTGATAAAGTCCCACCTTAATGCATCTATGATGATGAATACAAGACGGTCCACTTCAGGTTTGTAAAGCTGCTCCAAGTTAAATTCGATTCCATTTAATTGGGTTGGTCGCGCTGAATCGTTTCCCGACGTGTATTGTACAGGAAAAAATCCACGTAAAAACAATATCAAGGAAATAATTATTAAAATAAAATTAATTAAAAACTTGTCCATTAAAGAGATCCAGCTCTAAACGGAGACAAGAGAGGTTATGTTTAAGTGGCTAATTTAAGGTTATGCGGAAAGTACAAATTTTTGTTTACATTTGAAAAATGGGCACTAATTTTGAATGGTTAATAGTTTTGTTTGTATAGTGAGCAATAGTTAATAATAATGTTTTAGGAAAACTCTGATTTGCAACAAGCCACTTCCCGAACAAGCTACGAGGGTTAGTGTACATGATCATCCACTAAAAGCCATGGTATCTAATGTAAGTTAAACAAACGTATTGTGCATATTTCTCTAGGATTGCCATGACTGGAACATGAGGGTAAAAGCAAAGACAATATTTGAGCGACGAAGCCTGTAAGCATATGGTACTATCTCTACAAAACTGCCTACTACATTATTATTTTCTATTACAGCAATTGTTTTTTGTTTTTAGGGTGGGATTGTTACTTTCATATTCGCAGACTCTGAGATATCAAAGTCAAAGTTTATTGAAACCAATTTTTTGCGACCAGGTTTAGGGAGCAAGCAAAGCCATTGTCCGAAAATAAAAAAAATGTTTAGAAAATTGGAAAAGATAAATCTAAAAACCTAGAATAAGCCATTTGGTCCATCCTTGTCATTTGTATGTGTTAACATAGTTACTGAGAAAAAAATTAAATGCATATTTTGGCACTTAAGAGACATAGTTTAAAACCGAGTTTAAAACAAAGCATTTTGACTGACATTTGAACTGTCTGGTTTAATTTTTTGTAAATCACACCGTGATTGTTGTATGCGATGGTCAAATCAGCTATAAAGGCACCACTAGTCTGCACATTAAGCAGAAACAATTTAATTACTTAGGCAGAGGCTGTAATTTTAAGTTTATTCGTACTAAACTTTAGCAGGTCTTTAGCTCTGTGCACAGAGGGCACTGTTCATATATAGAGCCTTGGCTTGTCTTTGACCAAGGGTGTTCCGCCAGTATTTTTCATGCCATTCTTTCATTTCCCATTTCCCATCGTTACATGTGCAATTCGACATACCACTTCAGGTCCTATACAAGGCGTCTGTGGACTTTCCCTAGTTAGTCAGTCAATCATTTCATTACCCTTAATGGCAGTACGCCCAGACGCCCCTATCAGCTTCACATTATTGCTGGCTCAAGTTTTAATGCACTCCAGCACCAAACCACAGTTCACATCTTGCACTCCTAGAGTTTTTATTGCGGCCGAGCTATCTCTTGCTATAGAGATTTTCCCTTGCCAAAGATTACTCTCTAATATGGGCTCGGGCGAGGGCGCAGGAGTTAATACCAAAAATCGCTGTCTGGAACGTTGTAGCGTTACGGCCGAGATCGAGTGATAGTCTGTATCCCTCCGCCCCATATAATAATAATAATACACGTGGTAGCACAGTTAAAAACACAAAAGTCTTGTCAGAAACACACCACGTTAACACAACCTACTCGTATTCAACCCAAACGCAAGGCCAAACAAACACATACTCAATAAACAATGCCACTTGATTAAATTGCTAAGCTTGTAGGATTTTTTTGTTTTTTTTTTGGTTTGACAGCGTTGACTTGACCAGACGAACGACGTACAGACAAATACTAATCGTTACTCGATTTTAATCCGTGGGATTAGTTAACCAGCTCACAAGAAACACCGACCATAATAATTATAATAATGTCTCTGATTGCCTTTATTTAAGGATTAAAGAAAAAAAATGAATAATTTAACTCTTAAGCAATCAAGTTTACAGAGCGAAGTTCAGTACGACAAAAAATAATAATTTGCCGTCTGCTCTACCACTTAAAACCTGTATCTGCGGCGAGAAGAAACCTCTTGTGCGCATAGAATATTGTACAGTATTATTGACATGGTGCATGAATAGTCACAAATTAATATTGAAATGTTAGGCCACCCTTTATCATTATTTTCCTTTTGAATATACTCCAACCTCTTTGCTTTACCCCGTTCCCAGTGCTCCCTTCTGGATGTAATTATATCACTCTTGTTGTGACTTCCACTTAAATAAATTCAACTCATCGAAACACGTTGAGCACAAATAAAACGTAAATGTAATTTAAAAGATCAATGTTTCGTAAGGGAAATTATGTAAAAGTTGGTCACTCCCAGTGTAGAAAGTACACAAGTAAAAAGGTTTTCGTCCGAAGACCAGTATCTTCAGTGCATTTTTCATTTGATCAATATTTCCCAAAAGGCCATAGCTATGTGCGGTATGCTTTTCTTTACTAGAGGCATCTATGGTTAAAATTTCGAAAAAATATCTCCATAAACAAGAAAGATGACGTTGCGCAGTTCGCGCATGCGCACATTTCATTTATGCGATATGTTTGTTTTTACTACTAGCGTCTATGGTTAAAATTTTAAAGATAGATCTTCATAAGTAAAAACGAAGTTGGCAATTTGTAGTCTGTGTATGCGCGCATTTGATTTTTACTATGTGCGATGTGTTTGCTTTTGCTAGTGGCATTTGTAGTTTACGATTTTTACTACATGTGATGTTTTTCTTTACTAGAAGCATCTGTGATTAAAATTTCAAAAAGACATCTCGATAAATAATACATTTTATACTGCGCATGCGCACATTAATCTCAAGGTTACAATAGGCGATACGTTTGCTTTTACTAAAGGCCTCTCTGGTTAAAGCTTCTACTATATGGGATCTGTTTGCCTTTACTAGCAGTATCTGCGGTTCAAATCTGAACAAAATATATTAATAAATAAGAAAGTTGATATTGCGCATGCGCACATTAATCGTCAAGATTTGTCTTGGCTCAGGTGCCAGAGCTGTAAGCTACCCAATTCCAAAATAATAAACTAAATATATTGAAAACTGTAAGAATAATTAAGGCCTCTGACGGACGGACAGAGAAATTGGCTGCAATAGCGCACGCAACTTTGCTGGAAAATGCGCTAGAAAGTGAAACTTAAAATTGAACGCAAGGTGTGAAGCTTCGCAACTTTAATTAATAACATAAATAAAATTAAATTATTTCATTTGATGGTTATTACTTAAAACTATGAAGTGATATTTATAAAATTAAAGGATATTAGTACAGTAATTTTGTATTAAATGCTGTGTAGGTTGAACACGTTCCTCGTAAAATCCTGGGTTCTCAACCAAGCACGGGATCATCGACACCATCTACAACCCCTGCTGCTTATCTACAACCGTTAAGTGATGCTCTAGAAGGTTTGGACCCGTTAACACAATTTGCCATTCAAGAAGTGGATCCTTTGACCCAAATGGCTCAAATGGTAGGACTCTTTTGTAATACTTTGTAATCTAAAAAACTGGAGATAATGGCCAACCTCAGTTTTTGATGTGATTTTCTGGAATACAGTAATTTAATGTTTTTAGCAACCTGATTACAAAGAAGAAGTAGTAGTAACGAGTAAAAAATCAAAACCACGGCAAATGACTATCGATATGGAACCTTGGAGTTCCAGGAAAAACATGATACTTTCCAAATTCACAACTTCAGAAAGACTAACAATCGTTAGTAGTTTTCTGTCTGAAGGCGAGAAAGGTACCTACCTATCACACACATACACATAACGGCCAGAACACTTATTGTTTTCATTTCAGTTGTTTTAAAAACGCAAAGTACAGCAGTTGACAAGGTTCAACACCGTCTAGAGCAGTTGGATTATTTCGATGAAGGTAGCCAGAGAAAATTAGATTTGTCACAAGCCGAATATGTGGCGAGAATAGAGATGTTGAATCGAGAATTAGTAAGCGCTTGGCATTCTGAACAAAGAGTCAAAGCCCTAAAGATTGCAATTCAATGTGCTAAAGTATTAGCGGATTCTGATGTGTTGCGATTTTATCCAAGCAAGTTTGTACTAATTACAGATATTCTGGATATATTCGGGCATCTTGTGTATGAACGCCTGAGAACCAAAGCCGATTACTATACGTAAGGAGAATTATTGTCATTTTTCAAAGTCAGAGGTAATAACTTTACAGGTTGGGCAGTAAAACTCCAACGGCTCTTCCTGAAGATTTTACTCCGAGTATGGTTCCCGAGTCGGCAAAGGAAACTTGTAGGAATTGGTTTTACAAAATCGCGTCTATTCGGGAATTGGTACCACGATTGTATGTGGAAATGGCCATATTGAAATCATATAGCTTTCTCACTTCAAGGTAACAACACCGAGGTATTTGTTTTAATAAATAACATTACTTTTATAGTGAATATTCCGCAGCTCTGTTACGATTAACGCACATGATACGTGGAATAGGGAATCCGTTAGTTGCTGTGTATGCACGTTGCTATCTCTGCAGAGTTGGAATTACTATAACGGCTACTGAGAAAGATTATTTAAATGAGAATTTTTATGATTTTCTTGACAGCTATAGCCAGGTAATTAATTATAAATGTCCCATATACTTTGATCTATGTCTGTTCTTTCCCCCTTCAAATCATCAGGAATTTGTTCTCCTTATTTATTCAATTTGTACGTTCTGAAACCATGAATTATGGAATTTTCTTGTTCATTTTGTTGATATTCTGACAAAGGACCTCTTTGTCACAATATAAAATAACAATCAGAGAAAATGGGCGAAAGCCATTTTTTTCTTTATTACAGAATTGATGTTCAAAATTTGACTTAGGTATATGGTGCGCCGGGTTTTTAGAATAGTGAAAAAATACACAGAATGGAAGTTCTGTTGTAAGAAAGAGCAAAATAAAATAAAATGAAGTAAGACCACTTTTCTTATTTGATAATTGTATTCGGAAGCGCCATAATCATACACTGATTCAAATACCTACTACGACCAAGGGGTTGAAGTGCTATCATCCCCTTTATTTATTTATTTTTATTTATTCACGTCAGGAAATATCTTCATAGTTAGTACTACTGTAGTCGAAGTTTATTGTCCAAACACTGTTACCAATGCACCAAAACCCACCACAGGTTCCTCGATGACCATTTGAATTAAACCTTAACATTTGTAGGTATTTGGAAGATACGCGATGGAAGGGTTAAAAATACAAAAAGTGACATTAGAAAGTTACTTAACGTTATACACTCCTGCGCTCGATTTTATACTTCAAGCAGTTGCAAGTGGTGCAACTGAGAGTTTATTGGGAGAACTATTGGATCGTTGTCGAAATCACAAAAACAAGTAAACTTTATACTTATTACTTCGAAAACAATAAGCCACAGTTGTATTTCAGCGCTCTCCTGCTAAACACTATAATGAGCGCGTTCAAACCTATGCACATAGCGTCACGAGCACTGCAGTTCTTAGATTTAATATCCGAAAACACAAGTGAAGATTTTCCGACTTATATATTGCTACGAACTTTAGGTTTGTGCGTATGCGTATGTCCACCCCCAAGGGAACACCGTCGACAAGTCATAAACAGAGTCTGGCAATCAATAAGCGATTTGAACAATTCAGAACATTACATTAGTTGCGTTGAGGTATGGATCGAGTTTGTGGTCCAACATTTTACTGTAAGTATCGCATTCTGGTTGCAATTCTTAACCCCCTTATTTAGTTCCGAGAGGTGAATATAATTATCGGAGATATTGTCGCCCACCTTTCCCCTAGTAGAAACTACGAACAGTACTACAGCCAATTAAAGAGTATCGTTGTAAAGATTGTTTCTCGCATGCAAGAATTCGAAGCCCTTTTAGCTATGGTCAGTATATTTGTATCAATTTGATCTACAATTTACATTTCAGGATAATTTTCTGCCACTGATAGATCTTTTTCAACAAGAATCTTGTAAAGTAGAAGTTTGCAAGGTGATTTTAAATGCATGTAATTCTCTACAACATACGTCTGATGCGGTTATTACCAACACATTGTTGTTTTTGTGTACCACTTTACATGATTCTGTTAATGCTCTTACAGTCGAGGACGAACGTAGACAGATAAGTGAACTGTTGTGCAATGTTGTCAAAACTGTTGATTATGGCCGGGATTTTGAGCAACAATTGAATTTCTATGCCGAAGCAAGAGCTGCATTTTCAAACCTAGACACAGTACTGGCTCAGTTGGTGCAGGTGATCATATGTTCACCAGTAACTTTTAAACATATTCTTTGCAGTGCGTCAACACCTTAGCGGTCAATACGCGCAGAATAGTAAAAGGGCATCACACTAGGAAGACAGCTGCATTTGTTCGTGCTTGTGCCGCTTATTGTTTCATTACAGTTCCTTCAATTACATCAGTTTACACCCGTTTGGAATTATATCTTTTATCTGGACAGGTTGCATTATTCAATAACTGCTTAGGACAAGGTCTGTTTTATTTTGCTTGAGTAGGTGGCCAAACTCAAATTTTAGCGGATGCTTGTTTTAAGGCGGCATTAAAGTTACTCCCTGAACTAATGTTGGACGACAATCAAAAGCAAGCCGAAACATTTTTAGTGTCATATGTGCGAAATTTTCTTTCCGTCTTATTAATAGTTCCGGACAGTCCGGATTCGGGAGTATTAAGTTGTACGCGAATTCTACTCAACACTCTACCTACAATTAAGTGGAATTCCGAAAATACAGTGTTGCCAAACTTGTATCTAAACGTTTTAGATATGCTGAGTGCAATGGCACAAGAGAGTTATCCTTACCACATAGACAAAGGTAATGAGCACGCTTTCCAGTGATTTTACACATTTCTTTTGTAGTGGAATCAAACGATTCTCTCTACGGATCAGACCCAAAGTTTTTAAGCGAAATTGATAAAATGTGTACGTTGGTACTCAGAGAACTTTTATCGCAAATGAAACATTTAGGTCCAGGCCGTAGACAGGCAGAGATCGCATTAGAATTACTGGTTAAAATTACATCGCTATCCAATATAAGCCACAATGGATTAATCAATTTAGCTGTAAATTTGTGGCAGTTGTGTCTAAAGCAGGGCACTGTGGATCCTAATTATATGGTAATTAAGTGTTGTTTGCAATAAAATACTGCAAACGTTTATTTTTAGACAAGAACTAAAGATTATTTAAGCGAAAAGGGTAATTCTACAGATAACAACACTTTGCAGCAATTGGTAAGGAAACTTTCCATGTAAGGATACATACTCCAGCCAATGATAAAGCATTTATAAACTTTTTATTTTATTAAAACTAAAATGTTCAACATTCATGGTCGTTTTTATTTGCGTGTGAGAAGTTTCCGCTTTTTTAAAATACCGCTATAAATGAAGTTGCAAGCCTTTAAAGTTGCGCTTCGAAAAAAACCTTCGTTTCAGCGTGTGACGTCATTTGACCTATTCACTTAGGTTAGTGAGATTATTGATACGCGGCACCGTAACTCACTCAATTAGGTCAAATGACGTGACAGGCAGTACAGAACTAAGGGGCTATTTCAAGGCAACTACTTGTTTAGAAGTTTATAAATATCATTGCAGAAATCCCAGCGTTGCCAAATGTTTAGTGTTTGCTTGTACTTATTTAATAGGTATCTATTATTCCTTGAAATGTATGATGTTTAGAGATATGTTATTCCATTCTACGCTTATAGCACAATTTATTAAGGTCCGAGCACTTGTTGGTTTGATTCATAGGTGCGAATATATGTTCTTGGTTCTTCGTGTAACAATAAGCGGTTTTTTGAGCGGTAAATAATAGATTTTTTAGTGTGTATTGTGTATTCCCAGTAAGCGTGAGTAATAAGCTCGCTTTGATTACGTCTCTGCCCTTTGTACACACTGTTCGTCACCCTGCCGTCGACGGACGTATGGAAAAGTCGACCGAACTAGATCGTTTAGTTAGAGGAAGTAGTCTAACCATTGAGTAATTAAATATGAGCTCAACGGTCTAACGAACGATATTTACTTCCGACTTGCGCGGAAATAAACGAACATTTTTTCAAAAAAAAAGGCCAATAGACGTTTTATAGCATTTATTGTACAAATAATAAGATAATGAAAGATTCCCGGAAAAAATGTTGCAATTACTTTTTAATTTTTGCCGGCCAAACTATAAACAATATAATAAATCCAAAATAAACTGCCTCAATTGGATCATAGTTGTGATCAAATGGTTCAAATCAGTTAAAAATGTGAACTGTGGACCAACGCAACCCCTGACGCAACTGAAAAACTACTTGACCGATTTGGACCATATTTTTTACCAGTCGATGTGACTAATGTCCCCTTCAATCTCATTACATTTCAGTCCGATCGACCCACGCATTCCGGAGATATTTAAACGCTCCAGAAACCCTATATTTGGAGTGGAAGCCAATGTTGTTTTCAAAAATGAGAACATACACTGCATTATCAATCGTTTAGATGGATGAATCACTAGCAGAGTGCGCGGTGGCTCAAGTTGAGGGGCAAATTTAAATACATATACTTATGAGTTATGTGTTTTTTCCGCTACTAGCCAATGGTGATTGAAAAACATGCCTATGACGCTTAGTTGCTAGGAGACCGATGCGCGCTAGTGCTGCAGCTTAAAATGCGGGTCAAGAGTATTTTTTTAATTGAATTGTTTAAATGAGAATAACGTGTAAATATTTAATTAAATTTATTCGACGGGTGCAGATTTATTAATTTATTATTTAACTGCACTATATATTTTGACTGATTATTGGATTAGACTGATGTTTTTTTTTTCTGAAGACATAAGGATTATTGCATTGTAATGATTGATTGTTAATGATTAAACAACTCAGCGTAAGGCATCTATACAAAATTAAAGCAAACAAAATTTCCTGTAAAATAATCGCTATGCTCATCATAAAATTCAATTTTATGAAATATGTTGTTTACTTTAATTTGATTGTAGTAGACGATCTAAAAAGGATGGATAATAACAAATTTAATTTACATTTTTACAATTGTACCTGTTATTGGTTATTAAATTAAATAGTAATTACTGTCTATGCAATAGACGCCAACTAAACAGGAAAATACCAATGTAATTAACAATAGGTAGATACTGAATCGTTGCTGATTTCTTTTATACTTAAGTAATGTTTTCTAATTATATCATGTCCACATTTTATACAGCCAATAAGAAAGAAAATTAAATGTGACAACCGCGCAAATATTTTAAACCGTAATTCTATAAAGAATTCTGTAAATTTTCAATACCCGCCAATATTTAAAGAGGCGGTTAGTTCTGGCCACCTCTACGCGAGGGCCCGCTTTTGGAATCCTAGCAGGCGAGTTCTTATAGCCAACACGCGTTTATACCATTGCGCTGTCTTCTCTTATATATATGTATCTCTTATAATGGGTACTCTTTGGTTCAACTATTGCATATATTTATTTGTCTAAAAGTTTCACCCGAATATTGTTAATTAGAAATGATTAACATAAAAAGTATGTATAAATTATATTGAAAAGTGTATAAAGTACAACAAGAAAAAAATTCATGCAAGTTCTGTTGACAATATTTTATTTTGGTCTTCCTCTTCCTCTGGCACCACCACTACCCTTGCCTCGTTTATTAGCTCCATCTTTCTTGTCTTCTACCTTTCGTTTCGCAGGTGTGGTAGATAAAACTTTAAAGAAACCATCCAGACGTCCTTGGGTACTTGTGCCTCTAGCCTTTAGTAATTTTTTGGCACCATTTCTTATACGCTCTTCGTTAAACTGTTTATCGCCGCAAAGGTATTTCACAAGTCCCTCTTCATCAGGGTCATTCCATTTCAACTGAAATTTAATCTTTCAGAATTTATTCAAAGGGAAAAAGTAGATACTTCGATAGTCTCTGGATCGGCTACTTCCGGCGTGATAAACAATTCACGTGCACCTTCGAAATTCCAATCCTCTGGTGGTGAATATTTGCTTTTATCAATATTGTCGAGAATGTTTTCAATACTTTTATGTTGAGTAATGAGATCGATTGCTCTTTTAGGACCAATACCACGAATACTGTCTGTGTAATCACAACCCAGCAATATACATAAATCGATGAACTGAAATAAAATATGAATTAACCACAGAATGAAAGAAAGGTAAAAATTTGCATGGACGAATTATTGTATTCTTTACCTTAATTTTAGGGTATCTTCTTTAAAAGTCTAATCACATCGAACAAAACATTGAATAGTTTAATACGAGGTTTAATAGTTACATATTAGATGGTTTCATTTCAAGATTATAATTTTGACTTATTTAATTCGATATATTTACCTCCTTGTGTGATAATTTTAAACCCTCCAAGACTTTATCTAGATGAAATTCCTGTATGGGAAGTTTTCTGGCTTCACTTACAGTTAAATGACGCAATAAGACATTTGATCCAAAAGTTAATGCGTCCATGTCTTCAGTGGCTGTTGCAAATACCTTCCCGGCACGCACCTTCAAGGCTAATAATGAAAAACTGTATACTCAAACAGAGTACCTACCATCGCTGCACATTGAGCTTCGGCTTCACAAGGTGCCTCAATATACGGAATACCCATTAACGACAGCAAGTGCTTGGCTTCTTTTGTATGCTCTGAGGTCACCTTTACGAGTCTACGATTAAATTTCTCCATTTCTGTAGCGTCACCAGCCTCGGTTGCTTTCTCCAAAGCTTTCTGAGCTTCTTCGCGTCTTTCTGCACGTTTATTCAATTCACCAGATTTGAGCTTCGGAGGTTTTCCATCAAATACATAGACAGGTTTGATACCGTGTTCCACCAGCCGTATTGTACGATAAAATGTTCCCATTAAATGTGAAGTTGTCTCGCCATCTACGGTTGTTAACTGAGCACCCTCGCTACGAACTGCTATCAAAAACTGGTATAAAGACATCGAAGCGTCTATAGCAACTTTTCTGCCTTCAAATGAAAACAATAATTTTTATGGCATACTTATAAGAGCTTACCAAAGTAGGTCTTAATTTCATGTTCTTTTATTGCGTGCGGTGCAATATCGAGTAACAATTTGGATAGTCCTAAAATACCCATTTTTGAGTTTTTTTTGCTTTGTAAATGTTTATCACAAAACCCACAGTTTATAGGTTAAGAGCAATGTTGACTGTTCGCCTTCGCGCCATTTGGGGTTATGGCGTCAAAAAAGTACTAAAAGCTATACAAGTTCAAATTACATACAAAGAAATGTTTTATACAAAAAAATTCGCATCAAACAACCGACAAAAATCACTGTACTGAAAAGTGCTCTAAGCGCTTTCCTTTCCCAGGCAACCGAACGATTTTCAAAGGTTTCAAGCCCGTGCCATTCTATACTATCTAAGAACCCACGGATCCATAATTCCTTTACCATAAAAGATGCCGACGAAAGTCAGAGCAAAATTGTACATAGGTAATTACCAGTGGCGTATCAAATTTTCATTTTTTAATAATAGAATATCCTATATTTTATTACCGATTTTGTACTTGAAGTACTTGAAAAATACTTATTTTTTATGTAACATGTTATAAGGGGTACGATTCCGCTGTGATAACCTTTTTCCCTCAAAATTTGACAGTTTTTCCAAATTTTTTAGAGAAACTAAATCGCGCCGGCGAAGTTTTGAACTGAGGCACAGGCGCACAGGTCACAGTCACATAATTTTTTTCAGTATTTTATCGAAAAAAAGATCTTAGAGCAAAATAGTACACAATTACCGTCGTCAGTTTCTAAAATATTTTTTTGGTCACCAGGGGTGTACCGTAACAATCTCAAAGAATAAACACCATTTCTGCTTGGAGTTGGAACATTTTGCAACGTTGATTAAAAAACAAACGTCCACTATCGACACTTTATTGTTAATTGTGACAATTGAACATCCTTTGTTTCATCATGGCAGATTTGGGTACGGAAAAGAACGAATTTGCCAAAAGCATTGAAAAAAAATTAATTTTTTATTCAATGTCGAAGGTCAATCAAAAATTTTATTTTCTGTATTATTATTATTATTATTTACATATTATTTTGGTAATTGAATTATTATCTCTGGCTACACCCTGTATATTGCTTGGGACTGCAGAGTAGGCTTTATCTATTCTATGAAAATCAGATTTGATCTGTCAAAACGGTTTGAGCTTGAGCTGTCAGAAATCAGCACAATAACAAAAACCGTCTTAAAAATAGTTATAAAGTACAGAAAATATGGCAACTTTACCAGTAGTGGGTCTCACTACCCATACAAGAAAAGTTCAAAATCTTTACAAGAGAGCTCTTAGAAATTTGGAATGCTGGTTTGATAAAAGGTTAGTAAATATATGATCTTCGCTGTTATGTAATTGGTTTGCATCTGTAGGCATGAGTATCGATATGAGGCTGTGCTTATGCGCGAAAGATTCAATGAAAATAAGGATGTTAAGGACATGAGAGTGGCCAGTAACTTACTGAAGGCAGGCGAGGAGGAACTGTTTTTAAAGCAACATTGGGCACCTCGAAAATGTGAGTAGATATTACAAATTACAACAATTTGCATCAAATTGAATGGTGATGCTATTCAAAGCTCAGTTCGGGAGGGCACAATAAATTATAACCACTCAATTAATTGCTAAACCTCTACTCTCTAAGTCTAAAGTATGGATACGGTCATCAACTTATCACTAGTAGAGGCAAATATTCAGTCGAATGTACATATAAACAATATAGGTGCTAACTTACATCGGTTCAGTGGTATAAAAAAATTTGAATGCGAACACTTTCAATTTCATTATCAAGGGCAATCATGATAATATAATACTATGATTGTTTTAGATTATCTTAAGTCTATTGCATTCATTTTCCAGTCCCTGACTCTCCAGGAGGTGTGGCTTATAAAAGAGAGGTAATACCACCGGATTGGGTCTTAGATTATTGGCACCCATTGGAAAAGGCTCAGTATCCAGAGTACTTCGCTCGGCGCGAACTTCGTAAACGGGAATTCATGGAACAATGGGAAAAAAAGTATGGGAATATTGATCACAAAGAAATTCATTAATTTGTAAAAAAAAGTAAAAAATTGTATTAGAGAGTAGTTCATTACATTAAAATTGTTATTACTGATATGTCTTATTCCCAATCAAATTTGATATACAGGATGACCCTTTCAAATTGACAGCACACGGGCATTGTGAAAGTAACCATGAAAATAGACGGTCAAGCTCTCTCAGAATCTAAGGAAATAGATCGGCAACCAAAAATATGTGCAGGTTCTGTTGTTTTTCTAATGGGCAAGCTTAAGTGCAAATAGAGCTACTTCCTGAATTCTAAGTGCAAGATCATCATTGTATTTTTGCCGTATCGAATTGCATTTTCAGGGCATGCAAGGTCAATGACCCCATTTTTTGTGGTGTCAAAATACATGTTCAAGGTCAATGATCTCATTTTGAAGAAGTGTCACAGATCATCCAAGGTGTCGAATTACATTTTCAAGGCATAGAGGGCCAATTACCTCATTTTTTGTAGTGTTGAATTACGCTCAAGGCCCATGAAACCATTTTTGCGGTGCCAGGTTATACTGTCAAGGTTATCTAATTGCATATTTCAAGTTAATTCAAAATGTAATTAGATACCACAAAAATGACCTCGACCATGTTTGACACCGGAAAAATGGGCGTTGTATGTCCTTGAAAATGTAATTTGACACCACAACCATTGACCTTGAACAGTATAATTTGACACCCCAAAAAATTAAATATGATAACTGAAGGTTACCTCGATCTACTTTCCAAGGTCACCGCCATGTGGCACATCACCTTGACCTACTTTCCAACCACCTGATGGCGAGCGACCTTGAGCTGGTCCAGATTCGCCCTTGTAAATCTACTGATATCAATCACCCTGTATAACAATTGTAATTTCATTGAAAATATTTTTAGGTTGTAGCCTTAAAGAGTCCTTCAACATGCCCAGATAATGAATTTTAAATATGTGCGTTATAGACCGACAATCTTCCACCCAAGCACTAATGACCCACACAAAAATTAACTATATCAGAATAAAAAATTAAAACTAGTGTAACGCCATAAAGAAACATAACATCTCGATTTATTTATTGTGCTGTTAAATATCACATTTTATGCCATTGTAACCACAGAAACACTTCACACTCCAATTCGTTGAAACATTAGTGAAGATACTTTAGAAACTTGGCCAATGCAACACACAACTTCTAACAAAGTGCAGAATGTAACACAATTAGAACACTCCTATCCATACAATTTCTCTAGAATTTGAGCGGGCGCGTCAGCTTGATATTTAGAGATTTGTTTCAAGAGAGCAAATTTTTTTAACCTTCCCTTCGACGATTCCATATCATATAAGGTACATAAATTCAGTAACAGAGACTCCTGCAATGCCTGAACTGGACTAGCAGAAATTGCAGACTCTAGAACGGATATTGCATCCTTTAAATGACCCCATATAAAAGACAAACGGCCATATTGTTTAGTATCTACAACGCATAATCACTAATCAACTTCACAGGTATCTGTAACTTACCATCACATTTGACGGCTCTAAAGCACTCGCTTGTTGGAAACATGAATAGGCATCACCAAAATTATTTTGAGCAATTGCTATTAAACCGCGGTCCACTAGTTCGCGGAGGCCTTCGTGTCCACCAGAAATTTCGCGCGCCTCGTTAAAACAAACTTCCGCACCAGCCACGTCGCCTAGCTGCAAATGCAACCGGCCCAACGCCGACAGTAATGAGTGTCGTGGAGCGCTCTCTCTGTAAAATTTGCATTAACACACCAATATTGGAATGCTAGCAATACCGTTCCAGTAGTTGTCCCAATAAATCCATCGCTAACTCGTAGTCCTTTAACGCTAAGGCGCAGTTAATTATTGAATGCATTATTCGTCCTTCTCGTCCATACCACAGACGAACTGAGTCCGAGCGATCGGCTGAATTAATTTCTGTCGGGCTACCGTCTTCACACAGCTCGTTTTTCAAATTACCAAGCATCTAATGAATAACAATAATGATACAGTAATCACAAATGACGGTTTGGGATACCTGTCTGACTATAGACAAAATATGAAATAATTTAGTTAGCGATTCCTTTGGTTTGCCGCAATGCATGGGTAATTCTGCCAGAAGTAATCTGAATGAAAACGATGCAATAGAGCCGGGCCGACCGCCATACATCTCAGGATAAAACTGAAAAGAATAAAGAATAGTTGTATTTTTTCTTTTTTGCACAATGATTTTGACAAACAGTGTGCGTAAATAAAGCAATATTAAACGGGGAAACGTAACAGTAACGGTACAGTTGCAGAAAAAAGCTGACAAAAAGAATTCTGTAATTTCCATGTTCAACATCACATCTTTTTTCAATAATAATTTAATTTTTCTCGTAAACAGCCCAACAGGCAACAATATACACCAGTAAATTTTATTTAAAAATGGCTTATCTCCAAAAGTCCTCTAAAAAACCAAGAGTTCAGGTGAAAAGTCTGTAGGTGTAAGTGTAGCATCTGTGTTTCCTACGCAATAGATCCATTTGTCGCAATTTTTCTTGAGTTGCTGATAGTGTCAGAATATCAAAAAATTTTCGACTATTTCAGATTTTAAAATATTGAAGAAATATTCCGTATTTCTGTTAACGAAACTGTTATTCACGCCTATTACAAATTTTAAGTTTTTCAGATGTTTCCGAAACTAGCAAACATGGTTAAAATATCATAGATAGATGCACAATAAGAGTCTACCATAGATCAAAGATCAACATGAGCAAGAGAAGAACAAGAGAAATTAATTGGGAAGAGAAAAACCACAACTTGCTTAAAATAGATACGTTTTCACACTAAAGGACATACCAACTACACAGTCATTTCATTTACCTGATAAAATAGATCGGGTTTATCTAATTGACCAAACGGTTCTGCTTCTGCTTGAGCAAGAGTATAATTTTTAATTTTAACTAAAAGGGCGATTCGTGTAAACCAAAGCTGTAAAGAGTGGGGCGAATGTTTTGTCGCGTGGCCTGCACGCCCCTTGCCTTGTCCATAAATTGTTAACAATCTTGCCGTTAAATTAATACCGGCCCTATAAAATAAAATTGTACACAATTGTAATCTAAAAAAATCATTCGATTTCAATATTAACCGCTTACCTGTACGCTCCTGCCTGGACCAGTTCTCTTAATCCTCTTTCGTCTTGGGTAACATCTGCAGCTGTTAAAATTCTTCGTTGTAAAGCTTCGGCTTCGCCCAAGTAGATTGTGACTGCTTCGCTGACTGTGTCAGTCTGTAATTAAAATTTGAAATAAATAAAGTAACATGCTAATACACAAACACACATGAGGGTTTGCTTTACTTTTTATCGCTTTGTACACTCGATATTGACGGATATAATAAAGGAAGCCCAGCGTACAGAATATAAAAATGTGAACACATCGGCGCGGTACGACGCAATTGACTTGGCGCATGTATCGATTGGTGCGCGAAATAGCAGAGTGCGACATCAACGAAAAAACAATGTGGCATATTTGGGTTGCTTTGAAGTTGCTGGAAAATGTATAACCACCATTACGACAATTAAAAGCAGACTTTCTTTTTCTCACTGGCTAGTGCTTTCTCTACCTTGCGTAGCTCTAACTTCAAAGTGACAAGGGCTCTATAACTGAACATGGGTCTAATTCTATTGTCCAGTGTAATATCTAGACAACTGGGGGCATGCTTCCCAGTAGGTATCTGTACTGATTAGGGCTCAACATATGTAAAACCGAACATATTGTGGCTCTTATCTAGGTCGTAATTTGGGCTCGATTAAACCCACAATAGATCATTTGCACCATGGTACAATATTATTATATTATACAGGGTGACAATTTGAAAACTTACCACCCCCCATATCTTAGCAAATGAACAAGATATTTAAAAAAATCAAAATCCGTTTCGGTAATTCGGAGGGGGAATCACAATTACATAGTTGGCGACGCACCCCCTCACACTCCTTGCGCCCCAGCCACCCCAACTTTTAAGTCTTAAATAGTGACCCCCCATGTGTGATATGTCGTTGGAAAGCGCTGAAAAAATGGTTTCCAACCATACCAATAGCATTACATTTAGGTTAGTAATTATCGTGCAAATCAAAAAATAAACTAATATGATACATTTTCTAAAGTTGGCTTTTATTTCAATAAATGTTCAAAATGGATTCCGTTCTTGGTAAGACAGTATTACTATGCGATCAAAAATGAGTTGCTGTCGAGTCGCCCTTTGAAATTTTTGTTTACATGGAAAATCGTATTTAACTTGAACATCCAAAGCCGACTCGACAGCAACTCATTTTTAATCGCCAGTTATAATCTATTCTCAAACTCTTGTCGAACCTTTTCAAATGTTGGTTTTGCAATATTTCGACACTCTTGAATTATTCTCTGTCTTAGTTCGTCTATGTTCACCGGTTAATAATAATAATAATAATAATCATTTATTGTCCAACAGAATATTTTCCAATAACAGGACAATGTACTTGTGTACTAAATAAGTCTAGTGTACATATATGAAAATAAAAATATTCAAAAAGAGAACTTAGAATTAAACTCAATAGAGATTCACAAAGCAAATAATAAGTTAAACGGATATAATTACTAATTATCAAATTATACAAAAAAAAGAACAAAAAAAAATTATCAGAACAAGTGAGCAAGTGAAAATATTACAAAATATTACAAAAAAAAATGACAAAAAAAAAGCGCAAAAAGAGAAAAATACTTTATTGTGAAACATGCCTTAATATTGTCGGTAAGCTACTAAAATGTATATCACACTTCCGGCATACTGAATTGTTGTGTTTGAAATACGACAGATTTCAAATGTATCATATTAGTTTATTTTTTGATTTGCATGATAATTAGTAACCTAAATGTAATGCTATTTGGTACGGTTGGAAAGCATTTTTTCAGAGCTTTCCAACGACGTATCACACATGGGGGTCACTATTTAAGATTTAAAAGTTGGGGTGGCTGGGGCGCAGGGGGTTGGAGGGGGTGCGTCGCCAACTATGTCATTGTGATTCCCCCACCGAATTACCGAAACGGATTTTGATTTTTTTAAATATCTCGTTTATTTACTAAGATATGGGGGGTGGTAAGTTTTCAAATTGTCACCCTGTATATGGTATAATATTATTGTACCATGATTTGCACATGAAACAAATTTATTCAACATCATTTAATCAAATAAACTGAAAAAAAAAATGGTGCTCAGGGCCAGGTAACGCACACCACGCAACTACTGACAAACGGTAGATAGATCTCCACACTAAACTTTTTTGTAAACGAAACAAGTTGTAAATCAGCATATGCATGATTAAAGCGCATTTTTGGTCAGTATTTTATTAGCGAAGTTTAAAATTATCGATCTCACGAGTAATTTTGGCTGCGTTAAATAATTAATTTTATTTAATTTCAGTTGAGGGTACGTCTTTATTTTGTAAAACAAATCACAAAGTCTAAATCTAACGGTAAAATTATAGCACCTCCGAAAACCATATCGAAATTATTTTCTCAAATTATCGATCTCACGAGTAATCTAACTCAAAATAGACTAGAGCCTGCACATCTACACTATAGTAGAAAGCTTTTAGTGAAAATTTGAAGTCTCTAGCTATTGTAGTTGCTGAGATCTCAGCCGGACAGCCGGCCGGCCAGCCATAACGATAATAGCGTATTTTTTTCGAAAATGCGCTAAAAACACGCTTCCTGTTAACATCCACTTATGTCACGATGTAAAGAAAATCCTTTAAACGCTCTTTAGCTTTCTTCTACACAACTTTATATTTAAACAAGACAAACTGTCTTTTCAAATGCGCTCAAATATGGCAATACACCAAAACAAACAGGTATGCTTCGACGTCCATCACCAAAACAACAAACTTGATCGAAAGCCCTCGATTATCGTCTTCCTCCCCTACTTAAGGCAAATTCCCTTTCTTTTCCACTTTCCTTATTTTATTAATGCGTCGTCGAAACAAACATCTATTCAACTATAACAATAACACGTGCTTATCTTGAGACTAATTAGCTTACGCCGCGATAAATAGTCTGTATCCCTTTTAGGTAAGTAAGAAAATATATGATCATTCTGAAATTGACAATTTTTTTATTTCTCCGTATCATTTAAGTGAGCAAATATCTCGGTAAATATTTTCAAATTTTGATTTTACTATTTTAAGTTTGACCCTATAAGTGACGAAAATGAGACATCGCGTACTTTTTATAATTATTATTGATAATTCATGATGATGATAACGATTTTATCCTTGCAATTTTATTTGCACTTTCCTAATTTAATTCTTGATGCACTTTGCTGGAGGACATATTTAGTTGAAGCTCTTAAATGAGTGAAGTAATGTTTGAAAAATAAATTATCCCTATTACAAGGAATACTGGTATTTATAACATTAATAAGTAAACTGCTTAAATTATTCAAACCTCATCACAATCACTATTCCTTGCTATAAATAGAATAGAAGACTGAAGAGGTCTCTCACCTTTCATGGCATTAGTAGGTAATCATAAATTATTAACATTAATGGCTTTTCGGTTGTACGTCAGCACATAAATCCTAGCTATCGATCAACACCTGCTAAATTTAACATTGAACCTACCAAATCTTCTTCTAAAAGAACCCCTGGCATAGTTAGGAGCTCCTTTTCGGGGGTGTAAGTACCAGATGGAGAGGTGGCACATGCGATTAGGCACTGACGTGTTTGTTCACTTGGGATCCATGCGTCCCGTCTTCGATCAGCTTCCGTTCCCAAACCCATCCTAGGATTAAAATTGTCCTGAAAACATTACCTTACACGTACGCACACAACTATGACGGGCTTAGACATACATCACCAATACTTATACCTCCCGTGTTGCTGATCAAATCAAAAAACACTGCTGTTGGATCCTTCGGCTGTGCCGGTGTTTCCGCAAATAATCGGCAGACTTCAGGTTCGTTCTCCTCTAAATGTAGACTATGTATTTGATTTATTGTGTCGGAAATCTCCTCGGTAACAGGTACCGTTTTCTGTTCTAACGTTCCGAAATACTGACTTAAACTTGGTGTGTGATTGTCGGTCATTTTAGTATTTTTTTATAAATTATCTGCACAGACACTCATTCCCACAAATTTTAATACACAGTCATAGTACTTCTTCGCTGCAAATCGCTTGAGGAACGTAATTTAAAAGGGAATAGGCTGTCAACAGGAACAACATAGTAAACACAATCTACCCCCACTACACTTGACAAATAAAAAAAAGTAGGGCATCGATTAACGTAAAAGTAGACACAGACAACAGGGTGATCATGATCATTAAAGAATACAAAACCACGTGGTTTCATAGATTTCAAATGACATCGAGATCCAAATAATCTTAAATTCCTTCTCTGGAAACAATTAAAAACATACAGGATGTTCTATTTAAAAAGTTTTTTTACACTGTAAAAATGGGACACCCTGTACAGTGTACATTCATAAATTATTCAAGTATTGGCCGTTTGCACCGAAAAATTTAAGCGGATCTTAGCTTAAACTCTATGGCAACCATTGTCTCAATAATCGTTGCCATAGATGTTAAGCTACGGTTAAAGCTAAGCTCTACTTAAATTTGTCAGTGCAAACGGCCATAAGTACCTTAATATAGATGCGCAACCATCTAGGTATAGTTAGCTATAGTTCCAGACTGAAAAACTTTTCTGAAATTTTTGCGACTGTTGATCAGTACTTCCGTGGGCCACTAACGAATGCCTCCAAAAATGTCTTCTTACTATTCCCCATTTTATTATTTTTATAATTTGCAACACCCTATACAATTTCTAATATGCAATGCCTAATTCATTCTACCTTTAGAATTCTCAAAATGTCTACACAACCAAATTTGAATGCAATTTTGGAACTACCATTATCTAATGCAGTGTATTGGACATTCGTGGTACAGTTGAGGTATTAGAAGAATAGCACCATAATAGATGCGTATTCAAAGTGTGATACTTCGTAAGGTATATCAGTCCACATTAATTCATATTGATGGGAGTAGGATTGGCTTATAATTTTATTAATCTTAGTACAAACAAATGTTCGCCCAGTATTTTACGTTTTTTAACAACACATGCATTAAAATTACATGACATTTTCTCAATTATTTCATAGGGTTTGTTTTCCTTAATAGCTACCATATAACATACTCCTTTTGGTTTTAAAACATGTTCCAAATGTAATAAAAAACGATCAATGATTACCCTACCATCTAAACCACCAGCCCAGGCTCTGTTAATTCCTGGTGAAATTTCACTCATTTCCGTACAAACATATGGTGGATTAAATATTACAATATCAAAAGTACTTTTAAAGTTAAAAAGTAAGTCCATATTTATACAATGGACATGAACATTATTTAAACTTGCAGTCTTTAAAGTGCACAAGCAAGCGCAAGGATTAATATCTGAGGAAAAATATAATGCTTCATTTTTAAAGAAAGATGCTACCGAAGTAATAACAATTCCACTGCCACTGCCAACCTCCACAATCAATAAAGGTTTCAAAGACTCAATGTATGTTAATTCACTCTCCAAAGCATCTAAAAGTAAGAATGTATCCTCACTGGGTTCGTAAACACTATTAAACTGTTTAAGGTCATAAAGAGGTGTACGCAACGACATTGTATGAATTATTGAATATCACTGCAGGCACCTTCCAATAGAACTTTCCTTTTCACTGTTTCACGCTCAATCGACTGATGTATTTTATTTAACCTCTCTTGTGCACTTTGCAGCACATTTGTTAGAACAGTAACTCTATGTTTAGCATTAATTAACTTTCTCACATATGCATCTAAATCTATTGTCACTTGTTGTGCTTCAGAAATCTTCTTCAGTTCTTCCGCTAACGATTCTATGTGTTGTTTTAACTCCAGTTGTGAAATTCTAAAAGTAAATCTAAAATATTTGGGGTGGTTCATTGGCATACGAACCTTGTTGTTCTAACTCTTTCGTCTAGTTGGTCAACAGTGGGTTTAATTAAGCCCATTAACCCTTCAGCTAATGTGTCTCGGGTTGGATTATTGCAGAAATTTTCGGTATTTTCATCTACAGAAGTGGTAGAACTTTGCGAATCTTCCTCCATTTTTCTTGTGATAGTGAATTAAGGTTAGGTTATGTTGTCACTGAGTTGTTACAGTAAAAGAATGCACTCTATGGTTGATGATGCAGTACACAGGGTGACCCCATAAACAAATTTGTGCTTGAATTATTTTTGGAATCGTGTAATTGTAGACGCGTGAAGTTCTCGGCATATTTGTAATTTATCAGTTTTGTGTGGTGTATTTTTTTCTTGCAAAAGGTTATTTCCTAGGATTGTGTAAATGTAGGGCAGTTTATCGTTTATTTTTGTTATCAATGTTGCTTACGTTAAATCATTGAATTTATAAATTCAATGGTTAAATTATTAAAGTGACAGTTAGAATGTGAAGTCGAATTTTTATTGTACCGGGATTCAAATTCCTTCTGGGAAATTTTCAGTAAGAGAGCTAAGTAACTGTAGTTTTATGTGTATGTTTCATTTTGGCCGGACCATTGCACACATGATCATTATACATGGACAAAAGAATATACTACTGGAGTTTATTTTTTTACATATTAATTAATTAAATTAACCATTATTTATCGTCATTAAAAAAATAGAATGTTGTCAACTTTTTTCTTAATTTGTGTTACTGGAAACTGGAATTAAACTTTCAAGGAATAAAGAAAATTATATTAATTATTCGATACTTTTTTGTTTTTTGCGTTACAAGTAAGCATTGCAGTCATTGGGCATAACGGCTCTCTATTCAGTTGAAATATAGAAACCAGGAAATAATTGTTTATTTTGATTGTAGTATTTGTTTTTTCTATTAATACATACATTAGGGTTCGGATAGGTAACATCACTACTGATGACACCAAATGAAGAATTCTACAGTTTTGGGTTTCTTATTTCGAGTTTGTTTGAGATTGGGAAAATTTGTTTCCACACTGTATACTAAAAAGTACCGCCAACTTAATATGGTTGTATTTTTTAGGTTAAATTTAAGGTTTGGCGCGAAAATTTCTTCGTCCATGTAGAACAGGTGTTTCGTGTGTTATTTGTGTTTCGTTACTGGTGTTTTTAGAATGGGACATTTTAAATGGGTCGGAGGTCCAATTCAAAATGGGAATACCGAAAAATGTTGGCTCAAGTACTATCAGTAAGTTCCATTTAAAATACAACCCCGTGAATTATTACACTGTGATTTACAGAGGCTTTGTATACAAAAAGGTCCCCTTTAATGTAGGAGACTTCGTAGCGGTAATGCAAAAAGGAAAACTCCAGATTGGCAAATTAACCAGCTTGTTCCATTCCTCTGAAAAACGGCACCTACCAAAGGAACACAGGGGAATTGTGCAACTTTATAAACGAGTGAAAGATTTAGACTTCAACATCTGCAATAGCTATAAGAACTTACGAGGAAACTTTGAGGTATGGTCACATTTTACTTGCACTTATGTTCCTTCCGCGCGGTTCCTTCATACAAGAAATTGCAGATTTTTTTGTGTTGACGGACCACTCAATTAGATACTGTCTTTTTATTCAATATCAAAGGGATCTCAGAGGTAAAGGTCATAATATGTGCCGATTGATGGGATATGAGATTCATTTCTTTGGAAATGCCATAGCCCTACTGTAATATACTGCACATCAAAGAACGATCCAAGAGAGCCTTTCTTTTCAAAGACTTTGTTATGAAGATATAAACAATGGCGAAGGACAAGTAACATTTAAGAAATATTTCATTTCATCGTATTAAATAGTCTATAGTGTGATAATAGGGGTGATATATCGCTGTTTTTAAAATTATGCAGAAATTTGATCAAAAACTAATTTTTATTCCTTGCCTTATTTTACTTTATTACTGTTTTCCCAACCGAGTTTTCTGCTTTTCGTGCGCTCTGCACCACCAAGGATGGTTATAGTGTGTCTTAGTAGTTTTCAGAGGACCGCAATGGAGTTGGAGAGTAGATCTACTTTGCCCTGTAAGTCGGCAGGGCTCGAGAAACGTCCCCAAACAAGGTGCCCCCTAAGTTTTTCTCCAAGATGTTTATAAAGGGGAATATCTAATAGCTGGGTATGGATTTGGATGTAGGTTGACAGAATCTTCTGATGTAATTACTAGCTCAGCTCTGCCCTGTATGTCACAACTTACCTGTATAGCTGTGGTATCATGGCCACACAGGTGTGGCAGCAACTCGATTGAATAAAGTTAAAAAACTAATCAATGAAAAGTTGAAACTGAAGTCTTGGATAAGCTGAGCTTGACCATAGTATAGTTCGAAAGCTACTTTATTATTCTTTAAGCTGAACCTTGCACTGAATGTACTTGTACTCTATATTTTGTCCATTGGTTAATTGTCTATTGTTGTTGCAGATAATTGAGACTGCACTTAAATTAGCAAATACAATATGTTTAGAAGAAATAATAGAGAAATGTGATGTTGTTTTCCTGAAGATTGATGATCCCATATTCCAAAATGAAAAACATGACACCTACTGTTGCAGATATAAACAAGTACGTAATACGCTTGTGCCTGTTTTAAATAACTTTGATACAACTTGTCGTATACCTGCCAATAAAGAAAATATCGTATCATGCGCAAATTCGCCTACCAAACGGAAATTGTCTATATCTTGTGACACACATGTAGAACTAGATACAAGTCCTTCGAAAACTATGCATTTAACTCCGAATAAAGTTCAAAGCCCAGTTAGTCCCACAAAAACTGTTAAATTAACACCAGAATGCCAAAACATGGACTTTCTGGAACCAACATTAAGTAGATCTGTTAAACGAGTTTTGGTTGACTCCTTCGATGAAGAGTTAAGTAATGTGTGCTATTCGGTGAAAAATTTGCAATGTCACGATGGTATAAAGCTGACATTAGTTAGTGAAAATGATGTTAAAGTATTTCCGACCCAATTGACATCAGAAGTTATGAACATGAAATCGCCTATTAAAATTAACTCAGTTAAACAAGTGGACAATCAGATACAATTATCGGAAATAGGCAAAATGGAACTTCGAAAGAGAAAGACTATTGAAGAGAATAGCTCAACCCCAAAACAAACGCCTGCGAAAATTTCGTTGAGACGTTCAACTAGAACCATGGAAAGGAAGTCGTATGCTGATTTTTTCTCACCTCCTTTACAGAATGCGAGTATCACCAAAAATGATACTCCGGTTAGGCGAAGTAAACGTACTACGAATACTCCAAAGAGGTGTTTTGGTCATCTAGACGAATCAGGTGAGTTATTACTGTATGTGAAGCCATGTTAATTTAAAATGTGTTTTTTAAAGGCACACAGAAGGTAAAATCTACACAAGCTGAAAGTTCACCGAGCATTCACTTAAATGGAGAAGTAACTCCATCTACTAGATCTAAACGATTAATTAAAAGATCTACAAAGTACTCTGAAGAAACATATGAAAGTACACCCAAGAAACATTTTAGTGTCGACGTGGAGTCAAGTCCATCTACGTGGAGTACACGAGCAAGGAGAAAATCCGAAGTACGTACACCAAAAAAATATAACAGTGACATTGATTTTCTGTCTGACGAAGAGGATTTTGAAAAGAAATCGACAAAAAATATTAAAAATGTAGAACCTAAAACTCCCAAAAGATTTAACGGCACCCCTCTGACAAAGGATACCCCCACTATTAGGGCGCGAATGGTGAGAGATGGCACAATCACACCATCAGTGCAGGATAGAAAGGTAGCAATTCTCAAAAATAATACTCCATTGTCGAATGCGAGGCACAAATTGCACGTTTCGTATTTACCCCAAGCTTTAGCATGCAGAGAAAAGGAGTTTCAGGATATTACAAATTTCTTAGAGGGGAAATTATTGGACGGCTGTGGAGGGTAAGTCACATTAAATGATTGTTGTAAGTAGTTAGTTATGCGAAAATATCATTATCTCAAAAGACGGCCATTTTTATTAATATAATAAATAGTGTAATGTCAATGTGTATGGTAATTTATATCTGGTAAGCATTTATATCTGGTTAAGTAATGTTTCATAGCTCACTTTGATGGGAATAATTTTCCAAAAAGCAAGTAAGTAGCCATTGTAATTGTTTAATAACTCAACAATGGTTTAAGATAGAGGTATTGTGTGGTTTTTTTGGAATTCAAAAAAATATGGGCATTACGAAGATAAAATAAAATACACGGTGTTCTATAAAAAAATATATATTATTTTTGTACCCCTTAGCTATCCACTGTGTTTTTTTGAGGTACATTAAAACGACTCATTTTCACTGTATACCTCTATCTCTGTACATTTAATAGTGGTCTTGATGGAGTATGTAACAGATTTTCTTTTTCTAGCTGTATGTACGTTTCCGGTGTTCCCGGAACTGGTAAAACTGCAACGGTCACCGATGTGATGAAGACCTTGCAACAATCGGCCAGAAAGAAACTCGTACCAGCATTTCAGTATATTACTATTAATGGGATGAAGATCAGCGAACCTCGCCAAGCTTACGTAGAGGTTAATATAGAAAGTGGCAAAGAAATATAAGCGAATAATTTTACTGTTTTAGATCGCGAAGCAGTTGATGGGTAAAACGCTACGTTGGGAGGAGGCTCAGTCAATGTTGGAAAATACTTTTGTTAACTCCAAAAGAAAGAATGCTATCATTCTGGTTGTGGATGAGGTAATTTTTGAAACCTTGACACCGGCGTAGAAATAAATAAAGTAATAGAATTAATGCATTTTTGTCGGCTCAAAGAGTATGTACAAATTTGGATAGGCTAAACGAAGACCTGGCACACTGTAATTTCCCACTTGGAAGATAACATAAAAATTCACTTGCATGATTGCCTATCTTTGTATGATCAATAAAAAATGAGAGAATTAAAAAAAAACATCTAGGTATGGAAGGATTTTCCTTAGTTTTCTTGAACGTCAGCGGTGTATTATGACGTCATCACTAAGTATGTTTACATAGCATCATACAATCAATGGAAGATAATTCGTATGTAGGCAGCCATACAGACAGTGCTGCATTGTGGTTAGGATACCCAATACATCAACGACTATTGACCAAAAACTAAAAACATGTTTCGGAAATTATTTGTAACCAATGTCGCGATCCTTTACTAACAAGGTGGACATTATTATTTAGATTTAGACAAAACGGAAAAATTACAAAAAAATCATCTGAATTGTTTATTCTTAATAACAACACCCATAGTACTCGTGTAAGGATAAGTTCTACTCTTACCTTGCCAATTGTAGGAAAGAGCAATAAATTTTTAATATGAATTTGAGAAATTCAAAGCTGTTGTTCTAACAAATAGCAGGCATCCTACCTATCTATATCCGCCTGATGAATTTTTAAATCAAAGACATTTGAATATACCTAATGAAATTTTGTTAATAAAATGATTGATTTTCATTCGTCCTTATATCTGCTTTTCTTTTTAGCTTGATCTCCTATGTACAAAGCGACAAGATGTCGTATATAATTTATTAGATTGGCCCACTAGAACCAATGCACGATTAATTGTAATAACCATCGCAAACACCATGGATTTACCTGAAAGGTAAACTTTAATATGTTTAATTGTGTTCTCATAGTAAGCTGTTTTAGACTGCTAATGGGAAGAGTAACGAGTCGATTGGGTTTAACTCGGCTTACTTTTCAGCCTTACACTTACAAGCAATTACAAGAAATCGTTACCAAGAGAATTATGGGTACCAATTCTTTCGATCCAGATGCTGTTCAACTTGTTTCAAGGTAATATCACTTCAGTAGAGGCGGTTTAAATTTATGAGGTGTTTGGTTAGGAAGGTGGCTTCTGTTTCGGGGGATGCAAGACGAGCTTTAGATATCTGTAGAAGAGCGGCGGAAATCGCCGAAAACGAAGGTGAACATAGTCTCGTATCATTGAACCATGTTAATCAGGTTTTGAACGCCATGACATCACAACCTAAAGTACTAGCAATAAAATTGTGCTGTCGATTGGAAAAACTCCTTCTGCAAGCAATAGTTGCTGAGGTATAGTACTGTAGCCTGAGATATCCATCTTATGAAATGTGTTCTTTTATGTAGGTGGAACGTACTGGCATTGAAGAAACTAGTTTTGGCTCAGTGTATAAAATGCTGTCCACTGTCGCAATTTTGGATGGTTTTCAAATGGTGCCCCGAGCAACTGCAATGAGATCAGTTGCAAGGTTAGGTGCGTCACGATTTCTTTTAATTGATAATAAATGTAATAATATTTACAATCAACGAATAATGTTAAATATTAGCTCTGACGATGTTCATTATGCTTTGTCTAATATTGTCATTTAGTTTTGTTTTATATGTCGAGTAGTTTGTTTAATTTTAGATTGAATGTTATGGCGTTACTATTTAATTTTTATTTATTTTAATTTGTGATGACAAGACGCAGAGTATTTTAAGGATCAACAGCTGTGAAAAAAAGTTGGAAATATATTTTTAATGAATTTTATACCACTTGTAATTTATTCTTGCGCTTGATTACATGAAAGCGCGCCTGCAATGATACCTTTTTTTTCCTCTTACGAATTATACAATGCAACGTTATCCTTCTGTCCACGCCCTAAAATTAGGTAACTGAAGTATCACTGTTTCCAATCAAAGATCTATAGATTATCATTATGTAACAATTGGTCTTTTTGGGTTAGAAGTTTCTGTGTACGTTTTGCACATAGATTTGCATTGTAAATGTATACTTGCGGTTCATTCTGAAAGTTGAATTGAAGTAGGTACCTACTCCTGATAGTTCTGGGAGTACCTAGCAGGTGGCGTTGTCAGGTCTTTAGGTTTCACTCGGAATTTTCGGGTTTCGATTACATTCTACAGGCGAAGGGTTTATACCCCATTCCACCTGGGAGAGTTGCATTCTATCTAGAATTCTAGTTTTCTTAAGTTTATATTATTATTAATCCTGAAATATAATATTTTTATGTGTTATTCAAACATATTAAAATCTCAATTTAACATAGGCTATGAAGCAATTATTATGAACGAAAGGCCTCTCATAATCAACCACTAAAACCGCCTGGAGAAAATAAAAACTCGTAATTTTGTGTATAATAAGTAATAACTGTTCAAAGTTTACCAGGCCACCTCTCTGGTACACCCCTAACCCTCCTGTATTTTTTCCAGTAATATAATTTCAAAATTTACATCCACCTTACCTTTTATAAATGCGAATAATTTAAAATATGTAAGTATCAAAAGAATACAAATTCTACGTAGAATCCTAAAATGTAGTATATATGTACTACTGGTAGTGCTATTAAACTTCTGATTGAAGCTTCCAAAAACACTATAGTAAACTAAAAGTAATATGTAATAAAAGTATATGTAGGTACGCGATTTGATACGGGGGGGTCTACGACGAACGCCGGTTGCTTATATCTCGATACCTCCAAATATTTAGAAAATTTCATAATATTGATAAAAAGAATTTATCTAAACTATGTAAAAGTTCATCTTTTTGAGATATACATCTGGCGACATTTGTCGTGGGACACCCTGTGTAGTAATAGCTACTTGGTCTGGGCATTGATTATACGGGGTGTATAAACAATGGTCTGGGATTAGGCATGAGGATGTATACCTGTATAGTTCGCATAAATAAGTACCATAGTTAAACACGCCGCATTAAAATCTTTTTGACCAGCCTGTAGGCACAATGTAAATTTCCCCCTCCTGTAGAACGATTCTAACCTAATTTTTAAATGTAGAAATTTGTAACAAATTGACCTCAATCCATTTAATTACCGATCTTATATGGTTCACTTTAATCATGTGTGTTTAAAATGACTAATTTTCCAAAATTATTATAACTAGGTAGTGGTAAATCAATTAGTTTAGCATACTAAAGATGAAACTCGAAATGAAACTGTTGAAGAAATAAATAGTCTAGTAAAATAGGGACAGTTTGTATGTACCAAACGGCAATGAAAATGAAAACCGAGGCGTTGGTGTCCAGCAACATTATTTGGAATTCAAGCATGGAGTTGTCTCCAGTTCCTCATGAGGTAAACGTCAACTTTATATATGTCTACACCTGTCAGGTCTATGGTGTTTTCTACAGTTTTATTAAAGTTTTTTGGCCTGCTTGAACTTGATTCAGCGGTTCCATATTGTAATATGTTGGTGTCGTTTGCTTGGAGTGGCTATGTCTTTAGTTGAGCAACCTGACAGGAACCAGCGAACCATTCATAAGCTACAAAATCTGGTGTAGTTGCAATACTTTTGTTTTATTTTATTCATTATCCCTCTCTTGTTCTGGGCCCTCAACAGGCTTGCGCCCAATTACAGAGTGACCCGCATACTGCTTTTTAGGGCATTTATGTACAGTCATTGACATAATTAATGACCCTTTGGTGTCTCAAATGCATGATGGATAGCTTTATGATTAGGTAGCTATCCGTAGACTTCCACATAACACCATCAAATGTATTTGTTGCAGTTATTTGTTACTTATGTTATTATTTATTAGTATATCTGAGAGTATACCTACACATAATGTGTTCAAAGTGAATTGTGTCTTTGTTATTATTGCATCTACAAACTTGGTTAAATTAGGAAACATCTCGGGAAACAAAACATGAAACATTTTCCTTACAATTGCAATGCTCGAATGAGAAAAACAATTGTGCTTCCCGTTATCAATACCTATATAGAGCAATATATTCAATAAAGTAACCTTTTTTTATTGAACACCCTGTATATCTTTACATATTTTGGTAGAAAATGAAAATCTGAATAAAAAATGTTTAACACTTTGACTAGGAAGTCAGGATGACGCAGAATGAGATCATGCAGGTCTATGGAAAGCGCTGAATTTCATTGAGTCAAGCTAATTAACTTACCACAATTTTTCGAAAGGGGCACTGTCGTGGCGCAAACGAGGTTCTTTAGACCTTTAAATTATTTGGGTTCATCCCACTTGTGATGTAAAATTAGAAGATAAAAAGAGTGAAGTCGCGTACGAAGTCTCTTATGTTTGGGTGCCTTGGTGCTGCCTAACGAGCCATAATAAACATGTTTTCATGTTTAACAATATTGCGCTTACATAGATTAATTAATGATTGATGATTACAGGAATCATTCCCAGTGATTGGAAGCTGTCAAATTTCGTCCATTTTATCAAATTTGGACACAAACACGTCAGAGAAAAATCTTCACACTTCCACGGATATTGGGGAAACGATGGAATTAATCGTCCTTCAAAATGGAGAGTACAAAATGTCAGATCATGCCGATTTAAATACATCGTCCAGCGATTTTATTTTAATAAAACAAAGTATCGACAACAACAATACGGAGATAGACATAAAAGGAGAGGTAAAGAAAGAAGTTAAAATAAAACGCAACGAAGAATTCGAGAATATGCTGTATTTCGTTTGTAATCTTTGTCCTTACCTGTGCATTAAAGACTCGAAAATCACAGAACATTTGGAAAGCGAACATAAAAATAAGGAATGTCCGAGGCCAACTCAGCTCAAGTGTCCCGCTTGTCCCAACATATTTTATCACAAGTTACCCTTACGATCTCACCTACTCTACGATCACAAGGTTGCCAATTCTGATTTGCGACAAATTATTCAGGCAGTAACTTATTTTTCTAAGAAAGGTATTATGACAACTGGAAAAACGTTCGATGGTGGCATTAGTAAAGCTCCTGAAATAGCTTTGAGTTACAAAAATGAAATAGATCAGACCTTAATTGAGAAGTTAATGAGTACAAATAAAGTAAACGGTAGTGCAATTATCGATACAGATTGCCACTTGGTACCTTCCAACGATTGCTCTATGCAAAAGATTCAAGTTGTCAAAGACATGCAACCAAAGTGTGATCGTTTACCTATTGATCCTTTGGTAATTGAAAAACGAAATGCGACAGATATAATTGTATCTGACTCGGTGAAAGCTACGCCCCAAGGTGTTAAAAAGAAAGTGGATACTGTGTCAAAATACTTGCAACAACAAAAATTGCAAAAGTGTACGGAATCCTCGTGCAAGATACGCTTACAAGATGAAACTAAAATGGCCTACCATATCAAGTGTCACGCCGAAGGCGCATTTAAGTGTCCCGAATGTTTACAATTATTCGCATTTTGGAAACCATTGACCGGTCATTTATGGAGACTACACAAGATTGATATGGAACTATACTCGTGCGATATATGCGATTACAAAACTTTCAGTTTAGGAAAATTAAATAATATTCACAAATTAATTCATAGTGATCTCAAGGCCTTCATTTGTGAAGTGTGCCAGAAAGGGTTTAAAAATACAAAACAGTTAAGGAACCACAAAATGACTCATAAGGAGAAAAACAATAAGTTTTCTCACGTTTGTGTAATATGCGAGAAAATATTTTCCAATCGACGACAAATGCGTGTGCATATGGATGGAGTTCACAATAAAATCAAACCATTTTTATGTAACTATTGCGGGTATAAAGGTGCTTCGAAAGGTGCATTGAAAATGCACATAAGGCAACATACTGGTAATCGCATTTCACTATGTTTTGTAATTACAATTGTATTTTGCAGGGGAGAAACCTTTTACGTGCAATTTCTGTAACTACGCGACAGCGGATCACAATTCATTGCGTCGACATAAACTACGACATACCGGACATAAACCTTACAAGTGCGAACATTGTGATTATGCGTGTATACAGAGTAGTACCTACAAAGTGCATTTAAGAACTAAACATCCAGGTTTGGAAAAAGACTATCTGTTCATATGTTCGGAATGCCAATTCAAAACTGTTAATCACGATATGTATTTGTCGCATTTATTTTTAGTTCATAGACAAAAAGCCACAAATGATGCGCAGTAGCAGTTTCCTTTGTGCTTAAGATACACTTAAAAGAAAGGTACAAAATGCAGGTTGTGTTGTAAATTACAGTGTTCTTTGGCAATTTGCACGTAACGCAATCAATCTCCTCAGAAGTTTGGTGAACATAATAGCTAACGATATGAGTTTCTGCTTTAAACATCTTTCATCTTGTCCCAACTTTAACACCAAATTATAGATCACTGTACTAACCGAGGTACTATCTGTAAAAATATTGAGTCTATTGAAAAATGAATAGCGAAGCACAGCGAAAATAATCTTGATTTTCTTAAAAACATTCTATAGAGATTTTTTCTTTCTCTAACAATGTAAGTCTTACATAAAAATAAGAGGAAAAATTTTTCCACTTTATTTTTGTAAATCTAGCTACATATGATCACTGGTTTATTTGTTGAAACAACTGAATGTATATTAGATCTGCCAAAACAGACAGAAAGGATGTAATTTATTTAGATAAAGTTCATGTCAGTTTAAAAACATATTAAACAATAAACCTAAAAATGGCTCATTTATCAGAAAAACGATGTATTGAAATTTTGGTGAGTGAGAGACAAAGAATGTATTGCGGAAGTTTGTTTTACAGATTCAATTGTTTAAAGAAATAAACTAGTCATACTGGGTATCCAGAGTAATATCCTAGGTAATATCTTCTGAGAGTTCTGAACAAAGCTATTAAAGTACAGTACAATCTTATAATCCGACATACAGTGTGTCCCCGGATGGACTGAACAAGAGGGAAAAAATTTTTAATTTTAACTTTACGCAAAAATGTCATTCTTTATAAAAATGTTTGCTTGCCTCAAAACCATCTATTCTGAAATAAAAATCTAGATATTCCTTTTAGCAGCTGAAAAAATTACAAAAAAACGCAAAATCTAGACCGGAAATTTTTCTAAGTTGCATGTTTTTGATTAAATCAGACTATCATTGTATCTTCCATGGAAAAAAATCACGGAAGCGATAAATTCTGTCAATGAAGATACGATCCACAATGTTTATAAAGAATTTGTATGTAGAGCTGAAAAGTATGTAGAGGTTGGAGGATACCACATTGAATAAAATAAAATGTTTCTCTTAAGCTCTAAGGTGTCTTTTTAACTTGATTTGCTTATGAGGTTGTCATTGAAGATACAATGATAGTCTGATTTAATCAAAAACATGCAACTTAGAAAAATTTCCGCTGTAGATTTTGCGTTTTTTGTAATTTTCTCAGCTGCTAAAAGGAATATCTAGATTTTTATTTCAGAAAAGGTGGTTTTGAAGCAAGCAAAAATTTTATTAAATAATGACATTTTTGCGTAAAGTTAAACTTAAAAATTTATTCCCTCTTGTTCAGTCCATCCAGGAACACACTGTATATGGGACCACGCAACCGCTGTATTATCAAGAGTAAGTAAGGTAAGGTCATTTATGCATGTATATACAATGAAAATGCTTACAAATTATACTAAGAAGTACAAAATATACTTGCACAAATACGTAATTTTACAGACTAATAACAACAATCATTAATTCTTTTGTTTCTTTACTGTATAGATTTGATCAAAAATGGCAGCTTGTAGTCGTCACAGAGACGCCGGATTACCGAACGTGCCAGACTAAGGAAGGGTTAGATTATCAACATTGTACTGAAAAAAATCCATAAAATTAACCCAAATTGAGTGTGCATTGCTACTCAAGAAAATCAAAATGCTTTTCGCTGTTCTTTTGTGCTATCATAAAAACAACAAATGGACATCATTGTTAGGTACACAAAAATCTGAACCCGCTTTTATTTAAACCATTTTCTGGTAGAATGAATATTACCACAGTATATAGAATATTCTATATTTTCCAAATACTCTGTATAATGATACGTAGGAATTGTCTTTGTTTTATAAGACTATAGGTTAGCTTGTATGTTTATTATTTATTATTCCAAAAGTGGGCTACTTAATTTGGCCCTACTTGACTGACAACTATCACTGAGTTCTCATAGTAGGACAAGAAAAAGGGACACTGTTGATTAAATTCAAGCACATCTTTAAGTAAATTATTATTCTTCCATTGGGATTGCAGAAGTCGCAAGATCATTTATAATATTGTATTCCGGTCGGTCCATGTGGACGATCATTGTGTTTAGAAACGTCCGATCGCTTTGAAAATTAGTACAGGATATACAAAAGGTCGTTATTATTTTTCAGCTACTTAGGCTATTGGGTCAAAAAGTTATAGCCCAAACCTATAAAGAGAGGGTTTGGTTTATAATTTTTGTTTGGCGCACGCGCAATCCAATTTTTTTATTTGTTAAGATATTTAAATGAAAGTTTGTATATAGGCACTTTGAATAATAGTACAATTAATGTAGATTATTAGTTGTTTAGTATAGAATCGTCATGTATAATACAAACCAGAAGCCATATAAATTCCGAATTTAATTTAGGCGTCAAAAATAGCAAGTTTAGGTTGTCACGTCGTTCCCATAGAAACAATTTCTGAACTTCATTTTATTTCGCCCTTCGCGTCCTATTTCTCTTATGAATGACAGATGTTATTAGAATGCACAATGATATGTTTCACTTTATCTACTCTTGCCGTTAAAGTGATCTCGTTATCTACTCTAGTGTTAATGAGAGACTTGACCTACTCATTTAAATCTATTACGTCAATTTAACATATGCTATAAAATATAAAAATTTGTTTTGCGCATGCGCAATCCAATTTTCTTATTAAGCTATTTAAATTAAATTTTGTATATTGACAGATCAAAGGTTTTTTATTTGTAAAGATATTGAAATAAAACTTTCTATACAGCATGGCAAGTTGATGGTGGGAAATAGGCAAATAACATGGGAATATTTCAACATGAAAGTTTGACATTTTCATGTGCGCTGGCATTAGGGGCGTTCAATGCATGAATTGATACATATCGATTTATATCTTTAATTTACTGTTCAACAAACTCAATACATAAATTGAATCGAACAAACATAACCCCACTTGTGAGTGAAATATATGCATAAATTGTATCTAAATGTATAGCAAAATATTTTTAGCGTTCAGCAAAACTGATTGCGATACGGAATGTAATCGCAACCGTATTTGTGATAGATCTTCATCCATTGAACGCCTCTAATGGCAGCGTATAAAAATAACGTTTTGAAAGTGATAATTTTTTTCATGAATTTGCAGTTTGATTAATGAGGGCGTTACAAAATGTCACCCAAAAGTGGGGCTGTAGCGTGAGGTCCGTTACAATAGGTATAAAGGTTTATTATTATTATTACTCAATTGGTGCAACAGGTAGTGCATAGCAACTTTTTGCCATTAATTTTTGCCAAGATGAAAGATCACAGCTTGAATCTGTGTAAATAAACGAACATGTATTACACGAAGACAGTTTTTATTAAGGATGTAAAAGATCTAATTAAATAAATAACTAGAAAGGTTCAAAATTAAAGCGTCAATACATCACAAAATATTACATAAACTCCCATTCTCACAACCTTACTTCTTACTTTTCTTCGCCTGCACAATAGGTTTACCTGTTGCCAAAGCTAGTTTCTGTTTTAATTCCAATAACATGTTAACCTGTGGCTGCCATTCGGTTTTTGGAGCACCACTAGATTTTAAATTACGTACCAATGTAGCCTAGAAGCATTGTTTTAACTTGCGATCAACTTCACACTCTTTTAACATTACCTGCTCCTCTACTTTTTGTTCTAATGCTAAAGCATCCTCTGCAGAAACTTTTACCTCCGTACTTACTTTCTCAGTTACGGTTGTTTTAGCAGCTTCCAGTTGCTTTTTTAAATCTAACAGAATATTGACTTCAGGTTGCCATAGAGTTTTAGCAGCTCCACTTGATTTCAAAGCTCTAACTTTGTCGGCCTACAATTTCATTAGTTCTACATACATAAATGTGCTAAGAACCCTACTTGTTGATTGACAGAGGCTTCTAATGCAGATACGTCCCCGACCTCCTTCTTAGGGGAAGTTTCTTGTTTGCCACCAAATTGTTTCTTCAACTCGTCAACTTTTGCCTGATCAATTTTGTCAAATAGTGGTGATGGTTTTCCCAATTGATGACCGGCTTTAAGCAGGTTTGTTATCTCAGGGTTGCTAAAATACTCAATGTACATTCAGATTTCACTAAGTTAAAGGTGAGTTACTCTGGATCTAGAACGCAGACGGTATCGGGAGCATTCAATTGTTTGCGAATAGTACGGCTGGTGTTAGGCATGTACGGTGATAACAGTACTGCTAAAAGACACGTGAGATTACAGCAAAGACCGATCACGGTTTTTGTTCTGGCCCTAAATTAAATGTGGAAGATTAAGTAATTTGGAATGACAAATCGTACTTTTGTTCATCTGTTCCTTTGACCTGCACCCACGGTTCAGATACTTGCATGTACTGATTGCCATGCCGCGAAATGGTCAATATGTGTCTAATACCATCTCGTAATTTACATTTCTCGACCGCTTTAACATATTCTTTTACCTCCCTGGTGCACAGTGCTAGTAAAGTGTAATCCTCATCATTCAAATTCATATCAGGTACTACACCATTAAAGAACTTTTCTGCAAATACTTGCGCTCTAAAAAATGACGACTTTAACAATTACAGTTTTTGAATTGAATAAAATTCAGAAGTGGGATCAGGATTACACCAATTTTAAAGATTTTGTCTTGAGTGCATACTAACCTATTAATGAAGTTGCCCAAATTATTAAGCAATTCAGAATTATTTTTTGTTACAAGATCGTTCCAACTGAAACTAGAATCTTGGGACTCAGGTCGAATGTACAACAAATAAAATCTCCACACATCGCTAGGTATTCCTGTATCTTGAGCATTATTTCCAAAAACTCCCACACCTCTGGATTTCGAGAATTTTCCATCTTCATAATTTAAGTACTCTAAATAAACCAAATAGTGAAAGAACGGATATTTTTGTGTAATTACCGGTTGCCATTATATGTTGGACGAGAGTATACCCTTGGTTCAGGCCCAGCAAACATGCTGGAAACATGACGGAATGAAATGGTACATTATCTTTGGCCATAAATTGGTATAATGTTACTGGAGTATCTGCACTTGGTTTCCACCACTTCTCCCAGTGCTCGGTGTATCTCTTTGTTATGGATACGTAACCGATTGGTGCATCAAACCACACATAAAACACCTATTTTATTAAGAAAGTGGAAGAACACTGATAAAAAAGCTACTCATACCTTATCACGATATCCATCCAGTGGTACAGGAACTCCCCACTTCAAGTCTCGAGTTATACATCTCGGCTTCAACCCCTCTCTCACCCATGATTGAGCAATTACGCTGGCGTTATTCGACCATCCAGGGGAAGAGTTCTTCATCCAGTGATATAATAATGGTTCTATCTGTAACACATTTATGACACGAAGCCTTTACATGACAAAACATACTTTTGGCAAATCTAAAAAGAACTGATCCGAATTCTTGACAACCGGCCTTGTGCCGCACACTTTGCATCGCGGATTTATTAGCTCGCTCGCCGTGATTAGCTTGCCACAACTGTCACACTGATCTCCTCTGGCGTCGTCGTAATTACAACCAGGATGTGGACAACCGCCTTCCACAAACCGATCAGCTAAGTATCGATCGCACTTCTCGCACAACAGTTGCTCGACAGACTCTACTTGCATAAATCCATTCGAATTTAAATCCAAGAAAAATTTTTGAGTAATGCTGTTAATGATCCAATTCCTTATTTGAATCGAATGCGAATCAAGAACTCACCTTGTTTGTTCAGGAGTAGTTGTGCGCCCAAAGTGGTCAAATCCGATGTTAAACCAACGATAAATTGCATTGTGAATCTCAAAATATTTGTCACATATTTGCTGAGGAGTAAGACCTTCTTCTAAAGCTTTTGTTTCAGTGGCCGTTCCGTACTCGTCAGTTCCGCAAATGTACAATGTATTGTAATTGCACAGGCGGGAGAATCTAGAAACACATAAACATCATTTTTGATAAGTGAAGCTTTTCAGGTAAGCACTAATTGCTAAAATCGTAGTAGTAATAAACAACTGCCATCTACATAATATATCTTTTCACTTCTGAATAATACCCCTGTAATAGAACATTCCTATTAGAACATCAAGGAATGTTCTATACAGGAAGGACCACATAGAAATGGACCTTAAATACAAGAAGGATCCTTCTCATGCTATCCATATTTATATAAACCGATGTAACAGAGTATCGCGGGACTCGACTTTTTACACTGTTGGGTAAACTACGTCACTTAGACGATATTTTGGTTTCATCACTTTCAATATAATATAATATAATGTGAGATATTTCAATTTTTTTAAGCAAATCTGGAGAGGTTTTTTATGAATGTGTGATTGATTCGTTTGAATTTGTATTTCGGTTTTTGTTTTTCCTTTTAGAAATTTGTTAGATTTTTCGTTTTAATGTTGTCACTTTTGCAAATTGTTCAATTTAGATAAGGTGCTAGAAGTAAGCCACGTCTTTACGGTGACATTTTCATTTGTTAAATAGCGTGAATATTGCTAGCAACTAGTTCATCAAAAACGTGACCGTTCACACGATCTCAGAAATGCTTTGACACATTAATCTCAAAATGGATCAACAGTTGAGGGAGGAAGTGACTAGCTTTAGGGTTGTGAGGGGTCAACTTCCTCATACAGGTTCAAAAATCAAAGAAAATGATGTGTATATTTTTAGAAAGCTCGTATAAAGAGCATTCAAGAAAATATATACACATGAGGTCGGCTCTGAGACACGCATGCTCGCTCTATTTCCTCATAGCTTTGCGTGGGTTTATTAGTGATTAGTTCTTTATGGGATACTTACCCTTGTTTGGAAGTTTTTTTTTAATGGTAGAAAAACTCTTTGGATAAAAGGAATTTACTTCATTAATTTGTAATTGTTAAGTCTCATAAATTTCAGTTTGATATAGTCCGCTATAGGTACACATAATTCAGGTGCACACACTGTAATTTTAAAATCTAAGCTGTTCATTGTTGTATGATGATCCATAGTAGCTTCTATCCACAATTCCTATTGATGTCTTGCCTACTGTGACAGTATTATACCTTACTCGGCAGTAATTCAGAAACATACCCAACTTTTCGGGTATTTTACATAAGAACATCAACCAATATAGCACGGTCACCAAAAAAGCGTGAATAATTAGAAATGCAAACACATCCTTGCTAAAGGTACGAAGATCAAAATTGCCATCAACGTATTTACATAATTTAAATGAAAGCCATATGGTTGTTATAAAATTTAAAATTTTCATACTGTCCCACTTGCGAGATTATCAAAAATGACAATGTCAAACTACTCTCTGTACTTTTGATATTTTTCTGATTTCCATTGTTTCATCTTTTATATCTGATAAGCATGCGTCTTACATGAGGTTCGTTCGTGGGTTTCGTTGCTCTAACTTTATACGACGGTTGGGGAGTCGCTATGAAATAAAAGCAGAGGTGTAACTGCGAAATGTTTGAGAGGGAGCAACCATATGTGTATTAATCACACGGAACGTGTATTGTAAAACTGCTGTAATAAGTGCCCTCCAGGGTGAGAGAAGCGCGGGAGAATTTCGAATAGTTTCAAAAAAATATCTCTAAAACTCGCTCTAAAGTGAGAATGACATGCACAGATTTGATTTATGCCATATATCATTTGTGTTTGCTAGAAGCGTCTATGGTTAAAAATTCAAAGAAATATCTGCGCACGCGCGCTTCTGATTTTTGCTATTTATGATATGTTTGCTTTTACTAGAAGCATCTGTGGTTACCATTTCAAAAAATATCGTAAACGTCCTATTTTGGTTTTGATCCGTCACCATCTTCATGGTTGTTGATGGCGTCAAAAGTTTAAAAGAGCCATAACGGCTTGAAACATTTTTTTCGCATACACTGGCCAAAATGGCTTAAAAAACTCTACAAAAAAGTTCACTACCATTTTTTTGCGAGTTCCTTTGTTTTTGAGAAGTTTTGAATTGAAATGTTCAACTATTTATTTTATTTTTCTAAATTTGCATTTTTTTGTAAAAGTAGGCATCAGAGTGAAATATGTTAATTAAAAAAAAAATGTGTCTTGATGAGATCTACAAAAAAGGCTTTAGACTTTTTGCGTCGGGTTCAAAATAAAGGCGCTAGAGGGCAATGTTATACTATGACCAAAGATAATTGCAATGACTATTAAAAGTGGTCGGAAAGTCAAGTCAGGAGTTTACCTGACAACTAGATTTCAATGTTGTCTTCCCCACAACCGCATAAACTGAGCCCGAATAAACAATCATTCCATAATTCAAATTCTCTGTGCTGTTTAGAAGAAACTCCACCAAATATGTGTCAGGTACCTACCTAGCAAAAACATCTCCCGAAAGTACACAACCAATAATATTGCCCAAGTGAGGAACATTATTGACATACGGAAGAGCAGAAGTAATTAAAATGTTTTTTTCGCCAGGTACAGGCAACCTAAAATGTTTAGATGAATGCAGTAGTAAAGGAATAAATCGGTACTTACACAGGTACAACTTCTTTTTTAGGTAGTAGTGCACTTTTCACTTCATTCCAAGCTTTCTTTGCTGCAAGAATTTCATCGGCAGTGACAGGGTCACTTGCATGTTGAGGAGATGATACCATTTCATCATTGGTAGCTGATGCAGAAACAAAATATTTTGCACTATTAAATAATACTTGATATGCGGAACTGCCGGCAGTTACCTTGAAGTCTTGTAACGCTTTCTGAAAAGAAAAGTGTTACTATATGTCAGTACGGTAATAAGACGCATGCAGACAGTTTAATCTTATTAAAATGAACCCAATCTGAGTAACTCTAACAGGGGTGGAAAAATTTTGATTTTCATGAAATGGATAAGAACCAACATTTTGGTAGAATGTCTGCATTTATACTGATACTAGGTAAGCTATTTTCCTTTTTTTTGTAACATTTTCCACAGGGCTGCATTTTTCACTGCAAGGATCTGTTTAGGTACTTTATAAACGAGTTTACAAATGTTCATGGAATTACAATGTTATATGCACACCTACCTTAAATTCTGGCATTGACTCCAAACTTTTTAACCATATGGACACATTTTTTAACTCGGATAAATATTCCGTTACAAGACCTGCATCTTTGTATAATGGATATAATGTGGACCATATAGCAATATCGCACACAGAAATTGTATCCTACAATTCTAAAAATTAGTCAAGTACTTTTATAAGATGTATAGTTAGCCAATCACTTAGTAAACATTAAATGATTGGCGAGCTACACATTTTGGTCATAAGACGGAACTTACACCACCTAGAAATCTTTGACTAGCAGATATTGCATCATTGAGTTTCTTCAAGTTGTTAATTAAATTCTTTTTCGAGGATGGATTCTTGAATGAAGTTCCTAAAGTAATAGCTATATTAGGAGATAATACAGTGGATTCCCATTCTAACCACTCGTCAGTCTTTGATTGATTTACAGTAGGTGGAAATAAATAATATGCGGCGGCATTCGGAATAAATATTAAATTATCATTAATTGTAAGTGAAGGTAGACGTCGACATTTTAACACAGTCTCTAAAATTGAAATTACAAATTAAGTTTACCAAACGAACTTTGCAGACCTACCGCGACTAGGTATTTCGAGTGTAGCCTTAACACGAATGAAATTCGCTGCGATCAAAATCTTGAGAGTCGAAGGATTATTCTCATTGGTTTGAATGACGAGCATTTTAAATGATTTCTTCTTAGGCTCTACAGAATCTAACAGTCAATTCGTTCCAGGTTTCAAACAGAAAGGCAGAATTTTTGAGGTTACAATCTCAGAAAATCGAAAACGTGGATGTGACAGTGACAGCTCCGTTGATATACAGGGCGAATCATTCATTTCTATAATGATGAGTAATGCTCTGAGACGGCGAGATGTATCTACATATAAAAGTAAATAAATATAGTTGATATAAGTTGACATTGCAGCCTATATTAAAGAAACAACTAAGGAATTGGTTTTAATATATAAATAAAAAATATGTACACCGCATAACATCCCGTAACTGTTAACAACGCAACCGCACAGAGGAATAGACATGAAATTTGATTAAATGCGAAGACTGGTCAAAGTTCGCAAATATTTAATTACCAACAATGCTAATTAAAGTACAAAATGCTAACAATATTATTATTTACGATAAAAATGTATACAATTGCAGCAACAATATTAAGATAATGTGGAATCCAATAACAAAAATGTCAGTCCACTGTATTTAAAGAATCATTAGAGGTTGGTTGTACAATACAAGGTTCTTCGTCGTCTGCTTGTTGTCTACTAAATGATCGTATAGTAAACATGACGCATAATCCTCCTCTTGCAGTTAAAAATGCCCATACAATAGCAGTGACTTCACTCTGATTGATAGGCATCATTGCTGAAAAAATAAATAGGTACCTATAATATCTCCGTCACATCAACAGATAAAATACTTACGTTTTTTTAGCATTATTTCTATTGTGGAATGATAACCTGTACCCATTAGTCCAAGTGTAAAACATACAAATCCAATATAGTATATTGGGGTTAATTCTTTCCTTTCGTACCATTGATTTAAAACTTTTCTCAGTTTAAGCCAATGTAAGTGACCATTAATAGCCGTTATTATTGCTAAAAAAACTGATATAAGTAGAAGCTAAGAAGAGATTGTGTGTAGGGGCTCTTTTAAAAAAGTCTCTTTTTAGCATAAATTTCACAGATTCATTACAGGTAGTTGACTCATTGGCAGATTTCTTAGGGGGATGGATGATACACTTAGGGGACCGGTTGACATAAAGATACAAACAACAAAGTATAAATTTAGACATTGAGCCAGACTAACTCCCCGATAGAGTTAACGGTATCATAAGACACTGACCGTAAATCTTTGAAATTTAAATTTAAAAGGAAATAAAGAAATACATAATGAAACGTAAATTTACCTAATGGATTCCTTCCAACTAATACATTTACTTAGCTTAGACCCTACTGAAGTTGTAAACATCTTCGGCATTCTAAATTTACCTAAGATGTTGATGTTATTTATAAGTCTTTATGATAACGACAAGTGGTATATTTGCATTTATAAAAAAAACACCTTGTATATAATAACACGACAAACACACCACATAATGAACTACTTTCTTTTTAACAAACACAGCCCGGCTAGCTCAGTCGGTAGAGCATGAGACTCTTAATCTCAGGGTCGTGGGTTCGAGCCCCACGTTGGGCGTCGTTTTTTTCGCAATTCTATTTTTTTTCTAACAAAATTGCATGATACTCACCTGTAATAATCGCCCAAACAGCGGTCGGGTAATTGCCGTATATTAAAAATACAATAAATGCTGAAATACCGGCTAGAGTATAAAGCACACTTATAACAAACGCAAACATAGCAAATAGGTTGGAATCGTAAATTACGAAAACAGTTACATTTCCGCCCGCCTACATGAATCAACACACAACAATCAGTAAATGATATGTGCGTTTATTAACGTGACGCTTCATTTCAAAACTAAATGAAACTAACAACAGTTACCAAGGATTTGTTGATTAAACGTCAGCTGATTCATAAATACAACACACCGTAAAGTACATACAGAGTAGGTCGTATTCAAATGGAGTCATTTGCAATGGATTGGGAGAGGTGAAAGGTAAATTACCATTCTTTATTCATTTATGGGTAAGTTATTCCCCTGACGGTGTAGGAACAATAGGTAAAATCAAAGGGCGTGTTCGGTAATGTGTCGCTCTAAATAGGTAACTCCACTTTACACTATGATAAGTCTTTATCTTTTACCTATTATTTTTATGCCACTAACTGCTAATCATGAATCTCACTTTTTAACTGTGGTTTATTGGTTCCATGCCGTCAGGCTGCCAAAAAAAATGAGCATTTAACATTCATAAATTAAGCTTTGAATATAAAATATAAGTACAAGAAATTCAATGGTACAAGTTATAGCATATTGTAAAGATTTTTTCTTTTTTGTTAAGTAGCATGTAGCAGTTTTCTGTAAAGTATATTTAATTGAATAAAAATCCTAACAGTTAAAAAAAAACTACCGTGTGGTGCACTATTTCTTGTACTAATCTATGGTTTTCTCGTTATAATTTTCATTATGTTACGGTTTTGTCAACTTTAATTATTTTTTTCAATTGGATATTTGAATGCTCAATAAATACTGAAACGGCGAAGCCGGCGTTTATATTTTTTCCGTTAGAAGCATGTGCCGGTAAACATTATGCAACCTTCTATGCTGATAAAGGGGATCTCCGGAAATGTGGATAATGCTATTGTGTGTGATTTTTCTAAATACGTCCACTTTTTAGCGCATTTTCCAACCAAGTTGGGTGCGCTATTGCAGCCACTTTCTCTGTCCATCCGTCTGTCGTCTGTTTGGCTGTCCCTTAACTACTCATACAGTTTTCAATATATTTATATTATATATTCAATATACGGTAGCGTATAGCTCTGGCACCTGAGCCAAGGAAAATCTTGACGCTGCGCAGTGTCCACGTTCTTAATATTAATATATCTTGTTGAAATTTTAACCACAGATACTTCTAGTAAAGTCAAATACATTGCATATAGTAAAAATCAGATGTGCGCATGCGCAGACTGCGCAATGCCAACTTTCTTATTTATGTCTATGGCGGCGGGCGATCGACCATCCCTGAAAGCTCGCCTAAAATCGACGGTTTTTTCCCACTCCCATTTGTCAACAAATCAGGTAAGGTGATTATTCTAAATGAGGAAGTCGTACTTACTCTATACTAAAGACATGAATTATCTCAGTTTTTCAAAGAATTGCATACGCCATCCTCGCAAAGAACTGTTTAGCCATATTTAGAACATGTTACCATCTATCTTTAGTTTACATTCTCGTCGTAGAGACTTTCTCTGACACATACACCTGGTTGCAGGTTGAACAGGTTGCTTACCCAGCAGGCGCAATGGGCCACAACTTTAACTCTTCAAAACGGCATCCAAACAATAGATTTCCAGCTCACATGTCCACCATCTTTGAAAAAACTAAACTCTTTTTCAAAGTAGCGTCTTCGTACTAAATACGATAAAAATCAATTAAATTTAGATAATAGACCGCCTCAAAAAACGTAGACATGACCGAGATATGATTAAACCATTCCCAACATATCATTTCAATAGAACCTTCCACTATTATAGTGGATTATAATAATAATGACATGCACAGGCGGGCAGACTGATGTAGTAGTTTTAGTAAAACGTAGTCGAAGACATGGTCAAGAAGAGGGAGGTTCTAAATCAATAAAATTTTGCAGTAAAAAGTAGTTCGACGAACGGACGGACAACGTGTCCTCAATTGCCACTTTTGCGGTTTGAAAAAATGCTTTAAAAATTGCAAGCATCGATTTTTAGATTCATAAGCGGTAATTGCTTAAGAAAATTTATTTATTGTTAAATTAGAATTTCTACATTAGGCAAAGATATTATGTCATGTGTGGCTAGCTAGTATATTGCACGCAAACCCCGCGTGGTGTACGCAGGTACTTCTATTGATTGGGTCTACAGTTGGCATGGAAATTAAAAACACACACCAGCAAAGTTGTGTACGGAGAGATGTCCGATCATAATCGCGCTGTGTTTAATAATACATGCCTAAAGGTCCCAAGAGACCCTATTAGCCATCAACCGTCCCCTATTTACGAACAGAAATATGTGAGTAACATGAAGAACGAGATGCTTAAGATGGACATCGAAAACAAGCACAATTTTTCCAACGCCAAGTCGTCTCCTAAATCGGATAAAGCCGTTTTAAAATCGCTCATTGAATTTTACGACAGCATTCCTGAATACGACGATATTAACCACTTGTCCAATAAAGACTTTTATCGGAAATTAGAGAACCTAAAAGAAAGGCAGCGATGTTTTTATAAATTTATACAAGCGAATCAAAATGCCGATAATAAGGATATGATTTGGATGGAAGATTATCAAAATTTTAAACAAAGTCCAGAATTACGCTCCAAGCTGCGATCTAGAAGACTGAAGCGAGTTGAGGATATGGATTCACTTACATCTTCTGATAAGGAACCGGCAGTTAAACCCCCATCTCGACGCTCGGTTAGAATTGAAAGTCCCAGTGATAAATCCGACAGCTCCATTCCCCGTTTGCGAGCCAAGTACCATCGCAATATTTCCTCCGGCGGATCGAGGTACGACAAATCCAATACCTCTTACAACGAATCACCATGGGAAGATATAAGCGTGATTGACTTTCGGTCCGATTCCGACAGGGATATACAGACAAGGAGCGCACCAAACAGCCCAACGAAAAGGAAATGTGGCATTGGGTGGAAAGATAATGGAATCACGATTCCCAAGCCGTTTCAAATGACTGTTAGGTATGTTGAATCTGATTCGCGTTTTATTAATGTCTCCAATTTGTAGAGATGAAGAAAATAAAATAGTGGATGACATAATGTTAACCGTTCAAAAACCGCAAGAAGAAAAACACGAACTCTTTAGAGCAAATCCGGTTCCGATAGAATCGAGGATTCCGATGTTTAATCAAATTATAGCACAGCAGGAACGCAGGTGATAATTTGTTTGCTGTTCTTGTGTAAATAACTCTTTTAGAAGCGAGATTGTAAAGCAAAAGAGCAAGGAGACACTAAAATCCCAAATGCGCCCATTTTCATTTACTCGCAGAGAAGAAGAGATACAAGCTTTGACTAAGCGATTATCAAAGTCTTCGCCTACAATTTTCTTAGATGACGACGTACCAATAAAAATGAAGCAGTTCAAAGCGAAACCGATACCAAAGGGTTTGTTCAGTAATTACGTCTATCAGAAAATGCACGAAGACGAATTTTATAGGTTGTAAGTCTCATATTTACTATTGCATGAACAATTTTTTGTCCCCAGAGCTCTACAAAGGAAAATTAGAGCCGAAGAAATGTTGCAACGCGCTTCCCTTCCACCATCGATGGCTAGGAGAGAGAAATTGAAACCGAAACCGATTATATGTTTGAGATCGTTTAAACACTTAGAAAGCGACGTTTCATCTCCGAAATCTTCCGAAGTCCCTAACTACAAAGCTAGTCACGAGCGACTAGAAAAAGAATTAGATGATCTGAAAAATGACTTTATAACAACTAGTCCTGTTGCGTTTAATTTTAAAACTTCCAAACGACACGCTGAAAGACAGGTAGGACATAACACTATTAGATGTACTTGCAAAGGGTGTGGACCTTTTTAAGTTGAAACGTTGCTATGGAAGTCGCCTAAATTCGTCAGGTAGCAGTAGAAATGCCGAAAATTACAGAGGGCCTTCTGCGGCCGATTTACTTTCTGTTAATAAATCAAATCTGGCAGCGGTACTGAGAATTCAAGCGGCCAAGTACGTACCTAATGTAAGGTTTAGAAATAAATCGCAATGGTTAATCGTGTTTCAGGAAAAAAATGCAAATGGAAATGTGCCGAAAGCTCGAGGAGACGAAACTGAGAGAAGAATCTCGTTGGAGAGAGAAAGTTTTGAGGAAAAAGCCTGCGTGGCAGGCTTTGGCGTACAGCCACGAGGAAGATCTAGCTATGCGTTTGCAACTGAGAAAAGATGAGGAAAGACTGCGCAGTGAAGAACATCGACATAAAATGGAGTTAATGTTTGGAAGGGTGAATAAAATGCCAATGCTTTTTGAAAGACAATCTCATGTAGGTGAACTATCTGAAAAACTGTACCTTAACAATGTGTGTTTAAGTATAAAGATTATCCGGTAACAAAACGACAGCTGATTCAGTCACTCGCAGAGAGCTATGGAGACTATTGCAATAAATACCCAACTGTAAGTCCTTTGGAGTTAGGTGACGACTTGGATAAAGACAATAACGAAGGTGGACGTAATCAGAAGGCATCTTGTGATTTAACGTAGTTTTTTACGATACCAATAAAAGGCATTTTCATTTATTCTACATTATCAACAATCCATTTCTCGTAAGAATCTAGTTTTGTGTAAATAGTTGGTAGTTCCACGTTTCCACAAATCATAGCGGACGAAAATGAAACTATTCCCACTTGAAACGTCTTGTAATCTTGTCCAATGACGGTACTGTTGACAAGAGGTCCGCCACTATCTCCTTTGCACGAATCCTGCTTCTTTTTTCCATTTGCGCATATTTGTGTTTCCCTTATGGGTCTTATTTTGGGAGGAACGGAATTGTTACATTTTAGATTATCCCACACGTTAACTACTGTATACATCAACTTTAGCGAGCCCCCAACATTGGCTGAAACATAAAACAGAATTAACCAAATTGTTAGAAAGTATACTATAGTGGAGTCGATTGAAAAACGGCGACATTTTTAGGAAAATAATAATGTCATCAATGCTTCGGTTTGTAAAACCAAATTGACAAGATCCCATCTCCTATTCCACATTTTGGTCTTTTCAGATCATAAAACGAACGGTTCTGTTAGTTCTTATATTTTGACTAAATTTGTATTTGTCCACGACTCCACCACAATCGTTAAAGGTAATAGGCAGTAATTCCTTGAAATACCTGAATCAGTTTTGCCCCAACCGCTAACCGTCAATTTTCCACCCGTAGGTATGGAGCGGTCTGATATACCATCAAATGGAAGGCAAATTGCACGAATGTACTCTAAAAAAATCATTTTAATAAGTTCAAGAAACAAGTGACTTTACAAACCTGTAAAGTTAATACTTTTTTGAAGTTTAATTATTGCTATATCATTCTCTAGACTCTTATTGTTGTATCCCTCATGCACAATAATTCGTTCCACCTCAATCTCTACATACGTAGTACAAACAGTTCCTTCGCAATCCTTTTTGGTTTCGAGATTATGCTCACCGAGACGAACCACCTGCCTACAATCAAGAAATTTTATACAAGCAATAATTACGGATACTTTAAATAAAATTACCTACAATTTAAGTGAGGGATCGATCGAAATACAATGAGCAGCCGTCAAAATGTGGTTGTTGGTGATGATCGATCCTCCACAAAGGAACTGCATAAAGTTGATACCTCGTTCTGTAACAAAAATATGTAATGAATTCTACGGAGCAAATCATACTATTACATCTCACGTGTATAGCCAAGAAGCGCCATCCAGGGAAATTGGCCCATGGCGGCCAGTTCACCGCCAGTGATTCGATCGGTTACACTGACGATTCCGCAGTCCGACGGAAATACGGATATTCTGGATTCAATTCCGCCAGCGGCCGGTACAATTGTGTTTGATGATGAACAACAGACGTGGGTATAGTTTTCGTTGCAAGGGTAAAGTATGTCACCAGTTTCGCCACAATTGGCTGCTGGGACGCAGATATGATCGGAGGGGCATAACATTTCGTCTGCATCGATGTGTATCGAATCTAAAAGAGAAATTCACGGTAGTAAGCGCATAACTCATATTTGTACGATGTGGTCTAAGAACCTATTGACAACACATAATTTTCAGAGAAAGATAGCTACTGTGACAGTGTGACGTACCTTTTCAGGAAGTTTAAGGACCGCAGGAATAAGACCGTATGACATAGGAACTTATGATACTGTCACAATGGAAGTTCGGCACATTAGCTAAGCATTTTGAGGTTTGAGGTTTGTTGACCAATTTTTCAGAATGATAATTTGAGAATGGAAAGAATTTAGTAGGTAGCGCATGTCAACATCATTTGATAGGATTGTGTCGTAGATTTAAGGTAGGGTTTCGCTAGAGCGTCTCTCAGTTGCGACCATTGAGTTAGAAAACTGTTGCGACTGCGACTTGCGATGAATCGCAGTTGCAGCCGCAATAGAATCTACAGTTGCACGGTAGTGGGTTTCTCTTCTGAGCTGTGTATTCGCAAAATTTTTGTAGAAGAGGCTCTAATAAGTTCAAAGTTCTTAAGGCGAAATTTTTTTTAATAATTTTACTAATATTGCAGAACTACCTATTACCATTGTTTAAATACTTTACTTTTCATTGTTTACTCCTCTACAATCAATTCTTTGCATGACCTAATTCCAATAAGACTATCAAAAGGACTTTGATCTTGTTTGAGGGTCGAAATTTTCTAAAAATAAAACTTTAAATAATAATGACTTGATCGTTTTTGGAAATTTTAATACTAAAAATTAAACCAATCCAACGGAATATCGAAGGATACTGGTCCTATTCTTGAACATGTGACTTCCGTGTGACTGAGTGAGTATATGACGTCATGTCGAGCGATTTTCATCAATTTTTCCAATCTCCAGTGCCTTCCACTTCTCCTGTATATCTTTATTCGTAAAATTAGTGGATGTTTTCCCTATCACGAAGTATTTATTTCTTTAATGTAGAGAATAGCATGAGTCTTTGATCTTCTAAAGTGCGAGACAGAATTTACTTTTAAATTTGAATTGATTGCAGTAAAGTCACTGTAGTTTAGATGTAGTTAGTTAAGTATTATAGGTTTCATTTACAATACTTATTTATTTTTGCTGCTAGAGGTCATGCTATGTACCTTTCTGCCTCTATAATTTTATCTAGCGTACAAACTGCACTTGTTCTTTTCAGGAAGATTTTGCTTTCCTAGTGGTTACTTGTAATTTTTTCTTAATGCACCTTTACTTCTTTTTGGCATATGTCTACCTGAGAAAGGGCTCTTTGCAGTGGGTATTATGTGGAGTGTTTCTTTCTATCTCTGATGTGTTGTCGCTGCTCCATTGAATACGCTTAGCGGGTTTATATTTGCAAGTAATTACGCTGCACAGATTTGACTTAACGCCTTTCTTAACACGTAATTTTTTGGCTATGTCTTCTCTCATATTATTGCTCTTGTGAATTGCTCCAATATTTCTGATTCTACGTACATAACTTTTATCGTTACGAAGAACACCTTCCGACACTTTACTTTTGTTCTTCCGAAGATTCATGCGTACTAGCTTAACTACGTTTCATATCCTTTATATTACTCCGTTTGCCGATATTTAGTGAATTACTTTGTAATTGTAAATTAGTTAGTAGTTACCGAGAGCTATTCTGAAACCCATAACTACGAATTACGAATAACTTGTTCGTGGTAGCTTAATTACTTTTTGAATTAATTAGATCATTCTTGTTGTATAGAAATTTAGTTATTTGTGCATCGTAAAGTAGTTTTCTTAAAGTTAACGTCACGTTTATGCTCTCTGTGTATCACCGATTTGTACAGACGATTCCTAGGACGATTCGTTGTCGATCAAAATTTTGCTTTTGTTTAGTTAACGTAAATTGAATTATTGGTTCGCAATATTTATGTGCCGCGCTATTCACTATCTTCCTTGTTTTTTGTTTGTGGTTTTATCTCTTATAGAAAAGCAGAAAAGCGTTCTTTCTGAGCTCCAAAAGGTCGTGACCGGCAGATCAAAAGCTAATCTTCGTTGTTTTCTACGGAAGCCTGTTTGGACATTGATAATAATTTTCCTGACGTGTTGATCCCTTTTTGATAAGTTTGAGTTAAATTTAAACGTTTGAGTTGCCCATAAAGCACTATTTACAGGAGGCCAATTATCAAGACATTCCAGCAAACCAATCCAATATTGGCATCGGACAATCCAGTATTGGCATCGCGCGAATAAAGATAATCCATTGAAATGGAATGTCTCGCTATTGGCTCAAGCCAATCCACTAAATAGAATGCTTTCTATCTTTTGGCCCCAATAGCTTCCCCCACCACTGGCGCATTATGTTGAGCTGGCTTGTGGAATTGCCTTGTGAGTAACTTGCTAGTACCAAGCCCCTTCACTAAGGTGCTCTCAACGCTATTCGTCTATCCATTTTTAACAACAATATGTAGGTACAGTAAAACCATCGTAACCTTAGAAAATTTGCGCATGCATGTTCGGAATCGTCCGCACTTGATCGGCGTTTCTTACCAGGTTCGGCTATAATGTACATTCGGAACAGAAAACTACAACCAGAACAGAAGTAGTATTTGCACATTACTCACGGTATTAATGTCAATATAATTAAGAAAGTTATCGATTATTTATTACTAGTTAAAAACACATTACTCAATTCTTTCACTGAGCAATAATCAATAGCACACTGAGCCTAAAAACGTACTACTTCTTACTGGGAGTGTACAATCCCTTCCCATGCCTTCTATATTAGCTGCGCAAAGCATACTTTTTCTAAGGTTACAGTGGTTTTACTGTACTGTATTAGACTACGGGTAAACCCTCCGCATCTTACTTATTGGAATGTCTTTAGTTTTTTCATTGGACTGTCTTGCTGGAATGTCTTGATAATTGGCCTCGTGTAAATGGACCATAATCTCTCTTAATGGCGCCACATTTTTCGACTAGACTGAATCATAACTGACCTCCACTGGTGTCTACACGGAGCCAGTTAATGGAACCCAGTTACTGGAGTCTAGTTATTGGTCTACTTACTGACCGGCTTTATGGTTCAGTGGTAGAGCGTTGGACTATAAATCCGGAGGTCGGGTGTTCGAACCTGGGTTGAGGTGGCAGAGATGGGAATTACCTTAGACAAGTTTCGAGCATTCTCCGAATTAAGTTTTCCTGCAGTTTTCGTAATTCGTAAGGTGAATACCGGAGTAGTAATATAGAACAACTGAAGGCCTTCTGCAGAGGCACCTTTAAAAAGAATTATGCGGGCCACTCTGTACTGTAATTGGGCGCAAGGGGCCCAGAACAAGAGAGGGGTAAATAAATAAATAAATGTCTTGAAGTTTTCATTTATGGAAATTAGGTAAATTCCATTTGTGTCCCCTTTCATGTATACCTAAGTGTATGGTCCCCGAATTTGTTAAGCATTGTTTATACGCACATATCACATCATACTTAGAGAACCTTTTATTGGGATAAAAGTACGTATAGTCAACTTCCGATGATCTCAAATGTTGCACAAATCTGTTCGAGTCCCTTCGGGGTATTCTAGGATCTCCAATAACCTACCTACTACGTTTAGTCTTTTCTCTTCGAGGACCATAACATATTAACTCATAACATAAAACCTTCATTATAAGATCTTGGTGTCAATTACGTTCTTTTGCACAGAATACTTAACCTTCGGTTCGGTTGTTGTGTATGTAATTGTTGCCCCAACCTTCACCCGAGATAACGGATACTGGTTTCCTCTTTAAGAGCTACAACTTTATACTTCACCTCTGAATGCCAACTTCCAAGAAAAATGAAATTAGCTAACCGCCAAAACGGTAACTTGTTAAGTAGAACTATATTTCATATCCCCTGCCTTTCCTAATTTTCCAAAAGCCACCTTCAAGAAAGATTTGCATGAAGTGGTCAGCTGCGCATTACCTACATATTCAATGGTAAAAAACTCAATCTGGGAAAACCATTTATAATATCAATTATGCACGCTGGTAGCAACATCCTACTTTCCCGATAATAATGAAAACAACTAAAATGTCACAATATTTACGCAGAACTAAAACATTAGGTATTAAAGTGCGAAGTCAAAGCGTTTTGAAGAATACAAGATAAAACGAATAAGCGTAACGCTTGTATTTCCTTGACCTACACTGTTTGTGTTTTTAGATTTTGACATTGGGCCAGTGTTAAAAGGTTAATGGATAACGCGAGCTAGCTTATAAACAAGCCAAAATGTGCAACTGTATTTAGAAAAGAGTAATTTGGCAATTCCCACCCCAATTCACCTATTTAAGGATGTTTAAATCTTATTAAAAAGTGGTGTATTCTTCTGAAAAACCAGTAGAACCTGTCGAAGAATTTTAACGATTTCAACCCCTCAAATTCTCTGAGAGTGGTTTTGAGATATTTTCCGAGGTTATTTTGTTGGCCACATTTTTGAAATTTTGAGCATAGACTTCTTACAAAATCAAGGAATAAGCAAATAAGATAAGTAATTTAAATTCCGGACTTTCAACATGAATGTTTTGGAAATGAAGTATTTAGAAATTTTGGTTGATGAGTTAACAGTTCACCTTGAGTGCTAATGGCCTTAAGGTTACATTACAGAAATTCTTACCTAATATTAATATAACCGCAGTTATTATTTGTAAAACACTCATAATTATGGGAAAAACTTAAACACTAATTTATGACACTGATCACAACACAAAACTAATCACTGAATTAATTATCTATAACTTTAATTAAATGCAAAATTTGTACGCGCAGGCGTATCTTGTGTTGAATTTTTAATACCCAAACCATTTTCCGAATGACAAATTCAGAATTCTTATCTTCTTTCTTCTTGCTCGTTGCCTGACCGGTTACTGTATGACTAAAATTTGTCCGTTCTCATGACCATGGTAGAAGGAAATAATTATCAGTTAATGAGCATGTAGCTGTAAACAAATTAGATTCAAGGTGTATTAACAAAATCAATGATTGTAGTAACTTCATAATTGTTTTATTGAACTTGTACGGATATAGATGTGAAGGTTAATAACACGTAAAAGGCAACTTTTCAAAACCTGTGGGTTGAAGTAAAAATGCGGTTTGCCGCACTAGATTTAGTACTTCCAGTTCACAGGTAATCCCATTTGCTACGTTACGTAGTCATTTGGGACAACGCCATGAATCATCGGATGCACTCTCGAGAATATTTTCTGGTATTTTGGGTTCTAGTGTAAAAGTCACTTCAAGGTTTTCAGAACTACCTACTAATGTTACTAAACGCTTTGGTTGTACTCTCATACTGATACGCATGATGAAGGTACATAAATTGACAATTTTCCCCTTTGTAGCAGATTCAGTATCCCTACGTTCAGTTTAAAGAAACAGGTCAACCTAATAATGGGCGATCAAAAAAGGATTGACGTCTAGGTCAAGTTAAATATGATTTCCCATGTAAACAAAACTTCCCAAGGTAACTCGACAGCAACTCTTTTTTGATCGCATATTTATATAACAAATGAATAAATCTGTTCCTATCCATTAGGTTTAATTAAATATTTGCACATTATTCTCATTTTAGCGATTTGATTGGAAGATAATATTTTATAAACTGATATATAGGTACAATAGCAACAGTCGCTTTAGAAAAGTGCCTGATATCAAATTAAATAAAGTTGTAACAAATATAGCAAACGATCTCCTGGGTCACTGAACATTTAATCAGTTCTTCCTTGGGCGATGATAAACAAAATACTGTAAATAGGATTGGAAAGTTCGGGAGTTATCTTGTCCACAGACGGACGGACAGAAAATACAAAATCATGAACTCGCTATTAGGAGCTCGTTAGTAATTAAAAGGTAGTTCAGAGAAGAAAAAGTAGAACACTATGGCCAATTAAGTCGACGTGTTTTTTTTTAAAGTGAGCATAGGGATAATTACTAGGCACCTTCGCAATCTTTTTAAATAAAGTACGTCCTATCACATTTGCCTATACCGTCTTCAATTACAAGGCGACACGGCGGGTGAATTTTTTTGCCAGGGACTGTTGAGGTTCTGTTCTAGCTATCTTTGGAGGTTCAAATGCATTACAAAATCCTTTAAAATCATACTTCATTTATCTGGAAACTTTCAATCTATCAACGAGAACGATTCTAGTTCTAGTGAGGAACAGGTAACAACATTAAACAACGGTACACACAAAAATAAAAGTTGAAAACTATTGGTTTTAACAGGATGGTGCACCCATTTCCATCGGAGAAATTTCGTGGAAAATAGAAAATATATCCGTCGCACGATTAGGGCGTTGTGACATAAGTGTCTCAATTTTTTAGACGATCACAGTTTTGCTTATGGAATGCTACTTTTAAACTTAAACAAAATGAGTTTTGTTTGAGACAAATCACAGAGTAACTGTCTATGAAGTTGGCGTTCATTCTAAGGCATGAAATAATAAACCGATACAGGGAAATATCGAAGGGTCCTCAGTAATACAATAATTTTTAACGACAATTTATTTTAATCTTACAGCATACATTTTATAGTTAACAAAAATAGATCAAATTCATGTTTTGGTCATTGAGATAATGCTCTTGGTCTTTTTCCCAACGATCTTGGTGCATAAATAACTCCAAAGAGAAGAGTTATATTGAATTGTTACATTTCTAAGAGTCTTAGAGAATAATCTAGCGAAAGTCCGAACTCGATACATGACCTAGGGCAGTGTTTCTCAAACTTTTTCTTCTGGAGGCACACTAAAATTATTTAACAAAATTCGCCGCACCCCTAAGTATTATTTTTTTGCTTTTTTTTACAGTTAGTAAAGATATAAAGGATGAGAAATCTTGGTTAAGTATTGTGTTGTGTTTTTGAAAAGTATACCCTCATCACATTCTCAACAACCTTTAATATTTCTCTGTTCTCATTCGTAAAACTTGGCAGAGATCGACTCGCTCGCCTTGCTCACAATTATTTAATGCGCATTTGTCCATTTAAAGGGAAATATGGCATTAAAATCGTTGATGAGTCTTTGAAATTGACTAATATACGCATTTCAAGCGTATTTAATAGTTTCGGAATACATACAATGATTTTAATATTATTGTTAATTATACATATTGTCGCTTAATAAGCGCCACTTAATATTAAATAGGACGGTGCGTAGCGCAAACTGCAAGTGCAATCTCGCCGCCTATCGATTATGATGACACGGTTTGGAACCCCCCGAGCGCGCTTAGATCGTGGTAAAGAGAAGGGGCGAACCATTGCCAGAAAGAAGTGCCATTTTAGACATACTTAACAAGATTAGTTGAAAAGATACATTGGGGGAAAGTGAGACGTAATGCAATACCGGCATATGATTGATTAATGAATTATGAACCATAGAAATAAATAAAATAGAAACTGAAAAACAGAATTGTAATCAAAAACGAATATTCATTTTTTATAATTTTTCTGAAAATCAATAGCGTCCGTCCTTAATATCCAAAGTAACTGTACACCAAATGTCAACACAATCGGACACTTTTAAAAAGAGTTATAGCGCACATGGACGGACGGACGGGCGACAATACAAAACTATAAAGGATCTGAGGATCCTTAATAATTGATCGCATGTGCGTGGTACATTGTCTGTAGCTAAGGTCAGTAGGCCCCGATTGCATTTTTTTCTTACAGCTTTATTGATTGATTTATGCCGAATAATAGTATATTAAGTATGGAGAACGGTAAGGGATTTTTACCGTTCGAAGACAATTGTTTGGAGGAGGAGCGAAGCGACGACTCCAATTATTGTCTGAGAACGGTAACCCTTAACGTTCGACGTGCTTATAACATTTTTTGCGCGATCGAAATTAAATTTATGCAACCAATATAAATATGCACTAAGAAATTAACGAGCAGAATAAATCGAAATGATCGAAGTGGTATGGTGTATATCACTAGGTAACCAGTTTATTTGTCAAAATTGAAGTTAATAATTTCATAAAAATGTGCATGTGTCTGATGTAGTTTACTAGCTTTGCACCTCCTTTATGACTTTATGAGCGTCTTGCTATAGGAAACAACAGCACAAATTGTACGTTTAATGTACCTAACAATAATTAAAGATTAAATGTAATGTAAGACTGTTGATTTTTAAAAAGGCGTCGGTAAGTATTTTTGCTGTTCTGTTTTTAGATCGGTAAGTAATTTTGACGTCGTCGTAATCATAGCAACTGGTAAATTCTACCTACTGTCATGGAAACACCCATGGTAAATAGTCAGAAATGACCGATCGCGCAAAAAATTATTAAAATAATTAAATAAATCTCTGAAATTGTAGAGAGCTGATAAAGGTTGCTGAGGTTATCGATCAATACAATTTAAGTCTTTATAGATATGTTTCGTTATAGCGGATGGCGGATGTGCCTTGGAAAATGTATAGTAGAGTGGTAGTCAAAACTTTCCATATAAAAAAAATTGTGGTAGAGTTTTAGTTTTTAATTGAGCTAGCTGGACAGGTGTTTATGTCGGTGGTTTAGTAACCGTTTGCCGATGCACATAGCAATATCGTGTCTATGGTACCAAAAATGTTGGATAGAATTGTTAGTAACCCTTAAGTTAAGGGTATTATAATAGAAGAAAAACATGGCTTTTTCTGTAATAGCTCGACCTATTAGGCCATGAACTCGACTAGCACAAACCTTAAAAATAGTTAACAATTATTTGATAGTGTAAACCATCACATTTTTGTTACAAAGCTTTTTAATATTGGTATAGAATAGCGTAATAATGTACCTATGTACAAATGATCAGATACATACCTTATGTTTAAAAATCGGTGATGGTAACATCTGGGGTTCCCCAGGGTGCAAATTTAACTCCGATATTATTCTCTATATTCATAATGAGCAAGTCGTTAGTATTAAAAACCTGATATGTTTCCCGAAATGGGTCGTGACTGTTAATATCTAATGTGACAATTATAATTTCATTATGTAAATGAAACAAATCGAAGACGCTTAGGGCGAGGTTTCCGTGGAGTTGTGGTGGTTTATTTGGGTAATCAAAATATTATCCACTAGTCGATAATGTCTAATTTTTTCCATGAATATTGAACGTATAATATCTTCTTTGTTTGACGGTTTTGGATAAAAATTGTTTTTGGGAGGCATATGCTGGTATTTCTGCGAAATAAAAAAACTAAAGCACATTAGACAAAGAAATATACGTGTAGCAAAAGCGGTAATGCCGAGAAACTTACATGGTATTCCAATAATACATATTATTTAACAGATATGCCAAAATTTAGACAATTTTGGGGATTTAGGAGTATGAAAGGAAGTGAAGACAAGTATTACTCATTTGGAAACAAAATGTACATAATTCTGTGTCTGAAATTTCATACCACTCAAATAATTATGACGAACGATACACTCTACACTATTAGTAACAAATTTATTGTATCAGTGAAACCCAGTGGTGATTTGTGTGATCAGAATACGAAGAAAATGTTATTATATGATTCATGGTGAGGTGAAAAGTCGAAGATATAAAATAGGGGGAAGTACTACGATTAAAAATATCCAGTATTCCAAATAAATTGTACAAGCGGAATTCAGTTTGTTACCACAAACTGGGGTCTCCAAAACTTCTACAGCTTCCGGAAACGGTCACACCCCTTGAGTCACCGTTGGTCAAGTTGACGACGAATTTTCTTTTTATTTATAAACCAGGTGGATATTATTTGGGGAACGTATAAAAGATCTTTTTAACAATTGGGTAAACTTTACTTAAAACATAAAAATACTGGAGAATTAATGTAAGGAATAATAATGGACTTTTCTTAAGTTCTACTACTATATATTCGTATTCTACATTAAATTAAAACTCAGATTTATCACTAACTTAAAAGACGTAATTATATACAATCAGTACATCACAGGCTTAATTTTAATAAATATTTACAAACACAAATATTGCGTATGCATGGTGCTTCGTTGTATCGTAGTGAAGCAAACTTAAGTACTATTTAGTTTACGTATTAAATTAGGTTAAGCCTATACATTAAGTTTGCGCTACTGTGCAGAATAAGTTAAATGATGATTCTAAGAAGGAATGACAATGAAAACAGTACGTGCATCAAAGGAACTACGGTCTTAAATTGTCCAAAATCCACTCCATGTATGAATCCGTTCTGGTGTAAACCCCCGGAAAACCTTCTTGCCCACAAAGTCTGGGCCCAAATGAGACTATACCATACTGCACAAAGCGGGAATCATCATACAATGTGTCTATCCTCTGCAATGGTCCTCCACTATCTCCCCCACACGAATCTCTCTTTTTATGGCCACCGGCACAAATTTGTTTTTCATTTAGAAGAGCGGGCGTATTTGCATAAATTCTCCGACAATTTTCCAATGACGTGACTCCGACTTCCACCTTTAGTAAATCTTCACTCCTTCGACCTAATTAACCTCGAGCATTAATGGTGTCAAAAAATATAGTAGTCAATTACCTGCTTCCGTAGCACCCCAACCCGTGACGATCAGTCTTCGAGAGGTGAAATTGAAGTTTCTCAAGGAGTTGTCTACGGGAAGGCAGATTGGCTTCACGCTTTCTAAAAAAATGTTTAGTTAGTCTTTCATGTATACCTCTGAGTGTATGTGGTAGTTTTTCATGGCGACGCATGTAGGAGTTTGTAAAAGTTTAATTGAAACATGAAATGCGGCATTTCGACTTGGAACAAGTGCAAGTTTTGACGTAGACGTATTTTTGAAAACAGATTTTCCGTAAATGACGTCAATTTGGTCAATATTTTAACAACATATAGGTATTGTAAATTTATTGCTAAAGCATGAATGAAAATTAGATAAATCTGTTTGCATTTGCATAACTTTGCAGTTCATTTCTGCTTTACTTTAGTCCAGTTTGACAAAACCAGTTAAAATAAGATTGAAAGTGGACAAATATGTTTGGCTATAGTTGGCCGTCTTTACTTGCAAGAAAATACCAAAAGATCAAATAAAAGGCGCATATATATATCTTTAACATGAAGTATCTTCAAAAGTCATCCTTCTCTATTTATCAAATGAGATTTTAATGAACTTTCAACGATTTTTCAATACTATGATGTCGTCTGTCCCAATGGTGGGCAGGAGGGCTGTTATGCTCCGAGGGTATTATATTGTGGTAGAGTTTGTTACTTACAAGTTAAAAATGAAATTCCTTCAACATTTAGCGGGAACATTATGTAATGTCTTTTAATTAATTGTTATGTAGTTAGTTATTCAACCGCAAAGACAGTACCATAATAGTATTGATTGCAAAATCTGTAATGTATTAAATTCAAAATTTATGGTATTCAGCTGAGATTATTCATGCGAGTTACAATATGACGTAAATGTTCAGGTGACGATGTAGGTATTTACGAAAAGTGCTCATAGTAGACCTTTTCTTCAACCTTGATCATTCTGTTCTACACTTGCTTTTAAATGCCAATGTCATTTACGATCTTGATTGTTTTTTTCTTAATTATTCAGTAATAATCTCTTAGGAGTTTTCTTAGTTGCAACTATTGGCAACAACAGTCCACCGCGGTCACAGAATGTTCTGATTTGTATCCCATGGGAGGAACTTACCCACACTGAGGTTTAATGGTGCAGCCAAACGAATTAACCCAATATCATCAGTATAAGTGGCCGGATTGTAGTCGGGATGTGGAATAGTTTCCTCAAAGTCCATATCCTGCACTGGAGGCGCGCAAAGTGTTTCCGCCTGAGGTTCGTTTTGAATTTCACAGTCCAACGAAGAACTGATGTTATATTCTCCACAACGTACCTGTACCCTAAAACAAACTCGTCAATTTCAAACTCATATTACAAAGACGAAGAAACTTACAGTTTCAGATTGGAAAGCTTCGTTATGCAATGTGCGGCCGTTAATATGTATCGGCTATTGATAATAGAACCGCCGCATCGAAAGTCCCGTCCATTTGCTGAAAGATTTATGTCAAAATCACATAAAAGAACCAGAAATTTACTTACGCGTATCATACGTCAATAAAGCCATCCACGGGAACTCGAACAGGGCGGTTTTATTCCCTCCTATAATTCGATTTCCACCAGGAAGTAGTCCGCAATTTTGCGGTAATAGATTTAGGTTCCTGTGGCCCGTAGGATTCTTTGGCTTATTGATCTGTATTGCACCATCTGGACAACAGACCTTCACCTCATTCCTTTCAAAACCGCACTGGTACTCGTTTAGTATTTGAATAACCTGGGATGTTAGTGCTGGTGCCGATTGAAGGTACTCCACCATTGGCCGACATTGCTTTATAGGTACACAAGTTCCGATTCCTCTGTATGGTGTTCGGCAACCATCGTCGTCGAATGCCCATTCTAAAAAGGATTGCTGCTAATATTATATGTATACAAGTTTTGGAGTATATTTTGGAAAGCTTTAAGTTAGACGTATGCTTAATATCTGCATATCGCATTTCATCGCTACTGGCACGAGGTTGTATCACCCAGAATTATGATCCACTACGCGATAACAAGAGACAAGCAGATCTAGAATGTGAATACCACCACAAACCAATGACATGAAAAATAGAGTTTCTAGCAAATTGAAAATACAGCCAATACACACTTCAAAAGTTCATGCAAAAAGGAATTAAAAAAAAAGAATGTCCATACAAGAAAAAAGAAAAAAACCTGCACCAGGTGAAAAGAAAATACACATAACTCAAGCAACATGGAAGCCAGAGATACCCATATGGAAAGGACTCGTGGATCAGACTTGATTAGTAGCTTCGGAAATTTTAAATTGCCCTTTTTTGGGAGGCTAAAAGAACATCCTTTCGCACCGCAGAAGAATTATATCTTTTTTAACTTCAAGTAAAATGCAAACCAGGGCCGTAGCTAGAGGTACGTCTGTCCTGAAAAATTTTAAGCCTGCCCTAGCCAGATTTCAAAATTTCCCATTGTAATTTAGGATATCTATACTATGTTTTTTTAAAACCTGCAACGTCACAATGTCTATCGATATAGTAGTTGTATTACGAGAATTTATATTAACATCTCAAATGGCGTCTCACCAAGTCAGTGGTTTATCACACAGATTTTGTGAAGCTTAGCTTTGACTTTTTTATCTAATAGATGCCACTCGGCCAAGATTGTACTTAAAATTTGGTTCCACTTGTTAGTATAAATGTCTGAACACATTTTTATGACACTTTATTAACTGTACCTCATCTTGGCAAAAATGGAAATAAGATTTAAAGAAAACGACAAACTTCTATAACCTGTTTCCAGTACCAAAAAAGAAAATATTCACTTAAAAAAAAACCAAATATTTTAGCTTTAGGCATCCTCAGAATAAATTATGGTAGTTAACAGATTTATTACAAATCAAAAACAAGAGAACCCCGACTTGGGTGCGAGAGTGAAGAGTGTTTGTATGTAACACGAAGTCGAGTCTCTAATTTCCCAGTTCTATAACTAGAATTAACCGTCGAACCAACGAATGTCCAGTCTGATCCTTTTTGCATACGAGTACGAACAAAATTGTTAAAAATCCCTAAACTTGACTTACGATTGAGAAAATTCAATGCAGTGAAGAACCAGTGATTAAACTTTAAAACACGATATACAAAATATGACTTTATGTTTTTTTGTATTTTTTTCGAGCATGTTAGGTATGAAATATAAAACGTAGAGGATTGCAATTGCATACCGTGAAAGAATAAGTACCTAAAAGTAAGTGACATTTTGTTTGATGAGCACTAAATTCGTTCCAGGGTACATTTAATGCACTAGTAACTAGTAGGTCATTTTGAGAAATTAAGGTTTCATTTTAGATTTAAAATTATTGTAATGGTTTTTAAAAAAATTGCCACGTGTGTTCATAAACCCAGTAGATTTTGAATTTTTTGTTAGTTTAGGCAAGCCTAGTGATTATTTGCAAAATAACAATTTTAAAAAATGCTTGCCAAGACCTCGTCTTTGCTTCTTTTGTCATAGTTTAAGAAGCTACCGCCTGTCCTGAATTTTTGTGAGCCTGTCCTGATTATACAGTCTGGCTACGGCCCTGTCTAGAAGTATTGGTATTTCAAATTAGAAGGTTCGAATCAAAAAGGCAGTGACTGTTTTGAGTACTTTGCATAATCCTATGAAACAGGGAGACATGCACAGGTTCCAACGGGTGAAAGGAAATCCAATAAAAGTGATCAGTTACTTTTGGCTTATAGTGTTCCTGGGAAAAGTCGCTGGTGGATGAGAACTGTTTATTTCTGCTATTGTGAATGATTTTAATCCTTACAAACATATTCTTCAACAGTGGACATATCAAACCTACGATACATCTGAAGCTGAACTGATAGGATATTTTTGCCGCCGAACTAAGTCTGGCTCAATTTGGCCATGGAAGAAAAAGGAATCGCCCATACAGAAAATTGACGGCACTAAATGCCCGGAAAGCTAAAAACGTGGAAAGCCAACTAGTAGTTAAAGGTAGCAGACGATCATTACTGTCATTGCAGTACAGAAGCGGTACAGCAAAGATCATAATACAGTGTGTAGAGTGTGATGTTGTCCTGTGCGTTTTGTTACATTTTACAAAAATCGTGAATGATCTCTGTTTAATATACAGGTTGATTCAAATTCGAGGGCCCCCAGCCACTGTAAGAGATAGGTGGATAGGTACGTAGTTAAAATTTGGCGAAGTTGAGTATTTTGATGCCGTTTTGAAACTGAAAAAATTTCGACCACTTTCGTAGCCAGTTTTAATGTGGAGGGTATACTCCTACCACCACCCTAAAATTTAACGCGACCTGCAAGTCGTATGCCGCAATTTAAAATGTTGTTGGGATCACGAGGAAATACATTATAGTTTCAGGTAAAAGATACTTGTACATTTATTGATCCCTCATTAAATTTACCGAAAAGGTTTACTATTGAAAGTTTAATGTCACCCTGTGAGGGATGAGATGTTGCCAAAGAGAGAACGTCTTACAAGGAGAAATGTTCTTTTTGATTCGAATCATACTCATACAGTTTTTGATTCAAATGTAACTATTACCTATTGTAAGAAAAATTACTGCACAAACGCATTGATTTAATTTAATTACTTAAGGCCAATTGCACCGTCAAAATTAAGTATCCCTTAAAGTTAAGTATAACTTAAATACCATAGCAACGATTGTCTTAATAATAAATAAATAAATAAATAATCATTTAATGTCCTACAGAAAAACATTCCAATTACAGGACATATAAACGTTAATTACCTGGTAAGTGCACACAAAGTAAATTAAATCAAATAAATTTGTAAACTAAAGATAACTAAACATAATAATAATGAGATTTAGAAAACATACCTTAAATTAGCACATGAATAAGGGAAAAAGAAACTAAAGATTGTTCATTATATTTATAATATCAATCAGTCTATGAAAATGGATGTCGCCGAGAAAAGATAAATTATAATAATCGTTGCCATGTATTTTAAGTTCGACTTAACTTTAAGCAAGGCTTAATTTGTTGATGCAACTGGGGCTTAGGGAGATGGAATTATTGTTTACAATTTCTTTATTATTGTTATTTGGATTTGCGGAAATAAAACATTCCAAGATATGTTCTACCACATTTTGTCGTTGGCGCATATCCACAACCGAATGTCGCTATTTCCTATATTAGGTATATGTACTCAACTTGTGTATCTCTTATTTTCTCATATTGTGTACTTTCCCCACATGTTTGCTTATATTAGCCACTTCTGATCGAATGATATGTCCGAATCCGGAAGGCCTCCCAAAAACTGCCAAATATTCATCAAATTACCTACTCTTCATATTGTGCCCATTTAACTATGGGGATTCATTATCATCTCCCGGACACTTTGCGTTGTCGTTAACCACACCAATTTTGCGCAAATGCTTTCAAAATCATTGCCTATTCACAAATTTCTTCGGAAAAATGATAAAAAAAGTTACATCGATACAAAATGAAGTGTTAAACGGTAGCCTGATGAGTGTTGAAATAATTACTTTTACGGCATTATCAAATATCGTTTGAATTGTTTTAGTTTTTATACAGTAGTTACGGTTTTCTCAGTATACATGTGGGTAAATTACTCAGACACTTTTTAAGAATGAAGTACGAGCAAGTGCGAGTGAATTATAAATAACAAATCCTTCACATTTCAATGTAATTATATGGTAGTGAATAGTGATTGTTAATGCCGATCTAAAAAAAAATTTGACCAAGCAGTTTTAGTACAATTCTGAGTATTCCTATATTTTTACAAATCAGGATTGCGACCTCCGACCTGACCTGACGCATGTGGGGACTTGGCGCTTGCATGCTTAGAAAAACCCAGCACTAACCGAGAATTTTTTTACAGATTGTTTGCTACCGTTTTTCATTCCGCTGTATAAAAACCAAGACTCATAACACCTTTGTTGTATACGGATTAATTAGCAGACTGACAAAATTAAACACCTTGAACTTAAGCAATTAGGGGCACATGACAAAACCAATGAGTTTCAAAATTTTGGTTGCGATTGATTTTTATTTGGACGACCACAATGTACCTAAAATTTCTGTCAAGAAAATTTATGTATTTGAGGTGGATTAATTGGACGACCTACCTCATTTACATGCTGGCAAGGTAATATTGTTATTAATTAAAATTGAAAATACCTACGACTAGCACGTTTGGTTAATGAGGAAAAGCAACTTACGTGAATTAAGAGGTTTGAATGCTAAGCACCAAATAATTACACAGATCCAGTGAATTCGTATAACACCCATGACGAAAAATTAATTTTCTTTCGAAACACTAAATTATTTATTTATAACAAATTCTTGACAGACTGCAGACTTGTTACTACACTCGCGCGTAGAACCTCTATACGAGGCAAGTGAGGACTGTGAGAGTGGTTTTGCCCACGGCAGCGCATACTTTATACATGTTCCAAATATTTTGAATTTGATATAAAAATTTTAGGTTTACCCGGAAAAAATCTGCCAGTTCGGTTTGTGGTATTCCACACCGGTGCGTAGAAACGTAATTTCCAAACCGCACTGCTCTCATATCTCTATCTGGTTATCAACGCACAAACATTACAATGAAAATTACTTTCACTTTGGCCCAAATTATAAAAGTGCGCAAATCCGCCAGGTAAACGATCATTATAAGCTTGACCTTCAAGTACCTACCACATTAAAGTGCGCGATTTTTCCATTGATACCATGCAGGCTACAAAATCGGAAGTTGGTGTCCTCACATTCGACGTAGGTACTTTACAATTTCCAAAATGTATCCACATCACCCCGAAAAAATGTTGGAAAGTGACTAAGAGCTACTTCTTTGGTACGTAGGCGGATTTTCTACTGTGCCACCAAGAGTCAGTTTATTTATTTCATGTCCATGAATAGTATGTTCAGCAAATTGAAAAGAAGCTGTTCTTTTGTGAAATGTAGACCCACCCACCCCTTTTTACTCAAAACGCTATTTTTCCACCGATATCTACTTTGTGACGTCAACGAGAATCTGTAGACATCGAAATTATGTTACGCCCGCAGGTAACGTTTTGTGGGGAAATTCCTCCCGGAAAATTCCCGCCGTCAAACCGGCTCCCCAAAGATTCACTCATATAAACCCGTTTGCGAAGTTGTCATCGACAGGAAAACACGCTCCTATTTATTATTAAATGTACCAATCCCCCCAATAAAATTGGTGGCCTGTAATTTCCGCCTTGGAACAAACGTTTCTTGGTTTCGTTTCCAGTAAAATATTGTAACCAAGCGCAATGTGACAATTACCTTTTCGTTTTTCTACGAAAGGTATATTTTTTTAAATATGGTTTTCGTGTAACGTATAACCTTTATGTTTGATCAATGGTTCTTAATAACTTTTTTAATCCTAGTGGCCAATTATGACCTCTTCCGATTTTCAAACTGTTTTAGGCCATGGCATTGAATGTACGATATAACAATTAAATCTAAAAAAATCGGTTGATAAAGGGGATCAAATAAGCATTCTTTTCTAATAAACTGAGGTCGAAAATGTTTCTTTGGGGATTATCATGTTTTTGTGGCGCGCATTTTATGAAAATTGTTACAAAATCAGGAGAAGCATACGTATTATACAGTTATACGGCTGGAGGTCCATTTTTGGCTTTCTATTTTGCGAACACCGTTTCAAGTTTTGGAAATATATGTTAGTGCTTGTTCACAATGGACATAAGCGTTACAAAAACATAACAGATACATAAAACATAATATTGACATAAGACATAATTTTACGCAGGTGGAGAAAGTGTTCACAGTGACCGTAAGATTATAATTATCTGCGTAGGCGCAAATCCAAAATTTAAACTCGGCAAAACGTCAAGAACATAGCAATATTATTTGTGGTGTATATGTGTGTGTCACTGAGATGGATGGAAATTTCAACAGTTTTATTGCTTTTACTGTTAAGAAGACAGAGAGACAAAGTTGTTACAAAACAAAAACGGCGTTGGTGGGTCAGACCTATAAATCGAGACCGAGAGAAAAGGGGAGAATTTAAGAATTTAAGCGTGTCTAGAAATGAAGCTGCATGATGAAGAATGGTTTTTTTCATACACCAGGATTATTCGATCACCTTAATAGGTCTTTTGTCCCCTTTATTAAACAATTAGGGTTTTAATCGCACCAAACTAATCAGTAATTCGACGTCTATATGTTTTCCATGCCGTGTTGATATAATCAAAGAACAACACACGAAGGACCAAACAACACCAAACTATGAAATAATGCGCCAAAAACTATGTACCAATTTAAAAATAACCAGATTATGTTGGCAGAAGAGATGTCATCGACGTTAGACGTAGTAACTGAAATGTCAAACCAACAGCGCAGTGCTGCATCTTTGTACCCAACAGAAATACACCTAATTCCACTAGATTTTTCATAAAACCTACGTAAAGTTGAAACCGACCCAACTTTATGTATTTTTTATGTACCCTTTCGGTAGGACATAAAACATACGCAAACATTTACAAAAAAATAAAAATTATGTAATCATTGTGAACACCTACGTTGGTTTGCTACTATTCAACATTATGAATTATGCATCTGTTATGTTTTTGTTACGCTTATGTCCATTGTGAACAAGCACTTAGACATATGGTAACGAAAATTGACGCGACGGATTTTTGAAAAAAAAAGTGTGGAGGGCCGCAGAAACGCCATTGTACTTTTTTTTTCAAATAACTCAACATTTTTATTAAATTATTCCAAAGACCTTATTTTTCTGTGCACAACCTACGAACATTGTACTCGGTTTGATTACAAAGAAACAGAAAAAAAAATGCCAAAATTAAAAAAACTAAAACTGACAAATACTTTTTATCGGCAAAATTTTTACTCTGATTTCGTTAAAAATTTTTTTTATTGTAATTTTAACACAGGAATAGAAAGAAACATTAATTCTAAGCAAAAAGTGTTCCATACATTTTTTTCGGAAAGTTAATAGGTGCTTCTACAGTTATTCGCGAAAGTATGAGTTTTTCATAGAAAAATAAATGTTTTTAATTGGTTATTCGCGAAAAATTTGAAAAGTTTGCATTTTATAAAAAACTGTGGTGAACAAAATCCTAGCTTTTAAAAAAACAAAGAAAATGGGTGTTTCATACTTGCTGTATGACCCAAACGAACCGAGTTGTGGATTGTTAAAGGTTAGCTCTTGTTCGTCAAATACTTAAATTAGAGAGATTTTACAGTCAAATAACGGTAAAACTAGGCATTTTTCGAGAAAAACGTAGAACTTAGAATATTCTTTAATTCTTTAAAAAACCTTTCTTCTTACACGACTATACAGTGCTCTCTGTCCGTGACCACCCATTTTGTATTGAAAGCATAGGGCTAATATCAGTCCATGTACTATATGGTCTAAGCATTTCCTTCATATATGACAGCATGAACGATGCATTTAAGACCTTTTTCGAAAGATGCTTCCTATTAATCAACGCCAACAGTTTTTCATAATATATTCTTTATAATAGGTTTTTGCATTTGGATTTTACAGGTTCTTCTGCTGCAGCAATAAGCCACGAATAGACGGTGTATTGTCTTCTTCAACCGAAGTCATTTTATTTACAAACACGGTGATTTTTTTTATACGCAAACGTCAAGTGACATTTCCATGGTAATCATGGAATGACAAATAATAATAATAATAAATAATAATTCGAGTATAACGTCAATATGATTTCATTTTATTTCCTTTATTTTTAAATTATAATGCAGTTATAATAAAAAATACTATAAGAAACGCGTGTATAATAATTGGTCTTTAAAGCACTTGCAACCTTTAAAGACTTGATTATACACTTGTTTCTTAATATACTATTAAAACATGTTTTAGAAACTTTACACGTCACGATAGGACTTCTAAAAGAATTCGATCTCGACGAAATTTGATATTGGGGATTTTTTCTACATCAAAATCAAGAATGTAACGGTAAGATTCGAAATTAACTTCAATTGCAATCCTTGGTTGGGCAACAAAGATGGTAAGAATTTCATTAAATTATGTAAGAACAAAACTGCCGAACGAAAATCGAACCCGGACGCCCGCGTGGCAGCTGTCAAAGTGTCTTGGAACGCCAAACAAATTGAATAAACATTTAGTTGTACATAGATATTTTGAAAGGTTATACGATCAAATAAAGTTCATGAAGAATGTGTATTTAATGTAAATAAATGTTATGATTACATTTTGGGGAACAATGATACTGGATGTTTTAAAATGATGATATCTTAATATGGAAAAACCACAGTTCAGAGCATTAATTAGTATGGCTCACGCATTTAAATTGTCCAAGATCCATTTTAAGTGCGATTCAACATTTGTGTAGACGTATGGAAAATCGGTCACTTCACAACTTCTTGGCCCAAATGAAAAAATACCATACTGCACGTGATGAATGTCGTCATCGAAAATTCTTATTGCTTGCAATGGATCACCACTATTGCCGTAACATATTTCCGCACGTTTTTGAGTCGCGCACAAATGATCTTCCTTTATTTGCATCGGTAATACTTGTGCATACGCCTTTTGGCATTGCTCTTGGGAAGCAATTTCATTTGTTATCATATGTAGTTCAGCACTTTTCACGCCTATGACAAAGCACAAGGTAATTCATTGTTACTGTTTCTATTTCATACCTGCAAGTCCCCAGCTTGTTACGGTAAGCCATCTGGTAGAGTTTTTAAGAGTCGTGTATACCGGGAGGCAAATTGGTTGTACATTTTCTAAAATACTCATTCAGCAACCATAATTGTTAAAATGTAAACGATACTTACCAGCATTGAAATTTAGCGGCTTTTCTAAACGAATTAGACCGATATCATTCGTGAAACTTTTTACGTTGTATCCAGGATGCGCAATAATTTCTTCAATGCCAATGTCTTGTACTGGGGGTGCACAAATTGTTGTATCATAAGCAGGACCATCTTCGCCTTCACAATCTATCGCCGTATTTAAATTGTATTCTCCGCAACGGACTTCCTTTCTAAAATTTACAACCTTAATATTTAAATGTTGAAAACTTGAAATTTACAATTTAATTTCACGGTTCTTCGACAGACAATGAGCAGACGTTAAAATATATCGGTTATTGATAACAGAACCACTGCAACGAAATTCTGTTCCATTGGCTACAAAAGGTCATTACAGATTAACGGAGCAGCAACAGGCATACTTACGAGTTTCATAAGACAGTAAGGCCATCCAAGATACTTCAAAGAGAGAAGCTATGGTTCCACTACGAACGCGATCTGTTACTAATACTGCTCCGCAGTCTTTGGGTAATAAATGGAAATTTTTGTGTTTTGTTATTGAATCTCCATCATTGACGTGATTTTCTATTAGACCGTTTGAGGGACAGCACACTTGAACATCTTTTCCTTTAAAACCGCAGTGATATTCATGTAATCGTTTTGAAATTTCTGGCGTTATTACTGATACCGAGGATAGATAACTTAATAGTGGCTTACACTCCTTTATAGGTATACACGCTCCCGCTTCTTGAGTTGGAGTACGGCAATCAGCGTAGTTGGATAATGTCTCTATAAATAAATATTTCATAAAGCTATTTGTATAGCAAGGTGCATTTTGACGTTTGGGTCATGCGAGTGATGTATCGAAATATGAACAAGTAGGTACTCACGCTAAGACCATGAAAGAAACGACAAGTTTCTATGTCAGATTAAATTCAAACAAATAAGGAGGAATTTTTGCAAACTTCAATTTTCCAGAAAACACTCTGAATATGCTCTGCGTCGTTTTCGTTTACAATGGGCAACTCGGAAGAATCGCGAAAACTCTACAACCTGGTTTTCGATTGTTACCAAAAAGGTTCCAAATCTCCTACTAAATTGCAACGCGATAGCATCAAAATTGCTACCTGTGTCGAGGTGACAAGAGAGCGGTTACACACACATACGTACAGACATTTTTCACGTTCATGGATCCCATCACAAACTTCTATGGCTAAAACTCGTTTAATTTTTTTCCTAATAAAGGGCTTAAAGCGTGCACGAGTGTATGAATAGATAAAGAAATACATGTATGAGAGATGCAGCATCGGAATTTAGTTGACTGAATTTGATAAGAGCAAACCAATAATACCACGCAATACTGTCAATTCGATTATTTATTACTAAAATGTAAATCTTACCTGACTTCAGATAGTCGAAGGCTAACAACCAAGTAATTATACTTAGCCAAAAAACTCGAAAGGTTGCGGTGCACATTATGGCAAAATAGAGCAACTAACTTATCCGTACAACTGGCAAAGATTTGCACGACAATCCCGTACACCACATTCTTAACCGCCAAATATTGTTGATCTGACGTAGAAAATTTCCCGGCCTCTTTCGAGGTATTCGATGTTAAGACTTTCTTATTTTGGTTCGCATCTAAAGTGGAAGTAGTAAGAATTCATTCTTTCTCTATTGCACGGATAATCCATTCCATCAGCTCTTCATCACGTGTTAAGCTTTCGGAATGGTCCATATATTTTTTTATTTTATGCGATAATCGCACTAACGTGCCGACCTTCAATTCAGATAATCTTAATTAATCAATTAATTATAGTTCATATTTTTTCTCCATTTGTATTTAGTTATTTGAAAATGCTCTTTGACACTTGAAATTCGTCAGCTTGAATCTGTGACACACTGTGTACTATTAACGCGTAGAAAACTTCAATATTACACTGATACCTAGTTCAAACTCGACATCGAGTCCGTTAACAAAGTATTTGGCGCTTGCTATTGGGGAAGAATGACTCTTCACGCGATCTTAAAGAAAATATACGTATATTGTATCACTATATACTGCTATATTTTCCAGCGCATACACAATTTGGCAACAAAACAACACATTTTACTTTAGTAAACCAAAGATTGTTCAATCCTGACCCTAACAAATGCTGAGCATGAATCATTACTTCGTTTTTCGCCACGTACTGCTTCAAAAATACCGCAGTGTGACAAGATGCGCTGTATTGAGCCTGCAGAAACCTCTTTTTCGTGATTCTGGCCTTTTCTTTAAAATCCTTCACGTAGGATAAAATCCTTCACGTAGGATTTTCAGAACTTCCAAATAGTACCAGAGATTAACAGCTTGGTCCTCTGGAACCCAGTAGATGCAGATGACGTCTTGATTGTTGTAAATAATGATCACCATTGCGCAGAATTTCGATATGCTATCTACCCGTGTTCAAGGTAAAAATACACTCTTCACAATTAATTTTACAAACCGTTTGTATCATGACCAACGGCACTCATTCTTACTGTACAGGACAAATGGAACGATGCGCGCATTGACGACCACTGTCCACGGTAACATCTACTTACGCTCGATCATGGTATAATAAAAACGCTCGATGAAATGTGCAGCGATCAATGACGGAAAACGTTACCCTCTAAAACGAACACTTCGCATTTCGTTTGTAATCCTAGAAAGTGCAGAAGGTAGCAATGGGTTAGTTAATGGACCATATACCTAAATTGAACGGTTTTTGAAGTAAATGAATTTATCAACAGCAAAAACATAAGAAGAAAAGTAATAAAATTATAAATTGTGAAATATCCAATTTTGGCAACATGCGCACGCGTAAACGTCCGTTGAACGTCAGAAGTCGAACGTTCGGGTTGAACGGCGCTTGAGAAAGACGATTTTAAATGGGGAAGGAAGTTGGGAGGGTTAACACAAATTATAGTCACATGACTGGTTCAAATCGATGTCAATTTATTACAAAAATATTAAATGGTCTCAAACTGTTACAAAATATATGAATGTTTTAAATTCAAATTCAACCTAATTTGTCAAAAGCAATTTGTAGTCAAAAAGATAGATGTCGAAATTGGCACAACAACTAACGAAGCTTGTAATGTATAAATTACTATCCAAATAAACATATGAATTACAATCCAATCTCAACAAAATTTTGATCGCATCGATGGAACGCATCCGTTAATAAGAGTTAAAGCTTGAAATGCGAATATCTCGAGAGTGACATATCTAAAGACGACCTTGCAAGGCGTCACATTGACTGCATTTTCCCGATCCGTTGCTATAGAGTGCGGTTTACCACACATTACTACATTTGGCTTTGCGGTTTATTAATCATAACAGGTAAATGTGAAACAAAACTTTCTGCAGAGGCACCTCTAAATAGCATTATGCGGGTCACTCTGTAATTGGGCGCATGCCTGTTGAGGGCCCAAACCAGAGAGGGATAATAAAATAAAAATAAAAATAAAATAAAACATTATAATATTTTACCCGAAATCGTCATGGAACCCTACTTTATGTCAGGAAATTTTAGTTTCCATGACAGAGGCAGTAAAATTTTACCACACAACTTTTCCTACAGCCTATCACTTTACCGACAGCACCTGTCACTTTTCCCACCGCACCTGTCACATTGCTAAACGTCCATAATGACCCCTGTCATCACTGACAGATTGACATTAATCATATGTTATTTTATATTACAATACAACCGGTGCGGCCGGTAAAGTGAGAGGTGCGACCACGGCAGGAAACGTAGTCTGCTTTGCCTCTCTTAAGAAAACTAAAATTTCCTGACAGAAAGTAGGCATGCGGTGCCAATGAAGGTTTCATGACGACCTTGGGTAAATAACTATTAAGGTAAGGTCGGCGGCCGCCGTTGACGGTCGCTATGGAAACCGCGTCCATAATAGGCCCGCCGTTGACACCTGACAGCGACCGTCAGCGGCGGCCAGCGACGCTCCAGCGAAACCGCGAGGTAAGTGAGTTTTTACTGGCGATGGGAGAAGTTGACCGGCGAGTCGTTAGGCTATATTTAGCTCATCTTCATCATTGTTTATACAAATATATTTACCCTTAATATAAATAAATAAAATATAAAGCGTTTAAACTTATTCAGACTCAGTTGAACGGCGTTAGATTAATGACGGTGGTACTGTAATTAGAATCCAAGATCGTAGATGTGAAACAACGTTAGATACAGATTGATTTATAGCTTGTGTACTAATTAACCGCGGGATATGGATATTTGTCAAAGAGTCTTGGAATGAAACAAATTGAATAAACAGTTGTAGGTACATATTTTGTATCAAAGGTGCTTTGCCATCAATGGTACTGTTTTAGCACCACAAAGAAGACATGGGTGTTCATCTAACGAAACCCAGTCAAGTACAGTCAAGGTAGGTAATACGATAAAATAAAGTTGATGAAGAATGTGTATTTCTTGTAAATAAATGTGATGATTACATCTTGCGGCAGAAAGATGGTGGATGTAAAATGATGATATTAACAAGTGCAGACAAGTGCATTATGTATGTATTTAAAACCACTATAAATGCTTATGATGATTATGATTTATGATTATGCAAAGACCACAGCTAACAGCATTAATTAGTATGGTTTACGCCTTTAAATTGTCTAAGATCCATTTTAAGTGCGATTCAACTCTTGTGAAGACGTATGGAAAATCGGTCATTCTACAACTTCTTGGCCCAAATGAAAAAATACCATACTGCACGTTATGAATGTCGCCATCTAAAATTGTTTCTATTTGCAATGGATCACCACTGTTACCGTAACATATTTGCTCATGTTTTTGAGTTGCGCACAGATGGTCCTCATTTATTTGCATCGGCAATACCGGTGCATACGCCTTTTGGCATTGCTCTTGCGAAACAATTTCATTTGTTATCTTATGTAGTTCGGCACTTTTCACGCCTAAGACAAAGCACAAGGTAAATTCATTGTTATTGTTTTTATTTCATACCTGTAAGTCCCCAACTTGTTACGGTAAACCATCTGGTAGTGTTTTTAAGAGTCGTGTATACCGGGAGGCAAATTGGTTGTACATTTTCTAAAATACTCATTCAACTGCCTTAATTGTTAAAATCTAAACGATACTTACCAGCAACGACATTTAGCGGCCTTTCTAAACGAATTAAACCGATATCATTTGTGAAACTTTTTAGGTTGTATCCAGGATGTGCAATAATTTCTTCAATGCCAATGTCTTGTACTGGGGGTGCACACATTTTTGTATTATAAGCAGTAACATCTTCGCCTTCACAATCCACCAACGTATTCAAATTGTGTTCTCCGCAACGGACTTCCTTTCTGAAATTTGCAAGCTTAATATTTAAATGTCGAAAACTTAAAATTTACAATTTAATTTCGCGGTTCTTCGACAGACAATGAGCAGACGTTAAAATATATCGGTTATTGATAACGGAACCACTGCAACGAAATTCTGTTCCATTTGCTATAAAAAGGTCATTACATATAAACGGAGCGGCAACAGGCATACTTACGAGTTTCATAAGACAGTAAGGCCATCCAAGGTACTTCAAAGAGAGAAGCTATGTTTCCCCCAAGAAGGCGATCTCTGACAGATAATCCGCAGTCTTTGGGCAATAAATGGAAATTTTTGTGTTTTGTTATTGAATCTCCATCATTGACGTGATCTCCTATATATATTACACCATTTGAGGGACAGCACACTTGAACATCTTTTCCTTTAAAACCGCAATGATATTCATGTAATCGTTTCGAAATTTCTGGCGTTATTACTGGTACCGAGGATAGATAATTTAATAATGGCTTACACTCCTTTATAGATATACACAAGCCCGCTTCTTTAGTTAGAGTACGGCAATCGGTGTAGTCGGATAATGTCTCTATAAATAAATTTGTCATAATCCTATTTGTATAGCAAGGTGTATTTCAACGAACATTTAGGTCATGTAGTACGTGATGTACTGAAATATGAACAAGTAGGTACTCACGCTTAAACCGTAAAAGAACCGACAAGTGCCTGTCAGAATTAATTCAGGCAAATAAGGAGGAATTTTGCTTATATCCATAAAACTTCAATTTTCCAGAAAACACGCTGTATATGCTCAGCGTCATTTTCGCTTAAAATTAATAGCGCTCCAAAAAACTCGGAAGAATCGTGAAAACTCTGCTACGTGTTTTTAGATTTTTACCCAAAAAGGTTCCAGATCTGCTACCAATTTTCAACTCAATTGCATCAAAATTGCGAGCTGTGTCGAGGTGACAATAGAACGATTACACACAAATAGGTACATACAGAAATTTGTGACGTCCAGGGTCTCCATCCCGAACTTCTATGGCTAAAAGTGTTTTTAATTTTTTTCTAATAAAGGGAGCTTAAATAAGCGCCTAGCCTAGACTTTTCGCTTCGATAAAATTAAGATATGCTTTATGGTTTCTTACGGCTTGACGCAGGCCTAGGGGATTGGATTAAACAATCGAAAATAATCAAAACAGCAGAAGGAAAGCGTGCACGAGTGCATAAATAGAGCAAGACATACGGCATATGGATTGTGGTCGGAATTCATTGCCTGAATTTGAATGTTTGGCAACTGGAATTTGATATGATAAACCAAATACATACAACGCAATACTGTCAATTCGATTATTTATTACAAAAATTTAAATCTTACCTGACTTCAGATAGTCGAAGGCTAACAACCAAGTAATTATACTTAGCCAAGAAACTCGAAAGGTTGCGGTGCACATTATGGCAAAATAGAGTAACTAACTTATCCGCACAACTGGCAAGGATTTGCACGACAATTCCGTATACTACATTCCTTGCCGACAAAAATAATATTGTTGATCTGACGTAGAAAATTTCCCGGCCTCTTTCAAGGTATTTGATGTTTTAGTTGCAACTTTTTTTATTTTGCTTCGTTTCTAAGGTGGGGGTAGTAAGACTTCATCCTTTCTCTATTATGCACGTAAAATCCATTCCATCAACTCTACATCACGTGTTAAACTTTCAGAATGGTCCATATATTTTTTATTTTATGTGATAATCGCACTTACATGCCGACCTTCATTTCAGATAATCTTAATTTTTTACGATAATTAATTATAGTTCAGTTTTTTCTCCATTTGTAGATAGTTAATTCGTCAGCTTGAAACTGGGAAAAACTTGTGCAAGTGATTATAGTCTTAATCGCCCGGGTGCAGTGGCAAGAGGGCCCAGGACATTTCGCCGAATGCCCACAACGCCGACACGATATTTTGATGGTACATATCGCCGACTAGGGACACTACGCCGATAGACACAAGGCCGACCGTGCCCAGAAGTGGTCTCAGCAATGGAGTGGACGCCAAAACCGTACCTGGTTTTAAACGGCGTGATGGTAATCAACTTTCCGAAAACGAAACTTATTGAGATTGATCTGCACCAAGTCCTGTTGATCCCCAGGCCCTATATTTTCCGCAATTATGAAAGTTTCAGTTGCTCCTCCATCAGCATAGGAATCTTGGAATTTCACGCTGTTACCTTCCACTCTGAGGTTATACTCACGCAGATCAATCTTTGCTTAATACCTTCCCACTAAATGTACATCGTTTATATAGTCCACATTTGAATCAGGCCAATAAATCGCGCCATCGTGTTATGTTATGTTATGTTATTGCAAAAAGAGTATTACTCTTTGGTTATTGTAACTAGGAACGCGAAATATCCCATTAGTTGGACAATAACAACGAGATAAATCTTATTACTGATAGCATTGAGTTTATAACTATATATATCGGTTATTAGTGTGTACCTCAAGTCAATGCTGATAGCTGATAGTAAGTATTTGACAACCCATCAAAATCCACTTAATCCACTCATGGGAATAATCCGTTTTAACTGTAGGACTCCTCACCTCTTCTGAGGACGATTCGATTCGAATTACAATCAAGGAAGTAAACATCTGGAACAAAATTTTACGGTTAGGGGTCGGTCGGGGGATCGGTGAAACAGGCGGTCTTCTTTCCTGTCCTACTGGGCGATCAGTTTCAAATGAAGCGTAAGCGACAAGGATATCATAGTGAGAAAGAGCGATACCAACTCTGATCAAGTATGGGGACTTTACAGAACGCTTTCGGATTTGTTACAGGGAATGGTGCAAGGTGAAGGAAGAGAACCATAATAATAATAATTCATTGGCGTAATTAGAAAATGTAGATTTCAGATATAATGGTTTAATAATGCTTATGGTTTTAAATTGTCTAAAATCCATTCGAGATACGGTCCAATTTTTGTATAAACTCCGGGAAATCCATTATTTCCGCATCTCCTAGGCCCAAACGAAACTATACCATATTGCACAAAACGATCTTCGTCAATAAACGATTCTATTCCTTGCAAAGGCCCGCCACTATCGCCGCCACACGAGTCTACCGTACCTCCACCGCACAATTGCGTGTTATACAATCTTAGTCGGGCGCGTGCATACATCATCTGGCAATATTTCTGTGAAGAAATTCGAAAATCTCCCTTTAGTAAGTCCGCGCTTCTGGAACCTGTAAACGAGAGGTGTTTTACTTGTAGCTCTACACGTCTTGTTACCTGTTTCTGTCAAGCCCCAACCGGTTACTGTTAAAACTCGGAAAGTAAGATCGGCTCTTAGTAGATCGTTGTCTGTTGGTAGACAAATCGGTTTAACATTTTCTGGAAAATTAAACACTATTAATGATAAATGAATTACTCCAACTAAACCAAAATTTGCTTGTATATGCCATGTGTATACTAGTAGTGCTGGGACCTAGTAATTAAGTTATTGGAATATTTCGACCATTAGGATACTCCACAAATCGATACCACATTCGACTTTTACAAAATGACTGTAAAGTTATTAAAAAAGCTGGGCACTTTTTAAGTTTCAGGAAAACACCGAAAAGTGGTAATAAATTTATGGTCACAATTTTACTTACCCACGCTGAAATTTAGGGGAGCAACCAAACGAATTAAGCCAATGTCATTGCTCAAAGCCATTCGATTATAGTTTGGATGTGGAATAACTTCTTCGATGGCAATATCTTGTACCGGAGAGGCACAAATTTGAAAAAGGCCGTTGTTATAGTCTTGACAGTCTATAGAGGAACTAATATTATATTCTCCACTACGTACGAAGACCCTAAAATTAGATTGCTGTTAATCTTGAATCAAAAGGCTTATTTACAGTTGTAAAGGTTGAAGCTGCGTTATGCAATGTGCAGCTGTCAAAATGTATCGGCTGTTAATAATAGAGCCACCACATCGGAATTCAACAATATTCTCTAAAAAGGAAAACGGTAACTAGTATCTAAAGCGAAACACACTTACGTGATCTATAAGCTAAAAGGGCCATCCACGGAAATTCAAATAGGGTGGTTTTATTTCCACCTATAATTCGATTGCCTCCAGGTAGTTCGCCGCAATTTTCGGGTAATAAGTCTATATTTCGATGCTGCACAACATTTCGACTGAACATTTTTCTCACTTCGTTGATTATGATTGGTTCTTTTGGACAACATACCATAATATCATTTTGTGTAAGATCACATTGAAATTCATTTAGCATTTCTGATATTTCTTGCGTTATTGAGGGTACACGTTGAAGGTAATCTATCATGGGGAGGCACATTTTTATAGGGACACAAGTTCCTATTCTTTTGTGGGGTGTTGTACAGCTCTTTGGCTCGATTGTTTCGAGTTTTTGCGTTGCGTTTATTATTATTGGGCCATTTGGGCAGCAGACCATAATCTCTTGTATTGTAGGATCGCAGCGATATCGAATTAACATGTCAGCAATTTCGTGAGTTATTGAAGGTGCTTGTAGAAGATAATGGACCATGGGTTGGCATAGTTTTACAGGTATACAGGTTCCCGTTCTTTTATCTGGTGCTGTACAGAGCCGTGCTTCAAATGCATTTTCTAAAAAAAATAACAGTAGGTAAATAATAAGCATTTTAAAGTTAATTGATTAAGAAACTTACGTGCGTTAAGCGGTTTTAGTGTTAAGCACGATATAAGAAAAATTAACCAAATCATTGGTACCTTTAGCAATCACATCTATTGACTTCTATAAAAACGGGGCTACTGAACTTTTTGAAGTTTTTAATTATTACATAACGACTTAAATACATTTTATGTTGACCTCTAACAAGTATTCCACATTGGTATTGGTCTGTGGAAATTTGTACCGACATGAAAATTATCACGCATTATCACCACAACTTGTATCCGCTGTATATTTATTCACCACAGGTTTAGATAAAGTTTCTTCTGAATTAAGGACTAAAATGTAAAAGGACCCTATGTACGAGGTTTGGGGCTAAAAATATAGTTACGTTTAGTTTATTAATATACTTTCAAAATAATCAACAGATTGACGAATACAAAATAAACTCGAACGTTAAGGGTGGTTGATCTGAGACGAAATTGCCAAATCTTCGAAGACGAACCTTTGCATCTTAGTACGTTCAGGTTCGTTTGGCATTTACCCGTGTAGGAGCAGGAAAGAATAACCCTAAGTACTCTAGAAACACTAAATGACTTTTAGGAATAACATGCTAATCACAAACTTGATTCAATCCGGAAAATAATATAATTGAACCAATTTCGTTAACCCCGCTCCAAGGATTGTTTAACTGTAGGTTATCTCAGTTAACGGAGAAACTTGGAACAACAAAATTCCTTTCAAACTCACCAAATTTAACCTACCTCCGATTACTACGAGGGTTATTTGGACAATAATTCATTTGATGTTAAACAGAAAGGAAGTTTAAAGCTAGCTTAGCATGCGCATTTAACCTCTCGTATTTTTTTTATATTAACAATGCATTAATAGAAATTCGCTAAATAAACTTGGAAAATACTGTGGTTCTTAAACCAACTAGAATTTAAATGTACATGAGAAAATCAAAATGTTACAATCTATAGAGAATCTCGGCTTGAAAAGTGATTTTAAAAACCGGTTTCACAATTTTGCTCCTTAGCTCATCAAGTAGTTACACCTCAAATTTCGTGGAATTATCTCAATTTTCGTCGTCCGACCAAGAATTGGAGTGAATTTTTTTCCAATGTTCATGAACTAATTTCATATTCGCGATTTTCACGTTCAAAAACCTCCAGATACCAAATTTCATTGAAATCACAATTTTTTTATTCAAAGACGTGTCACCAGTCTTATTATATTAGATAAAATTAAAGAATAAATGCAAATTTGACCACTCCAAACCAAACACGTTAGACCTTCGGTTTATTCATAAAAAGTGCTTGTTTTGATCCCCTCTACCCCCAAAATTTTCTTATATACTTATATGTAACACCCTTTATATTACTTGTTCGTGCATGAATTTGGTGATTCATATCGCCACAGTCGGTCGTTATGATATGATAGTAGGACTCGAAATTGGGAACGCGTGCGAGAGCACATTATCCACAAAGATCCCACGAGGAGAATGGGATGTATAGGTGATCGGATCAGGGCCAGGAGCATCGGTTACGGCAAGGGATGTGGGCGATTAGCCACGGATAGGACGGTCCTATATACCGTCTACTTTACTCAGAATGTAGAAGAAAAGATCACCGAGCGGGAAGTAAAGGTCAAGAATACACCTAAGAGCAAAGCTTCTGGCCCAGACGAAATGCCGGGTCTGGTCGTCAAATCGGTGACAGAACGTCAGTTGGATTTGTGGGCCCCAATCGTTACTTCGTATTTTAGTAGTATAGTGAGGAATTTTCCGAAGTGTTGAAGTGCGGTACTTTAGTGCTAATCCCGAGGAGTAGCCTGTCCTTTAGATTAGACAAATTTACCTGCTTGACTTTGCCGAAAAACTACTGGAGCACGTCGTGCAAGCGAAATTGCTGCAGCAGGTGGACGGTAAGTTGTCGAGCAGGTAGTGTGGATCTAGGAGGGGGAATCAACGATCCAAGTTTTGGAGACAATTACAGGTGTCGTGGCAGAAGTCAATAGGGGTGAGTGGCGAACGAGGAGGGTCTGTTTGGTAGCCTCTTTAGACCTAAGAAATGCATTCAACCTCACTCTGGTGCCCGAAAAGATGGCTTTGGTGCTCATGACGTACAGGGCTCCGTCAGAGTGGACATTTTGAGTCAGGATCGAAACCGGTAGGTCCCTTAACGTCCTTGGGATACGCTTACCGATGTAAGTATACACGTGTGGCGAAGGAAAAAGTCATGGAGCAATCGGGGGCATTAGGACGGGTCATGAAAAACTCAGAGGGAGTAGCAAAGGGGTCTAAAAGAAGTTGCTGAGCCTGCGCTAAGCGTGCGCACATCAATGTTGTTAAGGCTCATGGCAATAATGATATGTTTCGCCTGCCTACCAGACGGTGACCCTGCATGGCGTGTCATCGCGGGTTACCCTCGGCCAAAATTCAAAAGGTGGCGCAGGCTGTGAGAAGTAAAAAATGAATAAGATCCTGGAAGAGCAACAACAGTGTAGTGTTTTAAGAACGATCTTTAACTTAAATAACAATTTTATTAACGGAAAAGCAGTTATACACATCTTGATATTTCATTTCCATATTATACAGGGAATTTGTATTAAATGTAAAGATATGGTCTATGCATAATTAAAAAAGAAGCCAATCAATGGTATGGTTTCATTGATTAGCGACGCATAATAAGCCTTTGTTTCTATTGTCTATTTCTTAATGATAGTGAACTAATGATAATGATTGTATACATACATCAACCATAAGTATTGCATAGTGAAGGGCGAATCTGTGCAAAACTGTCATAAATTCAGCAATTAAGATGAAGATGCCATAACATGACCATTATTGTGACTATATCTTTGCTCATTTGAATATTAAACATGTTATTTTAATTAATTCATAATTTACAAACCGCAAATTAATTTGCATAATGTTCTTCTGTTTTCATAATATCAATTACTCACACTTGTGCTCATGCAATCAGTTACATGTAACGAAATTGTGCGAAAAATGACAATAATTGATAACGCAGACTAGGATTTTTATGGATCAAAAATCGTCAGAATTAGTAGATCACTGACAGACTACAAAGCACTTGTATAGGCAAATCCTCTGAAGCGTATACCTACACTCGAAGGTTAACCACTCTTCTTCCTTTGAAGAGTTTGTACGCCTGTGACCTGGCACATTGTTCGGCGCTCGTTCTTTCCATATTCGATAATCACCTTTGAATATAGACTCAGCGCGTTCTTCTTCACCCAGCTTTTTTAAAAAAGGGAAGAGACCTGTGAATTAAATTAACAAAAAAAGGAACCCTGGACTTAACGTAGTAGCGTAGCCTAATTCTTAAGAAACAATTTACAGTTACTGTCGATGATACCAGCGGATATGGAACCACAGTATAAATAACAGTATTGAATATACATTTACTATTAGCCACAGGAAATGAGAAATGTAAGTAGTTGGCAGCTTCAGTTGTTATGTTTGTGATGCAACAAAATATCAATGAATAATAAATTTCTTCATGCAAATTTGCACGGACGTGGCCATTCACGCGTTAACTCTATCCAAAAACCACTTTTCGTAATTACATTAACAATAACAATTCTGAATGATATGCAAGCACTAACTTATAAATAGAAGCAATGATAGTGTGAATTGTAAAGCAAATAATTCTTACATTTTAACCACCGACATTAAGGTTTGGCAGATTCGCTGCTTTTATGCTTTGTATCACCAGTAAACTATGGATACATTTGTATATTTTTGTTCATGTTAAAAAGATGCTAGGGGGAAGACCTGTGCAATTTAACATGTAAGACGTCGGTACCATGGCTGTACTTTATGTCTTGAAAACATAACAAACAGTAGAATTTCAATTCTAATTCATCCAATCCAGAATATGTTGAGCTACAGGCGCAATATTGGCTTTCAGAATGCACCCAATTTGTTTTATCTGAAATACCAATCAAGAAATTTATGTTTGGGGCCTTGGGGGGTAGATATGGAGCAATTATTGACTAGTATCATTATTACAGTCATTGTGTGAGGAATGCAAAGCAATAAAACCTTGTTCTTAAACATTAATTACAAACTTTGATAGTAATTACTTGGTAGTTGGAATATACTTTACATTTATGGACCCAAATCTCCCTCCACCCTTGTTATTGTTTTTTATAGTGGTGCGAAGATTTAATTTTAATAATTTTTCTTTTAATTTATTAATGCAATTCGCTTTTTTCATTGACATAACTGTAGGTATGTTACAAAGGATAATGTTATACTAGCTATATTTATTTGATTATAACCACTTCATTATTCTGTAGTATACTGATGAATTCTTTTAACAAATCATTTGCTTCCTTCATTAATAACGACACCCACTCAGGTTTGTCATTTTGAGTAAGTACTTCTTCTTATGAACAGCTTGTTCCTGGAGACTCTAAACCACTCATGTACTAAGAACCGTTTTTGGATTTCTTAACGTATTTTCGTCCGATTTTTGGGTGGGTCATATTGAGTATCCATTGAGTATCTTATCACCAATCACAGTTTGTAACAGGTCGTCTCTTTAGGTTTAGAAAGATTTGGTTTTGAATTTACAAATTTGCCAGTATTGGAAATTTTATAGGTGTACTGCTTCGTAGTTACAGAGTTAAAAGGCCGGTTCTAAAGACCTTTCCCACGGAGCATGAGGATCGGCGAATTACAAGGGAAAAGTGTGCCGCCATTTCGACTAAATTATTGTCGTGTGTATGTAAATTCATTGCGAGTTATCATTACGAATAGAACTAATATAAAGTGGCGAAACTTCGCTGTGTGGAGGAATCGACGGTTTGATTCGCGTGATATTTACCACGAAAGGGTTGTGGTCCTGGGTGCGGAAATTAACCGACCCGATAGCATGGAGGCGCTTAATAAGAACAACTAAAATGCGTCATTTCGTAGTAGTTTACAAGGTGTAATGCATCTCTTTTATGCTGCACCGATGGGTGCATGGGGTCGTAAAATTTGAAACCAAAATTGAAATGTAACAGCGTTATTTAAGAAAAAAAATGCTATATTCTCTAAAAAAGGGAGAAAGTGAAATTTGCAAGTACCTTCATGAAAATTAAACAAATATCTAGGATATAACATATAACAGCGCCAAATCACTGACCATTTAAATTCAGTATGACCATTGGACAACGGTTCGTTACTCATGAAACGTTCAATGAACAAATCCACTATAATTTTATTGCTAAGAGAAAATTCGAGCCTACAAACTGGGATCCCTGCCTACTAATCGTTGATTGTATTGAAAACAATTTATAACATTGGTTTTGGATTGGTTGACAACTCGCCCTACCCTGATCACTGTTAGACTACTATTTATTCCCAAATGTCGACAAAACATCTGAAGGGTAACAGATTTTCAAGAAATAACCAAACCCTATACCGTTTAGAAGTGGTTTGCATACCAAGATCAAGAATTCTTGCAAGAATTTAGAATTAGTTTTGCCAAATGAGTAACTCTAATAGAATATTATGTTGCTTAAACAAAATTTTGCTTTAAAATATTGTGGCGTTTTATATGACAGGTCAGATAGGTATCAATACCGTTGGGAAACGTACATATAACAATATACGGGGTGTCCCAGTTGGAGTGAAAATGCATGAGTAACTTTGTTAATATTATTATTATATTAAGGTACAGTTTCGCAGTTTGCTTATTACAAATCAGTTTGGAAAATTTGAAACTATTTAGTAATTGAACCATCGGATTTCAGAAAATAAATATTCATTAGAAAGGCTGTGACAAAAAGTGTCATAATTTTGATTTCCAAAGCCAAAATAACGTAAAAAAAAATTAATTAAAAAATTTAAATTGAAAATAACTGTTATTCACATACGAATATCAACCTTCTCATTATGGCTCGGTTTTCTCATCCATTAATTCGTCTTGACAACGATTACATCAACAATGATACCGACTCATGGAGTTTAAACGTAAAGTTATTGGGAGAACCGGGCCTAATTAGCGAAATATTAGATACTTTACTCCATTTTTGGGTTTGTTTTATAATAATAATCTTTATCTTTATTGTCCAAACAGGTGTAATAACAAAACCCTAGAATAGGACAAAATTATAAGTGAGAGAGTAAAAAATTAATGAAGTAACTAACTCGTAAAAAAAATAACTAAGTAATATAATTAAGAATGATAGGTAAAGGAGTGTGAAAAATATCTACATGACTTGAAATATCATTGTATAAATCCGTGAGCTTTGTCTGATATTGGTTCTACATCTTGGCAATTGAAATGTGATTTTATCAAAATGAGAAATTATGTCCTAATCTTTTATTATCTACAGAGGTATTTAATTATTTTGGGAACCGGCGGTTTTCAGTTTCTTTTTGGGTCCGAATTTTAAAATTTTGTGAACGGTATTTCAATCAGCATACATTTCAAAACTTTGCCCATATAACCTAATTTCTCCAATAACCACGTATTACACAACATTACACTATTATACCTAACTATTCCAATGTGAAGAAGGTTAATGAGTTTTTATGAAATTGAGATTCATCGTTTATTAAATCCCTAAAAACCTAAGGTACCTACACCTGAACCTCGACGCAAAAAAACTGTACCCAAAAATGTTTCAACGTTAAGTTCGCTGGAGAAACATTATTTTACTTTCGAAGAAGTAGTCATTAGTATGAACATTCTTTTACCTTTATTATTGATGACATGTTACAATAAACACTGGAAAGCACGCAAACTTTTCAATGATTTTCCCAAACCCTACTTGCAGATATCTGCATCAACTTGCATCAGCTTTGCAAAGAAATTATTTGCATATATAAAACCCAAACGTTGTGATGCTTAATATCATCATAATTACTGCACCTGATTTGGTTCAGAATCTGGAATTAAAGGAATTCTTCGCGGTGTAACTGATAATCTTTAATTTAACCTTGCTTTTGTTTTTATGAATTAAATACGATTTTTCATTCGTATTGACTTTCATAAATTATACAAAGCACTAATTGCACGTTTACAGTTGAGTCACTTCGATTTGGCGTGTGGATTCCTCGGTAAGTAAGAAGTGGCGAAGGACTTATGTACACGCTACCTTCACGACTTCCTGTTGAGTCAACGGTTGGAAAAAGACGGGTTCACTTAGTCTTTTCACATTTCAGTTTGAAATTATGATGGCATCGATCTGATATTGGTACCTACAGTTTTCTGTGAGCAACTGTTTGACCCATGGGTTCAAAGAGGAAATGATTTCGCCACAAACACTAATAAAGCAAATTGTTTATATTTTAATTAAATTATTTACAATAGAAATAAATTAAACTTAAAAGTAATCTTTTTTGGTTCATTGAGGCGTTCAAGGGCGAATAACTGACAAAATCCAGTCTGTGTAGTAATCAACTCTTGTATAAACCGAAGGCAGACCTTGACCACAAGATCTTGGTCCATACGATACAATGCCATATTGCGTGAATCTGATATCGTTTTGGTAGCTCACGACGTTTTGGAGAGGTCCACCGCTGTCACCATTGCAGGAGTCCTTTTTAATTTGACCCCCCACGCAAAATTGCTGATTTGCATCGATATTTACCGACAGTAACTTATACGTTGAGGTACAGTTGCTAATACTCAAAACGGGTAAGTCGACTTTTAATTTTTCCGGACTGGGTTGCTCTGCAACGTTTTGGGCTTAAATTGTGCGCGCGGCTTGTGTAAGTACTTACTTCGTTCGGTAAGGCCCCAACCGGTCACTATAAAATTATCATTGACGTAGTTACGGTTCCTCGATTCATTAGTGACCGGTAGACAGATTGGTTTGGCCGTTTCTGCAATGATTATTTTTAACTGCCCAGGAATACAATGCAATATTTGCAAGCATACCCACGCTCGTATTTACAGGTTGCGCCAATCGAATTAGAGCAATGTCGTTAGATTTCAGCGATGAACTAAATTGGGGATGCGGAATCAACTCCGCTATCGCAATATCCTGTACGGGAGGTGCACAAACTTTGTAAGCCTTATCCATGGACATCGTTTCGCAGTCGATGGGGGTGTCAATATTATGTTCGCCCAAGCGCACTACAACACTAAATGGAAATGATAACCAGTGACTTCCAAAATTGTTGCGACTTACGGTTTCTCCTGGAAGCAGTGGGCTGCTGTGAGAATGTAGTTTTCATTAATGATCGTTCCGCCACATCTAAATTTAACATCATCACCTGCAAACTGTGGATTAGGTCAGGTCACGGCCGAAAAAACTTACCTTCTTTGTAACCCAGCAGGGCCATCCACGGATAATCAAATATTGAGGTCTTGGAACCGCCGACAATGTAATTTTGAGTATTTAAAAAACCACAATTCGATGGCAGCAAACTTAGTTTGTAGTCTCTTTCCAACTTCGACGTTTCGGAATTTTCATCTACGATAGATCTGGGAAATACGATTGGCTCATCCGCACAGCACACTTTAACTGCATTTCCCTCAACTCCGCAATAATATTTAAATAGGGCATCGGAAATTTCGGGTGTTATTTTGGTGATTGTTTTCATGTATTCAATAATATTGTAGCAGCTGTAAATCTTTGTGCAGATTCCAGGGTTTCCGTTTGGTGTGATACAACCGTCATCGTCGATGCCCCAATCTGTAAAATAACGCACAATTACACTTTCTGAAAAATTCATGGTAACAAAAGGCTAAACCATGATAAAGTATTGATGATACTGTCGAAATTAAATTAGTTCATGGTTCCGGTGATAGCAACAATCTCTTCGAATAAACACATGTTTTTTTTCTCACATTGTGAATTAAAAAAAATCCAATTAGTATCTATTAGCTACAGTCGATTGAAAATATATTAACACGAAGGTAAGCAACTCCTACTACTACTACAGGTTATCGACTGGAAGTAAAATTTAAACTAGGCATTCGTTAATTATAATTTTCGTCACTTACGTGCTTCTGATAATTGGCCCATGACCAAAACGGCGATAACACACCAAAACAAATTTTGCGCAAATGAAGAACCCATTGGAACTGTTTCAATGGCAACTCTCAACTGAGTTATCACAACAACGTGCACGGCTTAAACGTTCCTGCTATTTATTTATTCGTCGATCGTTTAGGTTTTTTACAAAATACGGGAGTTGTGTGTAATATGCTACCTCAATCTCTTTTTTTGAAGAAATGATTCATTCTTTTACACAATCTCGCTGTATATGCATACTATAAATACCGAGCAGTTTCTAAAAATTCAGTGGAAAGGAAGTGCCGATAACCACAACGGTGGAAACTACAATTTATTTACATTTTGACGTCTCGAGTAATACGGTAGTAAAGAGAAATTTCCCTCCACGGAAATTCTAAGATTTTACGAAGATTTCCAAAAATTGTGAGAATTCTTCTCAGATGTGAGTCTTTCATAATAATTAGGTCAGTGTCATCTTTGCTTTATCGCGTTTGGTACTGAGAAGGCAAGACTACCGACGCGACGCGACGTTCTTAGTAGAGTGAGAATGCGGATCTGTTTTTTGAAATTCAGTGTAAGTACTTCAGAAGGCGTAGCAATTATCTGAATTCGTATAACGGATTTGGCCGATTGTTGAATGCATAAATATTTATCGGAATCATTATCGAAAACGTTTTGCGTTGGACCGCTGATCTAGAAACGCTAACAACTGATTGGATGACGGATGTAGACAAACCATCATAACCCCGATCTATCTCATTTGACTTAATCAGTCTCAAGCAAAAAGTGGGTTAATTTGCAATACTGATTGAAAATCTGAAAAATCAATCTCGTGTGTGGCTTATACCTCGGCTTATACGTCAATCCATTTCGATGGTCAGCACATTCGTCATATACTTTTGGTTTAGAATTCGCAATATTTCGGTCATGGTGCATAATGAGAATTGTTGCATCATGTTGCAAGTAATTTTATGATTTATAGCTGACCTACCACTTTTCCGCCCTTCCAATTTTTGGGTCGTTACGACCTTAAAACATTTTCAGAAACCATACTTAAACACAGTTATACCCCGGTGCTTTAAGCTCACCTACACATATGTAAAGATGGACACCTACCTTGATTAAGCAGCAGAACAAAGCAATGCAACCTTTATAGGGGAGTCAATGGTGGCCGTCTGTCCATCGGTCCGTGAAAACCAGAACTGTCAAACTCTTGAGCCGATTCCGTTCAAACTGTGCCCAGTTGACCTATACATATACCACATGCAACAAGCCGATTGAAAATTGGTCAAATCCAATGACTCGATAGGGTCATCCCGAGGTGCTCTGTCGTTTTTTTAGATCCGCGTTAGGGGTTCATTTTAAAGCAACGCTTCTCTCACCTTAAAAAATGGTACCGTTCAGTCCAGAATTCCAAAAATCTATTTTTAGTGGGCACCGATATACCAAAGAATTTGGAGTCATTTGGAATTGAAACAAGATACGGAGAAACGCATGGGATTTTCAGTAGGGGAATTTCTTGCCACTCAGCTCGTATCCGGAAACCAGACTTTTGATCCGGTTCATATTCAATAGCAGTGATCCTTGAACTCGTAGAAATCGATTGGCGAAGGTTTGACATCGTTGTCTCTTTTCGTTCTCGAGTTACAAGGGGAACAGACAGACGGACGAAACCATCACATAATAGGTATTAATTATGGAGTTTGGTTTTGCTACTGCCATAGCATCATAATAACTAAAAAAATTACTCGAAGTAATCCATTAATTATCTCTTAGATTTGTGAAACTTCTTTTTTATTTTTTTTCACTAGTCATTGTGCTATCGATCTCAATTAAAGCTCAATTAAATCTTTTGCAAACGTATCGAGAAGGCAACGACCAAGAATTAAGGTATTCGAAGGTATTACAATTTCTTTTGTAGCCTGATTGCATATATGTTTAATCATTAGCTTTTAATTTGATTTATGCGCTCACGTTATTAATTATAAAAAACAAAATAACACTACTCTGTGTCATTTCCTAGGTATTCGCATTTATATTGCACATTTTAAATTTCAAATGAAATTCTTTCGCAATTATTTAGAAAATTACTGGATAGGATGGATTAATTCGAGTGATTTTTTTGTCAGTACCTTATTACTCCATAATTAATACCTTTTTTTCCATTTTAAATAGGTTAAAATTCTATGGTATACCCTGCCCTTAAAGTGATATTAGTTTTCCTTTGTGGCCTTTGAGTTCCATTTTAAATGGACTACGAACACCATTGTTCCTTTCCAAAAATGTATTGCCGGAAATTCATTTTCAAATTTTCTCAATGTGCTCGGTGGTTTTCAATATTACAGTTTTGTCATTCCCATCTAGAGGAAAATCTTGGAGACAGTGTTAGTTCTGTCGACAGGTTGGAAAAAACTGGGGTTAGAAGGAAAGATGTCGAAAGTTGATGAAATTTTGGGATGTAGTTGAAGGAAGGTTAATTAACATTTTCTCACGTCTTAGACCTCGAGGACCTTGTGTGAAAAGAAGAGGGGGAAAAATTACAACATTTTTGACATACTGCCCTCGTATCTTTTCAATTTCACACGGGCAGAGATAAGTTAAAAGTTGAGTGGCGCTCAACCTTTGGTAGGTGCAACGAGGTACAAAGATCATTTTACCCAGAACGAACTACCGCTGTGAAAGATTCTCAATCTCTTATTTTGCGTTTAACTCAGAGCGAATGTTTCATGACGATTTTGGGTAACATTTTTTCGATGGGGTATCGTATTCGTAGAAGACAAGTAACAAGTGGATCGCTTATAATAAGAGGGCGTAAATAATTCCAGTGTCTGTGACATGCAGTCTTGTTTTCTACAGGAGAATCAGCACGGTGCATGGAGAGTTTGAATTTGTACTTCAGTTTGCAGATTTCATAATTCGAAGTATGATAAATGCAGTACCGTTAGTGATTTCGGAACCGATAGGTTCTGCAAGGCATAGGCATAGGCAAGTGCAGTTCCAACGCGAACATCTTTTTACATCGTTTCGGTATTTCTTAACCCATAATGACCAAAATGGAGTTTTCAGTTATACATAAACACCCAAGACGTTTAACATGAGTCTTAAACGTTGTAAACACATACCGAGAATTTCATTACGTATAGGACAAGGCCATAAAAGAATAAACCATTCAGATGAATATTTAGCCATTCGTACTATAAAAGCATTTGCATACTTGCTTGTTTAGAAACACGTAAGGATTAAAATTTATGCCACATGTGACCACTATACGCTCTCTGCTTTGCTTGTTTGATAAACGGTAATTACCATCATATTCCTTTAGCTTAGAAAATCTTGCGCAACTATCCAACAAGTAGGTTATGCCATGGTAAACTGGTACGCTGAATGTTTCTTCATCATGGTCGAATGTATATTCTACTCTGGCCTATCGCGATACACTTGGTCAATGGTCATAAAACACGGCGACTAAAAATTTTGGACATGAATCTTTACACCACAAGAACAAAATTTTCATCCCATTGACGTGAATTCACCTGGAAATTAGTAACAATCGAAAATTACCCTGTGATTCATATGTACGAGTTTACCATCAGTAAAGTCGTGTGACTAATGCCTCATGATGGATGATGCACCTTGTTTACAAGCGATTAAAGAAATTATGTGCTACCATTCAAAGTTCCAAGTGTCGATGTTGGTGCCAAACAAAATGTTCAAAAATATTCAAGACTTCTTATTTTGTTTCACAGAGTTATTTTGTAGGTGACAAATAAGAGGAAGATAGGAAATTTGAAATATTAAATTTAACAACTCTTTAAGAAAAAATAGTACATTCGTATTAAAATGGGTGTGCAAGAAAACGCTTGCACGGACTTGTGTTTAAAAAACCAATTTTTGAAATAAAAAAAAATGCTTGATTTGAATAGGGTGAACAATGCGTCGACATTGTAAGGCAATTAAAAACAAGATACGAAGAATCGCATATGATTTTCAGGGGAATTTTTGGTCACTCAGCTCGCATTCGGAAACCAGACCGACTCATATTCAGTAGCACTGATCCTTCAACTCGTAGGAGTCGATCGACGCTGTCACTCTCTCTTTTCATTTTCGAATTAGATGAGGAACAGACGGACAAAACCATCACATATTTTGAAAGAAAAAAATTCCCCTAAAAAAGAAAATTAAGGTAATGTAACTCCAACATTTTACACCTTTCCCATACAGCCACCCATTTTATTTCCAGGAGTTTTAGGTCATTTTTCAAACATGAAAGCGTTTTGTTAGTCCGTCCTTTCGTATCAGGGACAGTTTTGGGACTGGACAGTCGCAGACAGTTCGTTGATGTCTCGTTATTATAGTTATATGAGTGCGGTAAGAGACGATTTTTGGACATTACTTCGGAATCATGTCCAAGTTTACCTTTATTTATAGAACAATTACGTCGCAGGACCAGCAAAACACGTCTCGATGGAAAGGAACTCACTCTAGTGCTTTTCCTATACCTACCTGTTAACACACACCTTATAATGTATCCAAACGCCCCTCTTTTTCATGCGTTTTGCTATTGATATGTGATTTTTTTTAATTAAAAGGAATGGGTATTATGCGCCAAAATACCTCCGTCCGCCTGCTCCTTAATCTCCCATGTCTTCTGTACAGGGTGTAAATCGAAAAGTGGAACATAGGCGTTTAACATGGGAAATTACTTTTTCTTTGTGCAAACGTTTCCTAATTATTTTACGCAAAAATACTTCAAATAAAAGCCATGGACTATGTTTTTCTTTTATCATAGTCCATGGCTACTTAGACTAAAAACTCGTGAAAACAGAATCTTTATAACTAATTTTTTCTATTTCGGTGTCACAATGATGATTTTGTACAACTGTTTTCGGCCAAAAACAGTTGTACAAAGACAGTGATTATAGTCGTTTTTTTTGGTAACTCATCTCTTAAGTTGGCAGTTACTAGTTTGTACAAGTAGGTACTTCGTTGGGTACTTCCATATTTGAACTTCAAAATGTCAGTTTTACTACGCTGCCAACCTAAAACTTAACGGCATAAAAAGTGTTTCCAACATAAAACATGTTAGTTCTAATGTTCCCTATAGTTTCTGATAATGATTTTTTTTATTCAATTAAAGCACCGAAATAGAAAAAATAGTATGAAAAACGCGTGTTACAATGCTTTATTGTAATACTCCTATCTTGCGGACACTCGTGCCACAAGATAGTCGTATTACAATAGGTCGCATTGTAACACTTGTCTTTCAATATACTATTTTCGCGTACAAGAAGAGGTAGAATAATCGTTTCACATGATTTAGATGCAGAATGTATATCTCTATAACTTTTATTTGAAGTATTTTTGCGTAAAATAATTAGGAAACGTTTGCGCAAAGAAAAAGTAATTTCCCATGTTAAACGCCTATGTTCCACTTTCCGATTTACACCCTGTACAGAAGACATGGGAGATTAAGGAGCAGGCGGACGGAGGTATTTTGGCGCATAATACCCATTCCTTTTAATTAAAAAATCACATATCAATGCTGCTACTTTTACTGGGAAAGGCTATTGAGACAAACTGGAAATTACATGTCAATTACGGGTCCACCTTGACAATATTTTCCACTACAAATACTACTTGTTATTAGATTTGTATTCGTAATGGTTTCTTTTGTGATACCGAGAAACGTATCAATGGCATAGTGTTTAAAGAAGAATAAGTTACCAAAAATCTTGTCTCTGAAGCAAAATAAAATCGTTCTTTGGTTGGCAATACTACGAAAAATATATATTTTTTCACTCAATTATGTCAGCTAATGCATATTTCAAAGGTCAACAGTTTATTTTTTTTATTTTATTTTGCTCTACCAACTCATTGTTTATGTCTTGTAACGAGGAGTTCAGGGGGGTCGAGGATTTTTCAATTTTGGATAAAAGTTGGCTTAAAACGTTGCGTCAAAATTGTAGGGCAGACCATGGGTGCCAAAGTATTAACGTGGGTAGGCTAAATAATTAACAACAATTAGTTATGCTAACCAGCAGTTGACAGTTAACTAATAGTATTAATCGTTACACACTTGCATCATCAATTACACAGTCTTCTTGGCTTTAGATAAAAATTCAAGAGAGGTGCAAACGTGCTGAGAACTTCATGATGTGATAGCCGATCTTTCAAATCCAGTACCATTTTTTCGTCTAAATTGCCACTATCGTAAGTGGTTAGACGTTTTATTTTTATGCGAGGATACTCATTTGCCGTTTATTTATAAATTTCAATTGACAAATTTTGTTAATTTGGAAGCTCTGGCGCATACAATAAACTATTTTTCCTACTTTTGGGAACTGGGAAGCATACAATTACAATAATAATGCTACAGTATATTGCGTTCTTCTGCCCTGAATGTTTGTTGACTAAGGATAGTGGACAAGTATCACGCCTCTGAAATACAGAGCAATCTATATGTTTAAAATAAATATAAAAACCTCAAATAGTTTGATTTTTATTCTTAATTTGCCAATTTATAACATGAAATTACAACCACCTCCTCGAAAATTTTAAATTAAAAAGGGCATGCTGTGGTACTTGTTTGAAAGGGATTTTAATTCTCTGTTTCGCAATATACCGTTTTTTTAATTATGTGCATTAATCACATTAATTTTGAAGGCTCCATCACAAAACTCTAAGCAGAATGAAGCAATTTACTAGTTAGTATACTCGTATTTTTCAATTTATAAAAAAAATGTGAACCTTGTTTCATTCTATGTCGTCTTTGTGAAGGAGACATTATCAAAATTATTTTTCCCAGTTATGACTGCATCAAGTTTAAAAAATATTATTAAGTATATTACTGAAAATAGAATTAAAAAACCCCTTTCAAGCATTAAGAGCCCACACGACTGCCCTATTATAATTTATAGATTTCGAGAAGGTGCTTATAATTCAGAGGGGGTGTTAGAGGAGGGTTACAATTGATTTAATCAAAAATTAGGGTTTTTCCCAGTAGCACATGAGAACTCTAAAAATAAAGTTATTCCATACATATGGATCAATCTGTATGTAATGCCACATTAGTGACAATACAAAAATAAAAATGTTTGGTGGAAATTGAAACGGACATTGATGATCAACCAAGCCTCAATTGCCCGCGTTCTTGTCACTTTATACTCTTCCTCGAAAACCCTAAGACTTGTGGAATAACCAACGGTATATAAAATCGTTAATATGTATTAATACTGTGAGTGTGAATTTAATCATAATTAATATATTAGGCATTTAGGGTTCTATATTATCTAAAATCCATTCCATATATCGATCAACTCTAGTGTAGACACCAGGTATATCAGTCATGCCACAAAACTTTGTTCCAAACGACACGATTCCCTGTTGAATATACCGTAACTCGCCGAAATGTTCTGCAAACTTCTGCAAAGGACCCCCGCTATCACCTCCGCAGGAATCGCCTCCTACGCCTCCAGCGCAAATTTGGTTTGCGCCAATTTCTACGAGTGATTTGGGCGCTGCTCGTTTGTACACTTGTTGGCAGTCCTCCGTTTTCATTACTGATACGTCAACTTTCAGCAGGACCTCACTTTTCTTTGCTGCAAAGAACCCAAGTATGTTAAAATATGTCTATCGCCCTTTTTTCCCACCCCCTACGATTTTTATCCTTTCAATTTTAGATGAAAAAAAAAAGAATTTCGTTTGTAAGGGAACCTTGCGTGTGAGCTGTGTGTGAGATAAAAAAGACGGACAGAAAATAAAACTGAGAAATCAAACAATTCCATTGCAATTTGTCTCAATCAAGTATAGTAGGTAAATGATGCAATATCTACCTCCAATCTCCACATTTCGTTGTCATTGTCGCGAGCCTTTGTGGTGATGGAATAAAGAATAGTGCTTTCCAGCAAGTGTGGGTATATTTCACCACACCTCCCCCAAAGTTACATTCAAGTACAAATTCCAGTAACGTGTAATTTCTCGAATAAAACTCCATCAAATTCATTAAGCAAGGTTCCATTAAAAACGAAATTCACTTCCCTTCAAAATTAGGTAGGTATTACTCGAGTGCTCTTTCCATTCCAGATTTTAAAAGTGAGAGACCCCTTAACATTAAAGTAGTGCGGTTGAGCAATTTTGTAAATCCAGTTTGTTATTAATGATTCCCCAAGGAAAATGTGATTATATAGAGCAACGTGTATATAAACGAAAAATGTTACCTTTCTCTGTAAATCCCCAACCCGTCACTGTCAATTTGTCATTGTCGAAAACTAGATTGGTAAGTGCCTCGATGGTGGGCAGGCAAATTGGTTGTACACTATCTGGAAAAAGTAGCAATCAAAAAATTAGTCGCTATCTACCATCACATTTTTTCATGATTTTAAGAAAATTCGTCACGGTATAAATTCAATTCCGGGTCCGGGATAATCGCCGTTAGGAAAGTGTTCAACCAAAAAACAAAAATAGTATTCCCAATTTCCCAATTTTGTAGACGTGGGACTTTTGTTTTGTGCATTGTGTATTGTAATTCGTATTTTAACATCTAGTTGTTAAGCGAGACGCTTACGCTTTCTCACAATCATCCGATCGCTCGCTTGCTCGGTGGCTTCATTGGCCCTCATTATTCAAACTGCAAATTCATGAAAAAAAAGTATCGCTTTGAAAACTAGTATTAAATTTAGCTCATTATAAGATAAAAATGCGAAATTAATGCTTTTATTGAAATTGACATTGTAAGACGGTAAAGCTTGCAGGCGCTATTTCCTATTTTTTAGAAATTATTTGAAACATGGTTTGGAATAGACAAGAAAATAATTGTTTATGCGATAGTATTTTAATAGTTCGAGGAAACCAGTGGGTTTACGAAATATTGAGAATTAAAAAAAGAGGTTGTGGTTCGCGATAACGCTTGTTTTCGCCGTTTTCGGTGAAAATAGTGCGGTATCTTTGTGTGGGTCATAGAGATATAAGTTTCAAATAAGAAGAAGATTCCAATTTATGTGTCTATACGTAAGAAATACTACAAACAAACAATGCACGGTGTATATTTTTGAAAATATTAGCTTGAACAAAGAATTGTGTGAATACAACACATAAATCAAAGGATACATAGAACGTGTTACGGCTATACAAAAATTATTATAATTAGTTTTGCATTATTGCTTCTAACAATATTGCAGAAATATAATAGGTAATAAAATAAACGTGCTCATTGCGTTCAAGCAACCATTTTTTAAAATGTGGCCCTTAACCTTACAAAGCAAGGACTCTAGTAGGTCTACTTGGAAGACAATGAAAGTTAATTAGAACATCCTGCTTAATAAAATAGTGCGTCTTACCAATTGATGTGTTCACTGGAAATGCCAAACGTACCAAGCCTATGTCATTTGCCTGTGTCGTTGAGTTGTACTGCGGATGAGGTATTACTTTTTCTATAAAGGCATCTTGATACTGCTCTGCGCAGATTTTATCGCCAGGTAAGTATTCAACGCAATCGGTGGGAGACGATATGTTATACTCTCCAACTCGCACACCAAGCCTGGAAACTGAAAGTTAACTAACACCAAATATAAAGGCGATGGAAAAACTTACAAGGTGGTTTTCCCCAACTCCGTTATACAGTGGGCAGCTGTAAGAATGTACCGATCATTTATAATAGTGCCTGCACATCTAAAGTCGATTTCGTTACCTGCATAACTGAAAGTAGGTATCTATAGAGGAAACTAGAAACTCCACTGCATACCTTTTCTGTACGATAAAAGTGCCATCCATGGAAATTCGAACAAATCAGTTAACTGTCCATGAATAATTTTTATACTGGATTGCAAAAAGCCGCACTCCTGAGGTAGTAATGCCAAATTGGTGTGGTTAAAAACGGAGTTTTTGCTTGCTTGCGTGCGTGTAGATGGAAGTATTAAGTAGTTTAGAGTATCCACATCGTACGGACAGCACACCTTCACGCGGCGTGTTTCCGTCACTCCACAGCTGTACAGTTGTAACTCTTCAGCAATGTGTTCGGGAAGTGGAAAACTTTGTAGTAGAACGTTTAGGATTGGTTGACATCGTGCTATTGGTATACAGTCTCCTACTCCTTCGTTTGGAGTTCTGCATCCTCTGTCGTCTATGGCCCATTCTGAAAGCACAAATATTGCAATATGTGAAACTGTCGAAAACATTTTCACCACCAAGACAAACTCGGAAATTCTTCTAAAATTAATTTAGAGCTTTTAAAATGTGGTTGATGTACCAAAATATAAGGATTTAAATTGAAAGTGTTCAATAAAGTGGATTACATATACTTCAAATTCTCTAAAATATGTGCAAGGTGAGTTGTTTGATTGACATGATGAGAACCACCGTAAAATAAGGTCAATGTAGGAGGAATAGATTATTTGTTTTCAGAAAGAGTGAAGACTGCGTCACATTTCTATAGTGATGAAAATGTTGGGAATGAGGAAGTGGTCAGATAATTTTGATATCATTTTACGCTGCGTTCTAAATCTAACAAATAAATGTTACGTCAACGTGTCTAAGAAGCCCGTCTACTATGGGGAGAGTATAAATTATTACGAGTGGTTGGACAGTGTAGGTATAAAAAATGATAATCTTTAAGCACGTCGAATTCTTGCCTTTTGCGTTTTTGATTTGAGCATTTACGCAATAAATATATTATTTTATTATACCTGAATCACAATCTCCGTTTTAAACACTCAAATGCGTGCGAAAAAGGGCCTTTAAAACACACGTGCTTTAAAAAGTTGCTAAGTAACAATACTGCAAGTATGACTTTTGAAACTGTCATCTGGATGAAATAAAAAATCCTCTTAGGTCGCTTTCTGTAAATGCAGAACATTTCTTTGGCTTTTGTACCTATCCTTTGGTTGAAGCTTTCACAAACGCGCGTAATTTAGGGTATGCTTCCAAATCTGTTCCACTTTTTAATCGCAGCATTGCTTTAAAGTTTTGAATGAATGCACCAAAATATAGAAGATTTAAATACCTTTGACATTTCCTTCATATATGCCAGCATTATGGATGCACTTAAGACTGTATTCGTAAGTAACTTCCTATTCATCCATGGAAACAACTTTTCATATTCTTTATAATAGGCTTTACTGGAGTTGGATTTTACACCTACCAACGTTTGTTTAGATTTTACAACAATCGATTTAATGGGCGGTGTATTATCTTTTTCAACGGAAATCGTTTAATTCACAAAGACAATCAACCAGTTACTTACAGACATACAATGATTTGCGATAATCGAAACGCATTGGTGCATATAAGACCTCTTACATAATTATATAATTTATAATCACCTTACGCAAATTTAAGATTAATACTCTCTCCCCAGACTAAATGACTTTTTGGATAATCTTCATGGCAGCACTACCCTAGATTTGGTTTCCGGATTTGAGCAAATCTCAGTGGGAAAGGACAGTGTCAAAAACTGCCTTTATCTCGCTGGATGGCCATTATGAATATTTACGTATGCCTTTTGATCTAGTCAACGCTTCTGCAGTATTCCAGAGAGCTATCAATAAATTGCTAGCATGACGCTATTATCGCGTGTCTTCACCAAGGGTTAGAGCGACTGAAAAAAGTTTCAGATACGATAATATGACCTTAAGGATGGACAAAGGTTGATGTTTCGGAAGAATATCGAGTATTTCGGTCGATATAAAACGAGGAGGTCACCAAAATAAATGCCTTTGAGAACTTTCCAAAACCTGAGAATTTTCATGCACAATCAAAAGATGGCGTCTTAAAAAGTTTAACGGTTCGGCTGCGCTCTCAAGAGAATGCTACGACCAAAAGCGTGTTCCCTCAAAGACAAAGACAACAGTTTTTTCGATTAATGATATTTAATTTAATTTCCATTTGATTCAACCTGGTGCTTCGAAAATTTCACCTACCCACCTTCAGCGTCAATTTAACATGGCGTTTAATCAATTTATCATCCTGTAACTTCATCGACACTTGTAAATTTTAATGATAATTCAATTTCAGCTTTTATTATCAGCCTGAAGAATGTTAATAGGTTGTTGAAACATGTAGTTTTGGTTTACGCCGTAGGCTTAAGAATTTTATTGTTTTACCATACGCCCCCATGTCGAAATTTTATATCAATCAACCTGGACTGCAATGGAATTATGGTTCTAGAATTATGGTTCTAGAAGGGTTTATCCTGGAATATGTCCATCCGAACGTAGCAACCTACCTGTTGAAGAGTGCATCGGAAGTCCAGCGCCATCAAAAACAAGGGGGCGATATTGAGTATGTGACGACTTGTGTTTATATTAAAATACATTTCACCGTTTTTTAAATGATTACATGCCTTCTTTTTCAGTACCACACCAAAAAACAAAAGATAGAAAAGGTTTCGGAACATTTCAGAAAAATGCGATTTTACCTTATATAGACCTTGATTTGTGCTTAATTTGATGCTAATAACATTTGCTACTACTTGTAGGATCAATGGTTTAGCCGCAATAAAGGTCTGAAATTAAAATTTTAGCTTTTTGGAAAAAATAGCCTATTTTAAAACTGCCGTGATTGGTAACTAATTGACCTACAGAGGTTGGACCTAAATTGCCACTTATTTAATGCTTTTCAAAAACGTATACTGTGGCTTTCGTCGAAAAATGCATATTTTAGAAGATATAGAGCAAACACTGAAAAACGTCCGAAAATCTCGCGTTTTTTCGTGTGCTACACTTTTTCTACAACTTTTAGAGAATTGCAAATTTAGGTATAGACTAACCGAATAGACCTAAAATGGACTAAAAAATCAGAAATACATCATGTTTTATTGTCGATATTCACTGGCCTAAAACGTTTTATTTCGATTTCGTTAAAATTTTGGTATTTTGGCCATTAGGCGTAAAGGATGTAAGATTGTCAAGAACGTTTTTATTAAATATGTGGTTTGAGCTAGGAAGCTGTTCTGTCAAGAATTTGGTACCTGGTTTAAAGAAATCCTTTACAAATATTTTGAAAAGTTTTAAGATATTACGAATTGCAAAAAGTCAAAAATTCTAAATGTTTTATAATATTTTGTGAAAACATGCTAAAAATTGGATTAATGGAAATATCACCATTTGATTTTAAATTGAAACCCATACCTTTTGTGTTAGTTGTCAACTCTTACCTTTAATTTTGCAAAGTAATGGGCGATTAAAAAAGGACTGACGTCGAGTGGCCTTTGGAAGTTCAAGTTAAATATGATTTCCCATGTAAAGAAAAATTCCAAAGGTAACTCGCAGCAATTCTTTTTTGATGGTATACTAAAACCACACACTGCTTACATTTTCCAGGACGCCACACTTTCAAATACAGCCTGAAACATGATCCACAGTCGTCCGAGCATCTTAACACGTAATACGAGTCTTTTTTTCCCGAAATCTTCATGAAACCTTCATTTTCATGCCTACTCTGTGAGGAAATTTTTGTTTCCCTAACAGTGGCAGTAAAATTTATCTATCTACTTTTCCTGCCGTCTGTCACTTTACCAGACTCCTTTTCCTGCCGCCTGTCACATGTAAGTGTAATGTCTAATGATATTATGAATAATTGCCGCATTTATCACTTCGACCGTAACGTATGTCATCACTGACAGAATGACATTAACATGACAAATGACAATTCTATATGAAAATTGAAATGAATGCAAGTGGAAATGAACTTTTTGTAAATCCTTCACGATTACTTTTTAGGGGAATTTTTCGAAAGAAAGAAAATTCCCCTTATGTGATGGTTTTGTACATCTGTCTGTTCCTCGTCTAACTCAAGAACGAAAACAGACAGCGATGCGCCAGTGGATTTCTACGAGTTTATTAGTGCTATTGAATATGAGCCGGATTAAAAGTCTGGTTTCCGAATGCGACCTTAATGGCAAAAAATACCCCTCCTGAAAATCGTGAGCGATTCTACGTATCTTGTAAGGTATGCTAGAGTTAATCAAAACAATAAGAATGAGGAATTGTAATTTAAATTTCTATTAATTGCAGTTTCCTAGAATGTGTCTACCTAATTTTAATTTAAATAGGTATTTGAAAATGGTCAAAAATTCCAAAAAGAAAAACTATTAACGATAAAACAAGAACAGCTACCTAACTTGTTTAAAAGCTAAAATTTGAATCGACCTTTGCGCATCATTATCCTTGCTCCTTTAATAATTGTTATTATAGCTATTGTAAAAGTTCAAACGAACCGCGTGCGTGCCATTTGAATAATTAATAACCTTCGGCAAAATTAAGTGAAATTGAGAGTAAAATTCAACAGCCCAAATTCTTTAGAAAGCAATGATCACGACGATTAACCTTCACAATTCTATTTCTTACCTATACATCAATCAATTAAAATTGAATAATTATTAAAATTCTACGAGATGGCCTAACGCGCATTTACTAATTAACAAAGAACCAGGATAGACAAATTAAACAACTCACGTGCTAATATAAAGTGCGAAGTATCCAAAAACGAAATGACAACAATAAAGCGGATGCAGCACATGACAGACACCATGACTGGAACTGCTTAACCTCTATTTTGTATTTTAAATAAATATCCTTATAATAGCTATCTGCTCTCTCCAAATAGTTTTATTTGCGCGCCGGAAAACCCCTTATCATTCTTTTTTTTAGCCTCGTTGATTATGGTCGTGGACAATCCCTTAGTGGAATTGAAATTAGGCGACGACCCATGACGTGGTCAGTAGTTTCCGACGGCATATATTTAACTAGTTTATCATTATGTTAATAGTATTCATGTACATTTTGTTTATTCTTAAACTTGAGAAGTTGGACACATTGTTCAAACTAATGACGTAGGTAACGAATTTGTTGCGATTTTAATTATCTGATGCCTTTCCGGTTGAGAAGATCTGGGCATCATATACCTACAATAAGAACTCATTAATGTTATAATTATAACATACCTTCAATCACGAGATTTCCTTTGGAATTCCTCGATAATAACAATTTGCAATGGGCAGGTACAGGTAGTTTCATTTTTTTCTTTTCGGAGGATTAATTCGCTTCTGACTAAAATTCTCCTTTCTTGCTGGTTCACCCCATCTACATTATTGCAAGGTTCCATAACCGTCTTGTGTTCTAACGCGACTATACAAAGGAACACTTCACTTAATTTTGTACAAGCCCGACTTAATAATTTGAAGATGCGTTATTATCTACAGGCTTCCGTGATTCGACACTTCGTACTACTATAACGTCGTCTTCAAAGGACCATGCATCCTTCTCCACTAACACATACACACGTGCTCTCTAGTAGCAGCTTTTTCGCATGACACTTGCTCATACTTCCACTTCTTCATCCGTACCATCTTCTACTCTTCAAACATTCTGAATCAGGCATGCTTACAGCTTTTTGATTTGTTTTCAATTCTATTCACACACTTGGATAATTGATGTGATATTTGCTGTCTAAATTATTCGTGTGAAGTGTACCTATATCCACCTTGCCAAGTAGAACGTAACAAGTTAAATGAGTTAAAAAAGTACCTAATCGTAAATGATTTAGAAAAAACTCATTTCCACATTAACGGTTTTTATCCGAAAAATGAGTTATTTTTTGACACGCGATTATACAATTTGCTTTTATAAGAGTATCTTGCGCTGAAATTTCAGGAGAATGGGGTCACAAAAAAACAATGTAAGTCTGTGGATGCGTAATGATTTTATTGCGCCTTTTAGTCTGCGTATACGCAGTCTACTTTTTTATGTACGATTAATTAATTTTTTAAGGAAGCACTTTTCTTTAAAATTTCAGAAAAAAAGTTGATAAAGATAAAGAAAGTTGGGTCTGCTCATGCGCAATCTATATGGAAAATTGCATATAATCATTGAATAATGATATAATTGACCCAAAGACCTTGGCTCTGCGCACGTGAATCCATTTTCTGACATACGTTTTCAATAAAATTTTGTTTCATAAGAAGCATCCTCTGTTAAAATTTTAGAGAAATTGGTCCGCAAATAAAAAAGTGGACACTGCGCAACCGCGATCCATTCCTTGACGTGTGTTTTCAATTCGTTTTGTAAAAAGCAGCGTCAGTTAACATTTTCAGAAAACAGTTGTACACAAGTAAGAAAGTTTGATCTGTGCATAAGAAATTTTTCATTTTCCATTTGTATGATGCAACTTCTGCTCAAATTTCGTAAAAATTCGACCACATAAGAAATCCATTTTTGCTACTTCAATTTCATGTTATAAGAAGGATCGTACCTTAAAATTTCAGAAGGATTTGTTCATAAATAACGAATGTCGGTCTGGGCTTGCCCAATAATGGCTTTACAGTCTGCGTATGTACAATTTATTTTTTTATGTGCATTTAATTCATTCCTTCCTTCTTTTAACATTTCAAAAAAATCCGTCCACAAATAAGAAAGTTAGCACCTAGGTTAGCACTGCGCATGAACAATTGCACAACCTATTTTTTGATACGTCATTTCAATTTGATTTTATAAGAAGGATCTTAGTGTATAAACGGCAAAAATTTAATATTATCCTATGTACTTGTACATGCAAAAATTGATTTTTTACTATAACTTTTTTAGTAATTTCTTCTTTGATGCAGACCTCGACATCATATCGATCCAAATAGGGAAAGAAGGAGACCAATAGTTCTTAAGGAAAAGAACTATAGATGAACAGACGTACGAACAAAGTGGCCATAATAGAAAATTTGTTTATTTTTGTGAAAATGCGCTAAAAATGGCGGCATCGGAAAATTTTAGATTGTAGCATTTACTAAGCATAATTTATGCTTAAGCGTATATTTACTAGGTATCGTACGTAAAACAAAAACACCAATAAACCAGAATAATATATTAAAACCTCGAACGCGTTCGACAGTAGGACTATTATCATCAGCGAACAACTGCACCTGAACTATGTAGTTATCCAGTGTTATGCAGAAAAGACCTACATTACTTGTATCGGGCGATCAAAAATGAGTGACTGTCGAGTCGCCTTTGAAAGTTGAAGTTAAGTACGATTTCCCATGTAAACAAAAATTCCAAAGGTGACTCGACGGTCACTCATTTTTGATCGCAATGTACAATGTTACGTTTCGAAGATTTACTTTTCCACGATACATCACCCCGTGTACCTACCTACTGCAACAAGCATCGTGCATCCTGAGTATCCTGACAGTACACGGCATGCTACATTACATAAATTTTCCAAATATTGAATAACGAATTTCTCCAAATCTCGCCAAATAACAAAAGATATTGAGGACGGATTTCTTTTGAAAAATTCCCCTAAAAATGATTATATTATTATTGAGGTTAATACATGATGATTGATGTATTGACATCAAGACGTTTTGATTATCGTAATTAAGTACTGACATAGAGTAAACGTTATTTACTCTATGGTACTGAGTACTTATAGTACTTAGTACTCTAAGGAACAACTTGCGATTTCAGTCCCGATTTTGTGGTTATAGAAACGGATTTTTATCCTCGTGAATAAAAACTAATTTTAATTTATATCTTCTTAAATAGATATTTAGGTACATGAAAGTCCGGAAAATGGCGAGAAAATATTGGGGGCCCCGTACCTTAATTTCCGTGTCAAGTAGTATCATTTTAGTGACGAGTTTTGTATTACATTTTTCCCGAAATTGCCTTTTTTGTAAAGGTAAGTAGGTATAATTACACATTCAATGTTCATATAGAACTTTTGATTAATATCGCAATGGGTCGGTAGGGGTCATCAGACATTAACACTGTAACAGACGGCGGTAGGAAAGGTTTCATGACGATTTCTGGAAAAATGTAAAGCAGTCGGTTTTTAAAAGGTCACTTGTTCTCCGTAAATGCTAGCTACTACCAATATACTATACTATACTAAATATACTATATTTAAATCTGTGCTACTACCATGGTACCGCAGTCGATGACTAATTGAGCTTAAACGACGAATAAGGGATATTTTGTGGAACACGTAATTTAGAATGAAGAGGATTTACCAACATAATGCAAATTACACTTGTTCATGTGTTATATCATTTAAAACAAAATAAATGTGATCTAATCTAATCTACTAAAAACTGTGATTTAGGCAAGAAGAAAGGGAATACTGACAGTTCTTTTAAATAGTTAACCCTAAGGCAGAATGTAACTACTTACAACAGGTAGGGTTTGAATGTCCCTCGTTACTTATTTGTACATTTTTAGCATTGGGTATTCAGACGTTGTCTACTGTCTTGGCGAAAAATTTTAAGCTCATCCCTCGTGATAGTCGTGATTGACAACTAGAATTTGACAATCACACATCCCTTTCGATTTAATAAATAAGTAGTTCAGTTTGTAATCGGCAAGAAACCGAAACCTTAAAAAATCTGTCAGTAAAATCCTCTAGGAGTTACGTACGCTCACGTGTGAAACCCCCATCATTTTATCCATAAAATTCCGTAAACGATATGCAAATAACATAGAGACATTTCTTTTTTATGTTAAAATAATATGGTTTTTCTATGATCGTGTTAGGAATTTCTTATACTTTTTACTAAATTCAGTAACCAACGTTTATGGGGTGCTCATAATGAGCGGATTTTTATTGGACTAGTCATTTATGTGGAATCCTGGCCATTCACTCTTGATGATTGAAGCCAAAATTAAAGAAGATATAGGGGACGGTGGATAGTTGGATTAATGTAGTTGAATTTATAGACCTTTCGAACAATGTCTGACGCTCCGGGACAGTTCGTCGAATGCCCACAACGCCGACACGATTTTTTATGGTCCCTCTATCGCCGACTAGGGACACTGCGCCGACCGTGCCCACATCGTCGACAAGGGTACAAGGGACACTAACCCTAACGTGACCATAACGTCGACTCATACAACACTTTTTAAAGAAGCTGGACGGTGTGCAACACCAAGCAGCTTCTAACGTTAGGTTATTGTAGCTTTTAATAGTGGAAAGTTACGGGTGTCCCAAATTTCACACAAAACAAAAGAAAACAGATAAGCTGATAGATAGGTTAGGTTATTAAAAATGGGAAGATAATCAAAGAACAACGCGTTTTCAATGTTGCAATGTTTCAAAAATAGGTTTGGCTACAGTTCGCAATTTTGGTACAAAATATGGTCGGAATTGTGAATTTTAGCGCATTTTCATCTTGATGGCTTCGTAAATCTCCGCGCAACTTGTCACTATTTGGTGCGACCATTCTTTCTCGAAAATGCGGCTGGTCGAGCAATAATGGTTAATACTGATCGCTATACCGACATGATTTTCCAGTTTTGGAACCTAAATTGCGAAATATGAATGTGGATGACATGTGGTTTCAACAGGACGGGGGCACATAGCATACAGCCCGCGACGTCATTCAGTTACTGTATGCGTCATTCCAGGGCCTGTAATTTCCCGTTTTGACGATGCGAATAAACCGCCACGGTCATGTGATAAACAGCCCTGAATATCAATACCTAATGTTAATAAATTTCAGTACTGAACTGCTGGACGAATTCTGTGTAATAGAAACCAACTCATTGCGGATATTACTTTTTTTCTACGCCATGTTGATGATTGACTGCGGAATTAGCGTTAGTAGATTTGCCAGAAGGGATACTTCCATATCCTGGTTGTCCACGAGTTTTTTTTTCCAAGAGCATTTCCTCAAACTCAAATGCATTGCACTTCATTTTGTGAAAGAATTTCACCTTGAATCTATGAATGCAATAGTGCATCATCGGAATGACCTTCACGCTGTGTCCACTCTCGATGCGAGTTACTTCGGTCGTTTTTATCATTTTTCGAGAGGTTTTGGTTTTTAAGGTTCTGGTGTGCTATTTTGTTTGAACTTGCGATTCTGATATTATTGATTAAGTTGCAGAAGCGTTAAAGTCTGAAAAATACCATTAACCGGTATTCTGTAAGTTGTACAAAATATTGAGGTCAAACCAAAGAGTAACTAATTATTCTTTGGTCAAACTTCAGATGTTGTGTCCACTAAACGCACAAGTTCCTTTTCTGTTGCTTATGATCCACAACTGCACACATGTATATTTGGTTGCGAGTACATCAGCTTATAAAACTTCTAACCGGAGTTTTTAGCGCATTTCAATTTTCTAAAAAATATTGTCTGCCCTGAGTGTGTCCTGGGCCCCCCTGTAGGCATATGCTACCTACAATTATTTTTCTGTGGTTTTTACTTAAATAAACCCGTTTCTAACTTCTAATCCCAATCAGGTAGTAGTCTTGTCTAAGGCCAAGGGTGTTTATTCCTTATCCTGAAGAAAAGAGTTACAGCTTACACGATTTTCCCATGTTCCCATTTTGAGCACCTTCGACGCAAGAACAGCACAAACATTTTAAGTTTTTTTTATTACATGCGACAAATGTATAGTAAATGTTATTCCCTTTCTGTATGAATGACAATTTTTAGTACTTACTTGAAAATATTCCTTTAGCCTATTAGACTTTGCGGAATTTTTGGGTAATTTAGTATATTTCTCTCATACTGGATGTCCAGCAATCAGCGATACCAAATTATCGTGCTTTTAAATATATCTCAAGCCTTTCGACGGACGGTCGGGCGAACGGAATTAACGCAGGTATTTGCAATATTTTTCTGGAAAAGTTACACAGTAGGTACTCAATTTTTTTTTAAATGAAAACCCTATACGTTTTCTTCACCAACAGAATCTACACTGGCAATAAAAGCACTGTATATTTAACAAAACTGTCGAAAAACAGATTTTGTATCAAATAAATAGCAAACAATAAAAAAATAAATTTGAAACAGTGAAATGATTGGGGTTTTAGTGAGGAATTACACCTTTGGGCTCAATAGTTTTCGTATCTAAGCCACAAAGTGACATTGGCCCGTATGAATAAAAGTAAGCAAATGCTTATACTTGCAAAATTCAAAGTAAATACTCGTAACTGCCCCTTCATACTGGTCTGTTTAGCATGGTTTAGCAGCGCTGCACTGCGTCCTGTCCTTCTGCTTAGAAGCGCTGCTAAGTCGCCCAGTGCGAAGGAGCACTTACGAGTATTTACTTTGAATTTTGCAAGTATAAGCATTTGCTTACTTTTATTCATACGGCCCATTGTTTCCTATTCCTGAAGACAAAACACAAAATAACTCTATAGAAACAATATCCTTTGTTTGAAAGATTTTTCTTAAAATCATTGACGTACGGATTTTCATAGTACGGATTATTACTTCTATGTAGAATGTACCTAATAGGGCTTCCCAGTAAAATTTGTAAGGATATTTTCAGCGACATGTGTACTGTGGTCAAGACGTCTCCAAATCATTATTTGTATATCGATTTCGTTCGGAAAAGGTTGAAATGAATAAGCTCGATACCCAATCATTAATATACTCGTACTTTCTTATAGAATTACTAGAAATTACAAGTTTTGGGGAAAAATGACATACAATTTAGCAATATTACTCGTTTAGGGTTACACTTAGGTACTTTTTTATTGTACCGAAAGCTAAAACTGATTATAATACCCATTTTGACAAGTTTTAAACATGACATACAGGGTAAGTATGTATGTAATACCTTACATTAAAACACGAGGTGAATAGGTATATTTAATATGATCTATGAACAGCATGACGAACTTCATTCATCACATTTTTGACCTTACATTGAACAAGAAATTCAAATATTTTCTCCAATTTTCCAAGGCATTTTATATGTGGCTATCACAATAATCTATTTCGTTCTTTTTATGATCGAAACAAATTTTGTTTGGGAATTTCTATTTAGCAAACACATATTGGATCATTATTGTGTGCATTGCAAACTTATACTTTCATTAATTCACTTGGTAGTTGATTTCAACATTATTACTTCTGATTAACTTGAATTTTACTGAAAGCATTTAAATTGTAAACTAAGCTTTCCTGAAATACTACGCCTGACACCATTGCATCCTTTCTATTTCAAGTGCCAATGCAGGGTTGGTAGATCTAACATATTTTCGCAGTACTTACCTACGTGACGATCCTCCCGTTTCGTGTAGTTATACAGTAATGAGTACGTGCATTTCGCCACGTGCTGTAATAAAAGGATTGCACTTTCTTTCCCATAGTTACCTGCAGTGGTTGTCCCCGGACAGATAATCGTACAGTTTACCTAACCCTGAACAATGTCTGTACTAGTTTTAGTTTAGCGTGAGCAAGGTTAAATAAATTTCTGTACGAGTATGGTGATTTTATGTCACAATAGATACCTTACAGTTGAAGTAACTTTATCATCCCTAAACACAGGCGTACAACGCGTTCCTAAAAACTACTTTTTTCTCCAACCACCTGAATAAGACGCTATTTTGTGACAGTGTTCGGTACGTAAAATTGACGTTTTGCGGATTAATCGCTTTCACCATGGCAACTGTACAAAAAGTGGATACTTTTGGTCCTAGTACCAAAAAGAAATTGACCTTGAAAGTTGGTCAATTAAAAAATTACAATCACTGAGATATGTCACATTGACATCGTTTTACATTGCAGGTTGTAAGATATTTCTATACATACAAAACAAATATTTTTGCGTATTCAGTGCAAATAATGATGTTACCTATACGTATGTACATGTATTGAAAATGACGTATACAACCCGCCGTCGCGCGTAACGCCATCTACTTCAGACCCATTGCACTATTATCTGTCATTTTGAATTCAAAATTTGAAAAAGTTAATTGCAATTAATTTTATTAAAAAAACTGTATGGTAAGTTTTTTATTTCAATACAAAATATAACAATATTAATTGTGTATACAATAGAAATGACTGAAACTGATAGCGACATGGATTGCACTCCGCCAGAGATGATTGAAACGGCAGAACATGCTACCTCAAGATTTGCTCCCTACAAAGTCGCGAGAGGTGAGAAGTAAGAAGTAAGAACGAATAGGTTATAAGTTAACCTAAAAACTAGAGTGGCATGACACGTGAGGACAAGAAAGCAGAAGTTCTTATACTATAGTAGTGAAACTGTGACTGAATCTAAATTCGAATATAATTTGAAGTAAAGGGGGTTGGAGAAAAAATTTTATGTTTTATTCGTACAAAAAATGCGTTTTCAGGACTCGGAAGGTTGCTGGACTCCGCTAACGCGTCGTCCAGCAACTATCTTCCTCGTCCCGAAAACTGACATTTTTTGTACTAATGAAACAAATAACTATTATCATCATTGTAGACATACAAAAAGGATTGTAGGATTCGCCGCCGAAAATACGCCCCGAAAATTCGCCTCCGGAATATTCGCCCTCGAGAAAACTCACCCCCAAGTAAATTCGCCCCATAAAATTTATTAACCCTCGGAAGTAATAGGGACGAATTTCGCAGGGCGTATGTCCAAAACACCATTCTTAACTCAGATAACATGGTAAAAAGCGCTTGGTCATTTATAAAAAGCATACACGGCTCACGGCTCCCAAACTAGAAACTTGAAATTGAAAAAGGGTTCAGTGTACATTGAAAACCCCCACGATGTCGCAGAATCTTTCAATAACCACTTTAAAAACATTCCCTATGAGACAATTGCAAAAATTACCAAACATACAAACAAAACAATTAAACTAAACCATAATCCAAAATCTTTGTATCTAACACCCTTTTGTGAACCAGAAATGATAACGCTTATAAACAAAAAAATAAAAAACAAAAGATCAGCAGGGCCGGATGAACTCCCATGCTCCTTAATTAAATTTGTTTCTAAAGTAATTGCGAAACCTATAACCCACATTGTAAACCTGTCATTCGCGACTGGAGAGTTCCCAGTTGCCTTAAAACTAGCAAAAGTAATTCCGGTTTTTAAAAGCGGTAGTGCAGAAGATGCAAGCAACTATAGACCAATTGCCATAACATCAGTATTCTCAAAAACTCTAGAATATTGCTATTTAGATAGATTAGAAAGTTTCCTAAAAAAATGTAATGTACTTAGTCGAAATCAGTTTGGATTCAGACCAAATACATCTACAGCAGACGCCGTCCAATTTTTCTTAGATAAAATACTGCAGTCAATTGAAAAAAAGAAGCATCAATTGGAGTGTTCTGTGACATATCCAAGGCGTTTGATTGCTTAAACCATAATAGATTACTTGCAAAACTATCCTCCTACGGTATTCGAGGTATTCCTTTGAAATGGTTAAACAACTTTTTGTGCAACAGGCATCAATACGTCTCATTAACACACACTTCGGAAAGTACCAATAACTTCATAAATTCAAATACTGTGACACTTAATGTAGGCACTCCACAGGGAACAGTTCTGGCTCCAATTTTGTTTATTCTATACACAAATGATCTTATACAACATGCACAGGAAAACGCTGTCATCACCCTATATGCTGATGATACATCTATAATTGTTTCAGACAGAGATAGAAATCGTATCGCAAATAAATGTAATCAGACCATGCGGAATATCAGTAATTGGTTCAGTGAAAACTTCCTTTATTTAAACGAAAATAAAACAAAATTTCTTCAATTCCATAATCGCCACAATACAAATATTCCTTCTATTAATATTTGCATTGATGGCAATCAAGTGAATAAATCCGATGCTGTGAAATTCTTAGGTATAACACTAGATGAAGCCCTAAGCTAGAAACCTCATTGCCAAAATTTAGTGTCACACTTAAACCGTCTTTGTTACCAAATGCGATACTTAAGTAACTATCTTGATCTGAAGCAATTAAAACTCTTTTACCACGTATGTGTGGAATCCAGGCTCAGATATGGAATCTGCTTTTGGGGTTCTTCACATGCTGCTTTTCAGGTTTTTGTAATTCAAAAACGAATAATAAGGTGTATGATTGGTGCCCACAGAACACAATCTTGTAGACAACTGTTCAATCGTCTGTCTATATTACCTTTAGCCTGCGTCTACATGTTTGAAATTTTGAAGTTCATTTACCAAAATAAAATAAATCTAGTCAAAAATAGCAACATTCATCATCATCAAACTAGAATATGCGAACAATATAGAATACCTTTCGGCAGAATAAACATAAACAAAAGCAATGTCTACATCGTTGGAGTAAAAATATTAAACAAACTTCCACTTGATATAAAAAACGCTATAACATTCTCTATCTTCAAGCACAAATTAAAAAAGTATCTATCTAATTAAATTGTCCTGTGATCAAGAAATTATGTTAACTAAAAAAAAATATATATATGTTGTTGTGAGACCTAACCTTCACTTCTGGGAATCCCACGATTTACCTCTAGCTAGCTCAGTTGTAATTAAAAAAAAAACAAATTTTTACCCGCATCTCAAGGTCCAGCTGGATTCTGCCACCCTACAGCATTCCAACAATGACATGAATAGGTGGCTTAACCAAATCCTTAAATTCCAATATGAAACTTTACCCCCAGATTTAATAAACTTGAAACAAAGTAAGAGACGCCGACAATTACCTCTCTTTGACTCTAATAAACAAAACCTGGATTGCAATGACTGGTTTAATTTCAGACAAAAAATTGCGTAAATTTCTGTTTTACAAATTGTTACAATTTTAAACAGATAAATGACACACAAAAAAAAAACAAATTACTCAAACATTACAAAAAAACATGACAAAACAAACCACTAACTACTACTTACTTTTAAATTTGTCCGAGTAACGTACTCTGATACAAAAAGGTATCCGTACACGATCACAACAAAAAAATTTTCACGCAAACCAAACACTCAAACACCGACGTCTTCTCTCTTCGGGTACCCACAATTATATTCAAAACTTCCGTGTTTCCGCAAAATAACAAAAAAAAACAGGACGGCGACAAACTTCTTAAACTTTTCAAAAATTCTTCTTAAACGGCAAACAAAAATTCTAATTAAACCTGGATCCACTACGCAAGAAACTTCCACAAAATTCAAAAATAACGTAACCGAAGAAGCGCCGGTTGGCTTTGTAACGACCAAAAAGCCCCGCTCTCTTCAAAAATTTTCTATTTAAGCCAAAAGCCCTTCTCCTTTCTTCAACATCCCGTCCGCCAATCACGCGAAGCGTCGATTTTTCAACTTCTTGCTAAACGGCACGTACGCCCGGCAATTCTGCGAAGAACCTTATCTCTACTTCGCGCTATACCTCGTTAACGGCAAATAAAATTTAAAAAGAAATTTACATCGAAAAAAATTCTAGGAATAAAATAAAAACAGAACACTTCTAAGAAATTGAACCAAAACTATAACATGAAATTTACGCAATCCTGTGTCTCAAATTATTAATAACCCCCCCGGTTAATTAATTGAACTAAACAAAATTGTCACATCCAGACGCTCTATAATTTCTTTCAAGTTACAACTAAAACAAAATAACACAACAATGTATATATACTTACTGTGATAACTATCATTATTTGTTGGTCGTAAATTCATATATATATATATATATATATATATATATATATATATATATATATATATATATATTACTGTGATAGTTTTATCATTACCTGTTTGTCGTAAATCTTACTGTTTGTTTGTCTGTTTACAATTTGACTTATCTTATCCATGTACTAAATGGCTAAAAAGATGAAATATATTATTATTATTATGGTCGGTGTTTCTTGTGAGAACTCAGGTCTAGCCTGGTTAACTAATCGCACGGATTAAAATCAAGTGACGATTAGTGTCTGTGTCTGTCTGGTGAAGTTATGTAGGGTCCTTAAAAGAAAAAATCACACACGTACATTGGACATCTAGGGATAGTATGTAATTCGTACTTACCAACATACCTATTGATGGGCACAATAGCCAACGCTATCAGGAAAGAGGAAAACAAAACAAAACAAAAAATCATTATAATAATTCCTGTAATTTTATTAAATGGAGTTTATTGTGTAAGTGTTTCTTTGGCTTTGCGTTTGGGTTGAATACGAGTGGGTTGTGATAACGTGGTGTGCTTCTGTGAAGAAGGAGTTTTGTATTTTTTAATTGTATTTATGGTGTTTCTTTGTTCCTGAGGTCGTATTTGTGAGGTTGCTTGGGTTTTTGGTGGAGATATTGCAGTATTTTGTGAGCCTGTGTTAAGGTTTTTGCGTTTCGTTTGTATACGAGTGGGTTGTTTCTGAGAAGAAGGAGTATTGTGTTTTTTAACTGTGCTAGGGCGTGTAACTTTATTGGATGGTCCTGTCTTTGTAGTACATGTTGCGTTACTTGTGTTTATGGTGTTTCTTTGTTCTTGAGGTTGTATTTGTGAGGTTGCTTGGGTTATTGATGGAGATATTACAGTATTTTGTGAGCTAGTAGTGCTGTATAGGTTTTGTTTGGGTTGAATACGAGTGGGTTGTGATAACGTGGTGTGCTTCGGTGAAGAAGGAGTTATGTGTTTTTTAATTGTGCTAGGGCGTGTAACTTTATTGGGTGGAACTGTCTTTGTAGTGCATGTTGCGTTACTTGTATTTATGATGTTTCTTTGTTCTTGAGGTTGTATTTGTGAAGTTGCTTGGGTTTTTGGTGGAGATATTTTAGTATGTTGTGAGCCTGTAGTTCTGTTAAGGTTTTTGCGTTGCGGTTGAATACGAGTGGATTGTGAAAATGTGGTGTGTTTCTGTGAAGAAGGAGTTATGTGTTTTTTAACTGTGCTAGGGCGTGTAATTTTATTGGGTGGACCTGTCTTTGTAGTGTATGTTGCGTTAGTTGTATTTATGGTGTTTCTTTGTTCTTGAGGTTGTATTTGAGAGGTTGCTTGGGTTTTTGCTGGAGATATTTTAGTATGTTGTGAGCCTGTAGTTCTGTTAAGGTTTTTGCGTTGCGGTTGAATACGAGTGGGTTGTGAAAATGTGGTGTGTTTCTGTGAAGAAGGAGTTATGTGTTTTTTAACTGTGCTAGGGCGTGTAATTTTATTGGGTGGACCTGTCTTTGTAGTGCATGTTGCGTTAGTTGTATTTATGGTGTTTCTTTGTTTTTGAGGTTGTATTTGAGAGGTTGCTTGGGTTTTTGCTGGAGATATTTTAGTATGTTGTGAGCCTGTAGTTCTGTTAAGGTTTTTGCGTTTCGGTTGAATACGAGTGGGTTGTGAAAATGTGGTGCTTTTCTGTGAAGAAGGAGTTTTGTGTTTTTTAAATGTGCTAGGGCGTGTAACTTTATTGGATGGACCTGTCTTTGTAGTGCATGTTGCGTTACTTGTATTTATGGTGTTTCTTTGTTCTTGAAGTTGTATTTCTGTTGTTGCATGGGTTATTGGTGGAGACATTACAGTATTTTGTGAGCCTGTAGTGCTGTTAAGGTTGTTGCGTTTGGGTTGAGTACGAGTCGGTTGTGTTTGTGATAACGTGGCGTGTTTCTGAGAAGAAAGAGTATTGTGTTTTTTAGCTGTGCTAGGCCGTGTGGGTGAGGGCGTCTTTGTAGTGCGTGTTGCGTTACTTGTATTTATTGCGTTTGTTTGTTCAGGAAGTTGTGTTTGTGTGATTGGTTGAGTTAAGTTTGGAAATATTACAGTATGTTGTGTGTCATGTTGTGAGTCTAAAGTGCTGTTTAGGCTTTTGCGTTTGGGTTGAATACTAATGGGTTGTGATAATGTGGTTTGCTTCAGAGGTGAATCTCTGAATGTAGTATATGTTGTATCATTTGTTGTACTTGTTTGTTCGGTAAGTTGTATTTGTGTGTTTGTTTGGGTTAGAGGTGAAGATATTACAGTATGTTGTGTACCGTGTTGTGAGCGAGTACTGTTGTTTACATGTATACGTTGTGGATCATTTCTGTATGTAGTATCTTGTGTTATGTTTAGAAATTTACGAACAATATGGCATGTGTTGATAATGACTGCTTTTTGTAAATGTTTGTATGTGTTTTTGTCTAAACCTAATAGTTGTAAATTGTGGTGTATTGTCTTTGGTATAACTCCAGTGGCACTAAGAATAATGGGAACTATAACAGTAGATTTCATTCTCCATTGCGTCTTAAGCTCGATAGCTATATCGGTGTATTTGCGGTGTTTTTCTGCATGTATTTTAGTTAAGTTGTTAGTGTTGGGGATGGCAATGTCTATAATACAAATGGATTTTTGTGTTTTATCTATAAGTGTAATGTCTGGTCTATTATTGTGGATAGTTTTTTCTGTGAGTAGTGTCCTGTCCCAATATAATTTGTGTGTGTTGTTTTCGAGTATGATCTGTGGCGTGTATTTGTAGTATGGTGTCGTATCTGTTATGAGATTGTTATGAGATTATTATTATTATTATTATTATTATTACGAATTTTCCGGGGCGAATCTTTCGGAGGCGAATTTGTTGGGAGCGAATTTTCGGGGGCGAATTTACCGCACACCACAAATCGTATTGGTGTATGAATAAACATTTTTTTGTGAAAATAAAAAAAACAGTGCAAACAATTCCTGTTACAGTTTTGTTGTTACCCTCAACTTTGGCGGTTGTTTTATGACGCAATGTTAGTTGTAGTTTCTGACAGATATTGACTTTCAGAATAACAGATCATGCCAACCAGATGCCCGTGCGAATGCCAACTCTTTTGGTTAGTGCTAAATGAAACCTATGTTTGGAGGTGAACCTCTCCCCTTTGCAATTTCCGAAGTCTAAACGCTGTGGTTCATTATCCCAGAATATCTTTATTTATGCACTAATTTAGTCGTGAAAATTGTTAAATGAATTATAGTAGGTCGATTTCCAAGAAATAAAATAAATGCATTTTCGAAGGCTTCCTGTATTTTACCAAGACCTTACATACTGATTTCGTTGGGCGAACGCAGAATTACGTTAGTTGTATACGTAAGAAGTGAATTTGATGCATTATCCGTCATGGGCGAAATACACACGTTCTTTATTCCGTTTATATTTTTGTTTCAAGTTCGTATTGGAGAATTTGACCCTATCTTACGATGCGTTTTGTCAACAATTTCTATCCTCTTTAAACCGTGGGTTTTCGAAATATATGAGTCAATGTCGAATGAAAAGATTCCTCCACATTAGTGCCCTCGAAGTGGACTCACTTTGTATTAGTGGGTGCCACGAGGAAAAACCAACTCCTCTGCATATATTGTGTCATTGTGAAGCATATAACAGGTCAAGGTATAGGTTCCTTGGGGGAATGAAGATGCACCCTGGAATGCTACAAGATGCTGCCCCTAGGAGGATTCTAGATTGCTTTAAAAACATTGATAACGTAAAGGAGAATAAAACTAGAATGTACAATAGGCCCCGGGTCACGGTACTTCTCTGAGAAGAATAATAATAAGTAATCACCAAAAGCCTTTACATGAACGTCGAAAAAAGTAAAAGAGGGGAATTTATGAAGTGTTATTAAAATGAATTTTTTTCTAGACATCTTCCGCATGATCTTGAACTTCAATAGTATATTGGAAGACAAGTGTTACAATGCGACCTATTGTAATACGACTATCTTGTGGCACGAGTGGCGTAGCGAAGCGGAGCCACGAGTGGCCACAAGATAGGAGTATTACAATAAAGCATTGTAACACGTGTTTTTCATACTATTTCTTCTATTTCGTGGCTTTAATTTAATTAAAAAGTAAATATCAAAAGCTATAAGAAACTTTAAAATTAATATGTCTTAAGTTGGCTACACCATTTACGTTGACAAATGTTAAGTTGGCAGCGTAGATAAACACAACACTGACATTTGGAAACTTTAAATTCCGTGAATGTGTAATTTTTTACTCGTAGATAAATTTATTTATGGTGGATGTGTAAACTGCTGATTTGGAATGTATTAAGTTCTTCGTGTACCAAAAATCAAGGAAAACACATAAATTTTACGTACGTAATTTGATTTCACATCTGATGATTTGACGTTGACGTCTTGGCGAACTGCCAACTTAGAGATGAAAAGTTACCAAAAACAATGTTACAATGGCACCCATTGGAACACTGTTTTTGCCGAAAACAGTTGCACAACATTCTCATTGTAACACCGAAATAGAAAAATTTTATTGTAATCTCAAAAATATATAGTCATCTTAACACTTTTATAAGATTATAAATTCCTCTCTTTTTTCCAACATGTGTTAAGTTTTACCCCAAAATGTTAAAATATCAAAAATTCAACCTCCGGATGGTTGTCTTAACAAAACTTGTTTTATAAACTAGGACAACCTCCCAGGCGTCGTATTAATGTAGTAAACTGTCAAATGGTGTATTTTTCAAAGTGTAGGTACCAGCGGGTCTAGTAAGCTTAGGAAATTCAGAAAAAAGTATACAATGTTTAACATAAGTGGTAATTTATGTACACCCTCAGTCTATACAAGGTGTTTTTTTAAAGATGAGCCATAGACAGCACATACCTACCATATATCATAACCGTAGGTGTGTGATAACAGCCAATGTAAAGGCGTTGAGTTATTTAAAATGGGCTATAGGGAAATTTACATTGCGCCAATTGTTCTCAAATCTTGGCCTATGCGCTTTGTTAATGAGCAACAGAGAAACACCAATCAACCAGACATCATCATTGATAATCCATAATAATAAACGTGCCTGTACCGAATTATTAATGAAAGTAGAGCTGTAAAGTGTATAATTTGCATAGACTTCATTTTAGGTTACCCTGTAAATTTTTCCATTTTTCAGGGGTACGTGGCGTGGTTCCATTATTCATCCAAAATCTTTCCAAGGGAATATTTATTAAATTAAATTACTTCAATTAAATAATATTAATTAAATATGAACGTCAATTTACATATGACATCGAGTAAATAAAAGAAAATATGGCGGCAACAGTGTAAAAGACACATTCAGGTAACACACCTTGAACTTATTTTCCTAGATTAGAACTTTCTGGATTATTGAAGTAAATAAGAAATTAGAAAACACAAAAACGGCTTATCTACAAAGAGAGAAAGTACGTTGGGTAGGTACAACTTTTATAGTCAGATTATTTCTATTATTCATTTCTTAGTTCATTGAATGCAAGATTGCGTCGTTTCTGTCAGCACAAAAGAGTGTTTTCCAAAACATTTATTTGAGTTCATCAGAAAAACCTCCAATGGTCTGATGTAAATTGGCCCATTGGCAAAGGTACCGAAAGAATTCACAAACACCTGCACATACCGACTGCACATACTCGACTTATTCTAAAGATAATTTGATTTGATCTGTTTCCAATGCAAACATTGCAAACAATTTAAGTCTCGTTAGTAAATATAGCGTGGTCGTAGCGTTTTTACACACTTTATTCAAGAATTATAGTAGTACCTATAGTAAACTATACGGCGCTGTTTATCGTGATACTGAAAGAACTTTGACCGGCCATTGTTTATTTATGATATCTTTTTGGAACTATGTTTCATTTCGTTACACAACAATTTGCGATAACATACCACGTTACAGCAAGTAGGTATTAAATTACTCGCAATTGTGTTGTTTATTTACGTTTTCGACAACCTCGATATTGCGTACAAAAATGAGCACATCTTAATCAGAGTAGTGATGAATTATTCTTCTTATCGTTGCTTGAAAAGTCTCTTATCGTTCGTTATATCATAGTTTAAAATAACTTACATCTTATCGTTGTTGTCTTTTGCAATGGTGGTATTTAGTTTCTTTGTTGTGTATTCCTTACTTAGAGGGCCTAGTAACTAGTAAGTACATCAATTTTCAACGACCAAATTTTAGTTGGGATTTTTGCAGTGCCGGATCTAGAATTTGGTATTTTGCTGCCCTTCTTCCCAAATTACCAAATTAAAATTACACGAATCATGCCAACTTTTGCCGCCCCTATTGAGTGCCGCCCGGGGCACTTGCCCCCTTTTGCCCCCCTCCCCCCATCCGGCACCCCTAAAGAGCATCTAAAAAAGCGGCAGAGCACCTCGGTGTGACCCTGTAGGGTCATTGGATTTTACCCATTTTCAATAGGCTTATTACTTGTGCCATATAGGTCAACTGTAATGTATTAAAATTTCATTATTATCGAGTAATCAGATAAAAAATATATCGAATGATATGTCATAAATATTTTTCATATTGAATCAAATAAAAACGTATTTTGTATAATTAAATCTAATACAAAACAAGTGGCGACGAGGTGAAGTACATTTTATTATTCTTTAACGCGATCAACACTGGTAATCGTTACCAATAATGGCAGATACCGCCCAATTAAATCAATTGATTGCAGCAATGCTAGAGAGGACTACGACAATGCAACGCCAGCAGAATGTGAATGCAAATCAACAAAAGCCTCAAGTAACATTGCTATCAAGTTTTGAAACATTTGACCCGAAGAATCAAAATTTTAAAAACTACAAGGAACGATTGGAAATCCACTTTCAAGTCAAAGGGCTAATCAACGATAAGGAAATGTGCGCAAAGTTACTCCTTCAGTACATAGGATCCTCGAATTACGATTTACTAACTTCCTTAGCTGCCCCTGAAGATCCGAAACGGCTAACCTACGATAAGTTAATTGAGCTACTGGAAAAACATGTTTGTCCGAAAACGAACATAATTGTAGAGCAGCATAAATTTTTATGCGAATATCAAAATGACAGCGATTCTATAACAGAATACGTTGCAAAACTACGGAAATATGTCAATAATTGCGAATTTCAATGTGAATGTGGCAAATCTGTAGCAGAAATCTTTTTACGGGCACAATTCATTCGTGGTATTCGTGATATGAAGATCAAAGAACACCTTTTGCAAAGTAATACGTTAAGTTTTACAGAAGTCATTGAAAAAGCACTAGCATTAGAAGCGAGTAAAATTAATACACAAGAAATTTCAAATTCCCAAGGAACAATCAAATCTGAAGATGTTAATCATGTGTCACGCCATCGTACTAACACTAGTAATACAAACAATCGTAACGCGCATTGTGATCGAAACCGGAATAAATCAAAAAGAAGAATAGACTTGCGAAACCGATCAACATCGAGAATAAACTATCAACATTTAGGCATCAACAATTTGTGTCTAAGGTGCGGTCGTGCTAATCATAGGGCGAACTGTTGTCGTATTGATAGCAACAGGTTAAAGTGTAATGCGTGTGGTAAATCGGGACATGTATCAAAAGTATGCATACAAACAATAATGAAACAAAAATCAAACAACGCTTCAACCAATGTGGAAACGAATTACGTTTCATCACAAAACGAACAATTTAATAGCATCAATAACATTGTGGACATATTTCAAAAACACAGTGTACAACATCAAAATGAAATCCGTAAATATATTACTGATATTTATATCGAAGGAAAGCGTCAATCATTTGAAGTCGACTCGGGAGCAGGATACACCTTGATTCCGGAAACAGATTACGTGAGATTGAATTTAAAAGCAACTCTTCGAAAGCTATCAACACTATTTCGATCATATACGGGAGAAGTTTTTACCCCAATAGGTTTTGTATCTGTTGAGGTTGAATATCAAGGAAGAAAATCACCAGAAGAAATGTACATAGTACCATCGAAATATCACCCAATTTTGGGAAGAATCTGGATACGCCATTTACAAATTAATTTAGCGGAAATCGATAAAAATAACACAAATTTATCAAAGTCGGATTGTTTTGCAATTGACCCTATTCCAAATATATTTTCTGAATATAAGGATATATTTGAACCAAAAGTGGGATGTATTCCAAACGTAAAATGTTCCTTAAAGCTACGCGAAAACGCTAAACCAACTTTTATCAAACATCGAATCATACCATATGCACTTCGAGAAAAAGTCGAACGAGAACTAGACGTGCTCGAGAAGACTGGAATTATTACCAAGGTTAATCTAAGCGACTGGGGATCGCCATTAGTAGTCATACCCAAACCAGATGGAAACGTAAGGCTTTGTGTGGATTACAAAATAGCTGTCAACCAACAATTGCAAGCAGCCCACTATCCAATTAGGAATATTGACGAGATTCTGAACAATCTTCGTAATTCAAAAGTTTTTTGCAGACTGGACTTATACAAAGCGTACTTGCATGTACAAGTTGATCAAGATAGCCAAGCAATTCAAACAATATCAACACATAGAGGAACGTACCGAATGAACAGGTTATCCTTTGGGATCAAAACCGCTCCGAACGAATTTAATAGAATATTGGAAGAAATTTTGCAAGATCTAGATGGAACCATGTCTTACTTTGACGATATTATTATACATGCAACATCTAGAGAGGAGTGTGGTAAACGATTGATAAGATGTTTAGATAGGCTGAAAGCAAATGATCTACATCTTAACAAAGATAAATGTGATTTTTTCAAAACAGAAATCCAGTACTTAGGATATACCGTTCGATATAATCAAATTTCCAAATGTCAAAACAAAGTGGAAGCCATCGAAAAAGTTCCTCGCCCGAAAAATGCAGATGATGTACGTAAGTTCTTAGGAATGGTAACATATTACTCAAGATTTATACCAAATGCATCAACACTAACATATCCACTCAGGAAGCTACTTCAAAAAAATTATAAATTTTCATGGTCATCAATATGCGAAGCGGCTTTTATCAAATTGAAGCAAGAAATATCAAGCGATAGAGTATTGGTACCATTCAATCCAAATTTACATATAACAATTGCATGTGATGCCAGTCCGACAGGTATCGCAGGAGTTCTATCAAATATTATCGAAGGAGGAGAAAGACCTGTGGCTTTTGTATCAAGATCGCTCACCCAAGCAGAGCAAAATTATAACCAACTCGACAGAGAAGCGCTCGCAATAGTTTTTACAGTGAACAAATTCTATAATTATGTCTATGGCCAACAATTTACACTAATCACTGACAATAAGCCATTAACACGTATTTTTCATCAAGATTCGAAATTACCAGCCATGACATCAAGCCGATTATTGCGTTATGCAACATTCTTGCAGAATTTTAACTACAAGGTTCAACACAGAAAAGCAGAACAGCATCAAAACGTAGATTTCTTGTCAAGATCAACACATCATCAAAAAGTTCCAGGTATTGAAACACTGCTAGATGAAGAACTACAAGTTATATGCGATCAAACCATAAATCAAATATCCACTCATTCAATCACACATACGTCAATAGCAGAAGGAACCGAACACGCAAGGAAATGTGGAAAATAATGATTACAGTGTGGAAAGTGGAATAATATTCAAAGGTAATCGAATCGTAATACCAGAAAATCTTCGTTCAGAAGTACTAAGGGAACTACATCATACCCATATAGGTGTAGTAAAAATGAAACAACTTGCAAGAAAATACTGCTATTGGAAAAACATCGATAAGGACATCGAACAATTGGTGAAATTATGTGAAAGCTGTGCTCTCATAAGGAAGAATCCAGAAAAGGCACCACTGCATCACTGGGAAGAACCTCAAGAAAATTTCGATAGGATCCATATGGATTATGTAGGACCTTTCCAGGGTTTTCATTTCTTCGTTGTAGTAGATGCAAAATCGAAATGGGCCGAAATTAAACCAATAAAACAAGCACCTACATCCGAAAATACCATACATTTATTGCAAGAAATTTTTTGTACGCATGGGTTACCAAAAGTATTGGTATCTGACAATGCTTCAATATTTCAAAGTACAATGTTTCATGAATTTTGTACAAGAAACGGTATCATCCAGAAATTTACTGCACCTGGACATCCATCAACAAATGACCTGGCTGAAAGAAACATACAAACCCTCAAACGTAAACTTACAGCTATGGCAGAAGAGAAATTATCGATGCACGTGAAAATTAGAGAAATACTTTTTAGATATCGAGCAACCCCTCTACAATGTGGAAAAACACCAGCGCAATTATACTTAGGAAGAGATATCCGTATAAAACTTGATGCGATGCGACCGCCAAAAGGAAGTGTTGGTAACAAAATATTTCATCATAATATTCGAAATTATAGTGTGGGAGAGAGGGTACAAGCACGATGGTATGCAGACAACAAACCCACATGGAAATTCGAAACTATTGAACAAACATTTGGACGACTACATTATCAAATTAAATTAGATAATGGTTACAGCTTAAAGAGGCATATAGACCAGCTTGCCAAAACAAGCGTCCCTCCAAAGAAAACAGTGACATTCCAAGACGATCGACAGGAGAGCATTACAGACAAACAGAAGACTGAGGGAATGGACGAAATGATGATTATACAACCCCGACAGCAAATAGAGCGACCTGTATTAGAAGATGTAAGGAGACCAGCACCAGAAGAACCTATACTACGGAGATCTGAGAGGTATCGACAACCACCTAGATACTTGTTAGAATATATACAGAAGAAGTAATTCAAAAATATTCAATTTCAATTTTTTAATAAGTGTGGGAGAATCTGTAATGTATTAAAATTTCATTATTATCAAGTAATCAGATAAAAAATATATCGAATGATATGTCATAAATATTTTTCATATTGAATCAAATAAAAACGTATTTTGTATAATTAAATCTAATACAAAACATCAACTGTGCAAAGTTTGAACCAAATCGGTCCAAGCGTTTGACAGTTATCGTGTTCACGGACGGACAGCCGGACAGACGGACACCATCGGCTCCCCTAATTTCACTCCAAATGCAGAGCCCTCGGTAAATTAAAAGTCATTTCAGTACTAATTTATACTCTGTGCTAAAAGGAAGCTGTAAACCTCCAATAATTTAGTGCAATCACTTACTTATTTTTAACTTACTATATTTGTACATCAGACTGTAATAACTGAGTATGTCAAAAAAGTGATTCGTTTAATCTTATTCGCAGTAATATTAACACAAAGATAGATTAAATTAACGGATTTCCGAATGTCCGTTTCGATTTGTAAAATTTTCCTAGAATTTCTACCTAAGATGACTCGTCCCCAAACGGATCGCCAAAAAAGTTTCATCAATATTATTTTCTAAACTTCTAAACTTGTTGTATCAGTATTATTTTCTTCAGAACTGGACTTTAGATGCAGATGCTGATGGAGATACTCCCAATGCACTTTATTATGAAGTGAATTATCAGATGAAATTTCTGCAAAACCTTTTTGTTTTAAGTAACCTGCATAAATATACACCATTTAATCGAATTAGTAAATGAATACTCTTAAACAGTGTATTAACACGTTTTGTTATTTATAGTAAGGATAATCCGAACAGAAAATTGGCAGAACCCGTTCGGATTACCCATGTTTCCGGATTATAGAATTCATAATAAATAATATCTACAATTCGAGCACTTTCGGTTTATAGAGAGGTACCACTGAACATGGCTCTAATTTAATTATAAACGAACTCAAAATTGACTATATTAATGATCGGAAAACAGTATTATTTCGTTTTCGCCAAGCTTTGCAAAACTGCAACCGTACGTTGCATGCGGATTCTTCGGACGCCAGGAATTACAGATTTCGAACCAAATTAGGGTAGGCATTCATTCGTTAATGAGTAAGTTTTACCGCATGAGCAGCTCTTCTGTCAGTAAGCAATTACGTGATTTATTACTAATAACTGCTTTATCCCAGGTACACTACGTGACGATTAGCATTATTTACAAATCCTTCGTAAAATTGTAGGTATGCAATTGAGTGCAAAATGTATGAGTGTTTCGTCACGTCTCCAATAAAGGGCAAGAAGCTGTCTTTCCATACCTATGCAGCCTATGCTCGAAAAGCCATTGCACATCCTCTTACTATTTTCTTCTGTAAGCAAGAAAATTTGCATAATGCTATCGATGATACAATCACCACGGATGTATGACATACAAATTCTGCTTCGATAAAAATAATTAATGCTTTTTAATTAATCTTCCGCATTTTAATTGCGATCAGCTTGTAAACAAAAACAAGTTTTTATAAACTGCGAGTTATCATCGATTGATTAAAAGAACAGTAGTAAAACAAAATATAAAAATTAAACATTTACGACAAACCCTTCGTCGACCAAATTCCAAATTTCGTTGCTTATTTCACAATTCGGTTATCCAACACTTGAACTTTACGCTAGCGGTTATTTATAAACAATAGAATGGTATCTGATGTTAACCCCGTTATCCGGAAACCGGACTGGGATTTCGTATAAGTCGAGCAGCCCAACAGAAATCTTATCATTCTTGATCCGCGCTTTGTGCTGTTCCGTTCTTTACGTTCCTAAGTTGCTAACGTGCCAATTGTGTTTAGTACTTCTCAGAGTATAAGGTAAGCATGCATTTTTTTAAAATCTAAACCAGAAGGAGAATTAAATTAGTACTACATTAAAAAATAAAAATCTTAGTGCTTCCTTTAATAAGGGACAAAACTTTAAGAACTTCCAAAATAATATAATACCGAAGAACCATCCTCATCAATTTTGAAGTGATACACATAGTCAAAGTTCACCTATTGTTTTTAGTGCTGCTACTTAAATATTTTGCTGTTATCATTATTTTGATTAAGGAATAATATTAATCTTATTGTTTAACATTGTAACTTTGTAATTGCACTCAAGTAAACAAAAGCAAGGTGCAATAGAATCAGAAGTGTTTTGCAGGTCTGGTCTGTTAGTTTTTCTAACTAGTTCAAAACGAGTTGAGAAATATGTATCTATTGTCTACAACAATGGGGCAAGACATTGACCTGTAAGCTACTGGGTCAGTGCATCGTAGTTCAAACCAATCGGAATTAATCTATTCCATCAAAATTACTTACGAAACTTATTAGTTACAATGAATAGCTTTATAATATTATTCACACTCGACCGCTTAAATTCCAAACGATCCTCAAAAGCAATAAATAATAAATATTAATCGATTGCCTACTTTCGTTTTTCTTTATGATGGAGGTGGTTAACATTGTACAGATTACATCTGTGGTCCTAGCTGAGTCCGGTCACGTATACGTTTTTTGCGCCCAACCGCAATTATATTAATAAGTACTTGCAAGAATTTCGGTTGCAAGTAGATTTCGTGCGAAAGATTAATTAAAACGCGATAGTTGGGATAGATTTTGGTAATTGTTTGTTCCTTTAATAAATTTACGGTAAAACAGGAACACTTGAATAGAATGGAACACCAAAGAAAGGTTTTGGTACTTGAACATAATTAATGTTTAAATTGATGAACGCTGATTAATGCATTGTACCTTTTCCTCACTTATCTATTGCTTATATTTGTGATGGAATTATCAATAGGCAAATTATTTGCGCCTATTGTAGATTGCTGATCAGATTATTAAAAATGACAACAATCAACTGGTGCCTATTATTACTACATTAGGTACAAGGAAACGTTTTGGAACCGGAGATAACCAATTGCAACTGTCATTCTCGATTAGGGACAGGGACATGCTGTGCATGGGACAAACAACAATGAGGGTGAAATGGGAAGTGTACTAATTATCATTTCACTATAGTTTTTTCAATAAAATTTAAAAAATGGTGATCGTTTGCTTTGACAAATTTGTGAAATAAAGCGGAATGGATATAAAATATTTTAAAACTGGCGAATGGGAACTAGGCGCCACTTTATTGTTAGAAATGACGAGCTCTATTTTTATTGCATTTTTGGATCCTACGTGAAATTTTGTTCCTTTTGATATCCACATCACGTGTCAATATGGTTTTTCAGTTCTTATCACTTTTCATTAAAATTATCGGATTTAACCCAAATGGGATGCTCGACCAGCGCAGAAGGCCTTTCCAAAATATGGGTAGGTAGACATTTGTGCAGTTATGTCAACTGTCAATTGTAAACATACGCATACATTTTTAAGACTCGTATGCACTGTTTCACAATATTGTTTTAAAATACTACAAAATCCGTGACATTTTGCTTTCTGGCTAAGAATTGCAACAGATTTTTTAAAACTTAACTTCAGATATCAGATTTCATGGAGATCTGAATTTCTCTGTGCCCTCAAGCTATAGGCTCATTCGATTCCAATTTAAAAAAAAAAGTTGGAAAAGGCATACGTGAAACTCCCAGACGAGTCATATTGAATCCTTAGGTTGTATTATTATATTATGTATGTATTGTAAGGAGTTAAAGTAATTTTTTATATAGCGAGTCGAGGCACCTCTTGAGCTAGAAAAACATCAGTAGTTAGTGGTTTGGCAGTAAGTATAGCTCAGTAACAAGGGTAGTAAGTCCCCAATTTCACTTGAAATTTTCTAAGTCATCACAATGTGATGGACAATTTGTTCTTAACTTAGAAAATTTGAAGTAAAATTGGGGACTTACCCTTGCTACTGAGCTACTCACTGCCAAACCACTAACTACTGATGTTTTTCTAGCTCAAGAGGTGCCTCAACCTTCTTTCCGCACGGTAAGCAATTTTCCAATATCGACATTTGGCTAATTCTTTTTGTACCACATTCAACGTTGCAGTTTTGCACTCGTTACGAAACTAATTTGATTTTTTTTAAATTTTGTTTTCCATAAGATTTCCAGATTCCATAAGTTCTCGAAAAATGCATAGTTTTCCCATCATAGAGCAATACAAATCATGTTCTTTGTTTTTTCAAAAACTACAATTTTATTTTCACAGTTTTTTTATAGAATGCATACTTTTCGAGTTTTTCGCGAATAACCAATCAAAAAAATTGATATTTTCTATGAAAAAGTGACACCTTCGGTCGTGGATAACTCGAAAAATGTATACGTGTACATGTGTCTTTACGAAAGACATTTAGAATTAATTCATAATAAAAAATTTCATCCTTGAAATGGGGTGTCAACCACACTCAGGATGAAAGAGCACTTTGGCATAAATGATATTTTGATCGTTAGGCTAAATCATTGCTAGATCAAAGCCCTCGTTTCCTGGACTTTTAATTTGGAAAACTTATTAATTAGTTATTAGTTATAATAACTTTTTTAAATATTAAATAAATGTAAAAGATTATAATTGCTAGTACTGTACTTCCAAAATGTCCATGCACTCGGCTGACTCTTTTGCAGTGTAGGTGTAGGTGTAGGTATACCAAATGTTCAATGATTTTAATGCGTTGATGGATTTTATGCTCATTCTTTAAGGAAAAGTGTAGATAGAAATAGAATAGAATCGAAACCGGTAACGGCACAGCAACGGGACTCTGATAGTCGTGAAAAGGCGTCGTAAAAAATGCCATACGTAATAGATCAGAACCCATTAATTTAAAAATTATTCTATGCAATTCAATTATTTAAATTAAGCCGACTATTAATATTTTACCATTGTAGAGATGACAAAGATCAAGGTTTAGTTAACTACGCATTGTTGAAACTATATATGGATGTGCTTAATTCAAATTCGGGAATTCATTCTGTTTTCTCTTTAGTTTTCAGACATAATGGCAGCTTCGTTAAGTCCGAAGATGGGATTTTTGCAACTGAAACGGTAAGTCCATTGGGTACGCTTTCCAACAGGTTTCTCAACTTTGTTCACCTGAACCACGTGTGAGCCGGGTAAGTATGCCCTTCCAGAATCATTAAAATATGGAAATGGATTTCGAGGCATATGTTTAAACCGCATATTCAAACTTTCACGGAGATTACCGATTTTTAAATTTTAAGCATTTATAATAATGAATGAATAAACGATATTATCTCTAATGAATATCTTATTTTTATTGGAATGTTAATTTGTAACCACGCGAAACAAGATTATGTCATCGTATTTTAAATTCACTCATCTGGACAACAGGAAACAAGAAAATAAAAACTAAAAATATATTCAAAATGTCGAACAATCGTTTAAATAATTCATTTGTTGGTTTAATACTTGCAAACCTTTGTACGCATCTTGAAGCTCCTGTGTTGTGAATATCATGTTTAATTGAAAGGACTTTAAACACTGTTTAATAAATTAATAACAATATCACCGGGTTTTAATAATTTATGTCACGGTTAAGAACGCAATCATATCTATTTACATTTATACACTTTCAGAATGTTCTAGGAACGTAGATGATATCTATATAGCATGAATAGAGGGAATCGGATTACGATCGATGCATTCCTGAAGATTCTCGAATGCACGCCTGTGGTGCTATTGACATTTATTCCATTTAGTTCAACTTCTACCATTGTATGCATAGTATTAGATAGCTAGATCTATCTACTCCTCAGTATTTCCATCATATTTCATGCATACCTTTCTAACGAGAAAGGTCCTTTGGATTCTTATTGCAATGTAAATGTAGGTACAATTAGATGCTATAGACCAGAGTTACTCAAATCTATTCTTTGCATTACTTTTGCTCAAAGTGTGCTCCGCGTAGCACCGGTGCCCGGTAGATTATATGATGATGATGATGATGTAGTTGGTTTAACTATCCCAATATAATATTAGTAATCATGTTGCAGAATTTCCTACTTGGTGCAGTACTGTCGCATTTCGAATGTCACTGCATCGATTGTTGCGCAGGATTTTGAAAGTTTTACGAAACAAGGAGACGTATTGTGGAATGTAGATGGACCTGCGAAACCATTACATCGAATGACTCCACTTCGTACCCAATTCATAATGGAAGGTCTCATGGCAACTCAAAGCAGCGCCACCGCGACGCCTTTAACAGAAAAATTGGTTTTGGACGTGGGTTGCGGAGGTACCTAAAGCCGATAAATGTGTTCTGATATCACTTAGAATACAATTTATATTCCAGGCGGTATTTTGACGGAAGCCTTGGCGAGGAGAGGTTTGAAAATTGACGGGGTTGACGCCAACTACGATCATATTAGTACCGCCCGTTCCCACGCGCGATTAGACAATTCTCTTACAAATTTAAACTACCACTGCACCACGATGGAAATGCATGGCACAAAAAATTGTGAAAAATACGATGCGGTTGTCGTGTCAGAGGTGATCGAGCACGTCATACCTCAGCACCAATTTTTAGATGCGTGCATAAGATGCTTGAAACCAGGAGGTTCGCTTTTCATAACGACTCTCAATAAGACGTTCATGAGTTGGCTGGTATGCGTTATGCTTACACAGGAAATATTCAATGTGATACCAAGAAACACGCACACTTGGAATAACTTTATAACTCCAAACGAGATCACCGAATTTCTGAAAAAATGTAAGTTGTCTTAGGAGGCATTCGGTTCCGAAAATCTTTTGTTTTAGATAAATGCGAAGTCCAAACAGTAAAAGGTTTGTACTTTGAGTTTTTAACGAAGAATTGGTTTTGGGCATCCAGTGATTCATATTGGTATGCGTTACATGCCATCAAAGAATGAAGCTTTCGAGTATAGTATTTCTTCCACTAATAGGTGGATGGTTTTTGCCCTATGATTATTAAGGAATTACACTCATATTGTTGTGTATTATAGATTGTAAGATCTTAATTTATACTGTAGTTTATAATTTTGATAAATAACTTGTAATATGTGTAAGTAAGTGATTTGTAACAAAAATAATTAGTATAATAGTCCGTTTGATAAAATTTCAACATCTCCAAATAAAGAAAAATCAATTACAGAAATGGCTCGACCTAATGACTTTCGCGTGCATCTTTTCTTCAATTCTGGACTGTTCTTACAGACTTTCTTGTCCCGGATCACGGTATTTGGGAGTCAGGTAGTTTGAAATCCTGTATATGAAGTCAGGATTTCAGGAATGTGTAATTGTTGTATAGTTGTACAAGTGTTTGCACCTTTATGTATTCCTCCCACTTCATTTCGGAGTAATCTGATTGCTTCCCTCGCTGCTTCCTTCTTCAATACCCGCATGGCAGCTGTAGGTGTAATACCCATTGCTCCAGTAGTTCTCAGACAAACTATTCTGGGTCTGGGTTACTTGTGCTTCTGCTGTGGACGACCAGAGGTGATGGGACCTACTTGCCAACAACGTATTAATCTCTCCATCGTTTTAAGGATGAAGAACGATAGGTTGATGGGTCGGTAGCTCTTAGGTTGGCTCCTGGATCTTTTGCCTGCCTTAGAAATAAAAACCACATCTACCTTCCTCCAGTCCTATAGCCTAGGCGAGTATAACTCCCCCTAAAAAGTTCTAACGGGCGATCAAAATTTAGTGGCGGTCGAATCGCCTTTGGCAGTTCACGTTAAGTGCGATTTCCTAACGTGACTCGACAGCAACTCATTTTAGATCGCATTACTAGAATGGGCCAGGGAATGGGCGTTTTGTTTCAGTCACTTTTATAAGGTGAATGGACAGAATTCTAAGTCCCCCGACACTGATGAGTGATGATGTATTGTGGCAGTCCATAACATCGTAGTCAAATTTGTTGGCAGGATGGGAAGATGGAGGCCCTCTGATCAACGGAATTCGGATTTGCGTCCACATCAAGATCTGCAAAGTTTCTCTAGTTGAGCCGATGTTCTCAACGGGTTGTTCTTTGAGAGGATATTTCGTAGGCGAGAGGCTACGAGAATTCCATCTATCGTTTCACAGAATCTTTCACTCTTTTTGCCTTCCAAATCGCTTTACTACACTCAGTGAGGGACGTTCTATATTCATCTCCGCACCCAGTGCGTTTGACTTTGTTATACACCCTTCTGGTGACTTTCCTGAGTTTTCCTAGCTCATTATTCCTCCAGGATTGTCAGAGACCCTCCATTCCATTATTCTAGCTGCTCGGAAAGAGGAGGAATATAGGTAATACTACATATTTAAATAGTATATTTACCCAAGATTTCTTACGTGTTACTGGTTACAAATGTTGGCTCATTGCACTGATTGAGTATCTCTAGTTCCTCTGACAATCTCAAAAATACCCACCTCTATGGTTTGTGTCCGTGCTTCCCCAGTGGAGACGATGGGAGTTGGTGTTACATCCGTTAAAAAGATGCATCCCCTTCTACTTGAAGTATCTGCTCAGCCTCCGTACCTGCGGTGGCGGAGGCACTACTTCCTCGTTTTCCCCCGGGAAGCATGCCGAAGCATAAACTATTTTGGCAACACCGGTGCCACCACAGCCACCAGCTCTTTTGTTATGAACTGAAAGAGGAAAGGCTGTAGTTTTGACTTTACGAAAACCACTGTACTGGGGCAATTGTTGCCCCTTTCGTAAATCAGTTGCGCTGCAGAACTTATCTGAGCGTGAAAGCAAATCGCGGATTCTCGTTTGGATAACTGTCCGGCGCATTGTCCTTCACGTTAATGTCTGCATTTTGGTTGAGTTGGGGGACCATTTTCCTCCCGAAGTTCCAGTTGAGAGCTATCTCCCACGATTTATCCGTTGCGACGTGGTTTTTCAGCCACTGGACCTTCTCCGCGTCCATACAGGAGAGCAGATTTGGACTGGGTCACTGGGTCAACTAGGTCACCTGGGTCACTAAATTCAACTGGGTCGCTGGGTCACGTCATACTCTTTTCAGTTAGACCCAGTGACCCAGTTAGACCCAGTGACCCAGTTTGACCCAGTGACCCAACTTGACCCAGTTTAACCCAGTGACCCAGTTTGACCCAGTGACCCAGTTTGACCCAGCGACCCAATTTCACCCGGGGACCCAATTCGACCCAGTCACCTAGTTTGATCGAATAACGCAGTTAAGTCAGTGCCCTCGGTTCAAGTATGAAATAAATGAAATGCTGGTTTGTTGAAAATAATACTCGATTGCTTGACAACTGCCATTTCTGTGATGTTTGCTTTAATACTGCCGTAAAAAACTTTCCATGTCCCGTTATTTCTTTGCTTCAGGACTTACCAGTTTGCTTACAGGTATTCATTCACATTTAATTTTTTTCTACTAGTTAGCTTAATCCAAATAAATCTTTTCTCTAAATACTTTCATTGACTACTTGACTACAAACTATAAACAAATGCATTTGATTTTTTTTAGGTATTAGTTCTCTTGAATGAAATTGGGCTACGTGCTTGTTGCCGAATATTATTGAGGAAGTTTTTTTTAAAATTAAAAGTTACTTAAAATTGTTTTGGATGATCCCTAACCATAATTTAATTACTGGGCCACCGGGTTAAGACGGGTCACTGAGTAAAGCTGGGTCAAGATGGGTCACTGGGTCAAGCTGGGTCACCGGGTCAAGCTGGGTCACCGGGTCAAACTGGGTCACCGAGTCAAGCTGGGTCACCGGGTCAAGCTGGGTCAGCTGGGTCACTGGGTCAAGCTGGGTCACCGGGTCAAGCTGGGTCACCGGGTCAACTGGGTCACCGGGTCAGTAAACTAACTGGGTCACAGGGTCACTGGGTCACTCTATGCTTGACCCAGTCCAACTCTGCAGGAGAGAGGGGAACATCAGTCTTGCCTTGCTAGTTTGCTAGGCTTCGCAGAAAAGAAGGCTTTGCCTCTTCTTCGCTGTCAAAAATCGCTTCGACGATGTTAGCTTTTAATAATTCCAACTTACCGTCGGGGATGGTATGCAAATTAGGGTCTCTCGAGATCATTACTTTGATGATTGATTATACAGGTGTGTATAATCAATGCTTTGATGCTCTGCAAGGCGCCCTGGAAGGTTTTCTTTGGAGGTATAGAAAGACATCCGTCTTCCACCTAGGAATTAAGAGTTGAGGGGATAGGTCTCGGTCTGCGTGTATATCAAAGATTTTAAACTACGTAAAACGAAAATTGAATAACAATCGGGGTGGAAATATTTTCGCACTGTCCTTTACTTCCGTAGTAAAATTGACCCCCTTTTCCTCGGTTATAAATATATATATATATATATAAATTCTCATCGAATTAAATAAATGAAAGTACAAAATTGAATTAACATTTTTAATAAATATCTTGATTATAATAGGCCTCTTGCTAAGGGTTATATGTGATTACAGCCATCCAGAGGCGTTGGAACGACTGCGTTTCCAAATTTTGGATATGGTTAGTCCTATCAGTCCCTCAAAGAAGTTCAACAAAAAATTCGTGCCTTTATTTATAAAATACTCGTAAATTCTACCTGTTCCCCTACTGTTGTACAAGATGTTTCAAAATAATTGATTGCATTGTCCTGTTTTTTTCTTTATTGTGGCCAGGTCTAGTTTTCATTAATATTGACTTGTAATGTTGTACTTTATTATTTTCAGAACCGCATAATTATGGCCACCAAGGTGGATCCACCTTGATGGCAAGCATTGTATACTTGAATTATACAAGTCTTTTGAGTACACGAACTTATAAATTAAGATGGACTGCTAATGCTGAATTGACAAATGACACCTACATGGGGGCAGCCATAATGTGCACTCACTTGGGCTGAATTTCAAATCCACTAATAAACAAGCATTAACCTCACGTTTTCTAAATAAATTACATTACCTACACATGTCATTTTCCAAGGCTACAATACTCTCAAAATTTGAGCACTAGGAAAATTCCCCTAGAAAATAACTAAAACGTGCACATCATGGCCGCGCCAATTCTAGGGCCATTTCTACCTCTATGCAACTGTTTGATCAGCAGTTCATCTTAATTTATAAGTTCGTGTTTAAGCCCCATCTTTGAATCATTGGCGATACTAACAGACACATAAAGATTATTAAAAATTCTGATGTATTGTGGTGTACGATTAGTTGCCCGCCGTTAGGCGCAACAAAAGCAATATTTATAATGTTACTGGTTACTGCATTTACTAAGGTTTACTTAGGTAATAATGAAAGGGGATGATGAACGATTATGAACGACGGTGATGGCGATTTCGCAGAAATTTATAAGTTTAAATATAGAAATGATATTTTGATCATAAATCCCAAAAAAGATCAAACGCATCCTGTAAGTGTCAGCGTCGTCTATTCTATATATGTAAACAACCTTTGGTTAGGCAAATAGATCTTTCCTAAACATTTAAACAATCTGTATTTCAAACGTGCCGCATCACTAAAAGAAGTAACTTTGAGAATTAAATGCATGCAGTCGGCGAACGTTCCTTAGAAGGTAGGCACTTGAACGTCTTTTTTTAGAATTTGTGGTTTCAATTAACTGAAAGTTCAAATTACACTCCTTTTATTACCCTGTTATGTATTTCGGAAAAAAGCGGGTCACTGTGATTGTTTACTACAACGACAATAAAAGTTTTAAAAATGTGTTGCTGGTGCTTAAGATATGTTTATTTTAAATGTAGTGCAAAGTTATGATGTGCCTACCCACCATTTCCGAATGTGTATGTGTAACAGAAGACACATTGATTTATAATTTACTAAGTTTCTCAGATTTTGTCCTCAGTTACAAGTCAAGAAGGAGCAATAGGTAGGTACTTCATTTCTCATTAACTTGTAATAAGGGGAGCAAGAACAAACAAAAATTCAGACTAGTGCCTGATACCTCCTAAAAACAACTAATTGCACCAAAATGCCGAATACTGCAAACCGATCTAGCGGATCTACTATGATGAAAAAACCATGAATCACTGTGGACTTTGGGTTGTTTTGGAAATGACAACAAACATGGCATTCCTTTCTTGTATTTGGATACCTTGACTAGCTCCTGTTGAAACTCTTCATATCAAGGAATAAACGGGACAATAAAACAACAATATTTATTTATTAGTGAAGCTAATATTTGTCTCTACATTACCCCGTTAAAAGAGCATACAAGTTAGTAAATGAGAATGAGACCGATAAAATGGATAAATAAAAAAAACATTCGTTCAACTTCAAATAAAAGTAACCATTGGTTGGAATTGAACATTTGTTCCTTCTTCATTCAACATCAAATTCATATAAAAATCGAGTGAATGAAGAATAGACGTTTTAATAGAAGGCGTAAACTTTGTAATAAATGCAACGAACGGTCGCTGGTGAAGATTTTCACGTTGTGTTACTAATGTGGAACTCTCGTGTACTGGAATTGGTGATGCGTAAAGTAATAGGCGTAGCGTGGCTTGTAATTGGCCTTCCGAATAACAATATCTCTCTTCTGGTTTATTCCTCAACCAGAAAAGTTTTGTACAAGTGCTGAATATACCAAATCTTCTCTTCGGTAAGTGACGGAATTCGGAGGGCTGCCAACACTTCTGAAGAAAATGTAACTCCACAAATTGTCGTAGTTTCAAAAGCAGTTCGAACAATAATGCTGGTTTTCTATTACGAGTTGAAACGGTTAGTTACATTACAAGGGTTGAAGGGTTCCCTTGTTCGTATTACATAAAATTGGTGTTCTTCGGCACTGGTTAAATTTTTTAATCACAATTAATATTACCCACGGCTAGCTCTGTAATAAAATTTACATACTCCTTACCAAGGAAGTTTATCCTTTTTAAATCTGTAAATCAAAACTTGACGCTTTGGTTCTGCAAACGAATAAATACGAATTCCCAAATACATAATTGAATATTTTGAAGTCGATCCAATTTCATTCTCCTTAACACTTTTCCAGATTTAAATACTGATTTGTATCCTATAAATACAGCATATTGAACTCCTATCTTGTGACCAAGTTTCAGGTCTAATTTTTCACTTATCTTAATATGCACAATACACCCTGGTAATATTTATACACACCTTATCCTAAACAAAATTCGTGTCAAGCAATATGATCACTTAAATAAAATGCAAATTCACAACTAATGAAAAAATAACCAAATTCCTTCGTATAAATCCATTTATAATAATTAAATGCAATAAAAATCCCGAAGAAGTAACTCGAGTTATGGATAGCAGTGGAGAAGGTGTCTCTTTTCGTTCTCGAGTTAAACGAAAAACAGACGGACAGACAGACGGACAGAACGATCACATAAAGGGTATTTCTTTCCAAAACCGCTCAAATTCAATATCACTGGCCCTTGAACTTGTAGAAATCGATTGGCGAAGGTTTGACATCGCTGTCTGCTTTCGTTCTCGAGTTAGACGAAGAGCAGACGTATAGAATTATCATATCATATCCGTTTATTATTTGAGTTTTTTCGCGATTTCTCTGATTTTTAGCGAAGACGGTTTTTCGACGGTGAGCTTGTTTATGCCATCATTTCACAATGAGGTCACTGACCGTTTGGTGAATTTGCTTTAGATTAACTTATACATTCGTGATTTACAATTAACTTTTCCCTTGCAACACTGCGTTAATATCACTTGCAATGATAACAGCTCTAACGGAATTTCGGTAACACTAAAAGTGCGTTACGTATTTTATTTCCAAGTATGCACACAATTTCACATACGAGTATAGTTAGGGCTTACAACAATTCAGACCCACAGACGGTTTATAATTTTTCCCTACTTCCCACGTCCGATTTTATATTTTCCAGTATTCTTTAATTGCAGCGATCTCTCTTAAAATTGCACGTTGAGCTTGGTTGGCTGTAAAAATTGAACGAAGGACTAGCACGCTATTGTGAGCAAAGTTATGCTGTAACTCTCTATTTTCTGTTTCTACTTTTTTTTTTATTTGTACTCTATTCATATTAAGAGGGAAGCTTTGACCACTGTGATTGGTTAAAACACGAGTCAGTATTAGGTACACTGAAAAATAAAACGAATAAGGAATCTTGTAATGTCGAACTGCCATTAGCTGTTAAAGTCAAAGATTCATGCATGAAATCGTTTGATTTATTTCTGTTCACCGTTTTATATTTTTCCTGTGTGTGCTTATCTTCAAACACAGCACCATCTACCACCTCCTTATAATGAATGTGGTATAGGGAGTGTTTTGGACCCGTTACTTTTTTCGGCATTCACCTTCGACTTACCTACACGTCTTCAGCATCTTCGATACCATCTGTATGAGGAAGACTTACAACTTTACATAGAGTGTAATACATCAAATTTTGAAGAAACCATCGACGTTGTAAACTATGATCTTTTTGGTGTACAGACGTGGTGCCAAAATAATCCACTGCTATTTGTGTGGGTCCTCGACTTCACTCGGAGTTGGTGTGTACTTTTCAATTATGTCTAATGGACGAAAACATAACCATGGTCTACCACGGTTAAAAACAGTCATTAAAGTAGATAATAGGTTGTTTTACTGATCATGTTAATCACATAATTAAAATCGCATATTTAAAACTTAAGTCAATCTATCACCTTAAATTTCTGCTGAATGAGTACTGCAGCAAGCGTAAGCTAGTCAAGTATCTCATTTTACCCCATTTTGATTATTGTTGTATGGTGTATTATTTTTTCTCACAAAATGTGACCAAGCAAGGTTGCAAAAAACTCAAAATGCGTGCATGAGATACATTTTCATATTCCCCTTAGAGAGCACGTCACGCCGTATTATCACAGACTTAATGAGTTAAAAATCAAGGATCGTGTCAAATATCTATATATAATAATTCTTTATAAAATTTTACAATTTAGAATACCATCATATTTATATCACCTATTGATAAGGAGATTGGTTGTACATTGTGTAAATTTAAGAACGAATTTTTTTACAATACGTATGTACATAGATATAAAAGTTGATGAATTGAAAAACGGCTTTAGGCCGAATTCGTTACCTTTTGAGCTGTACAACATTATTATTTTATTGATATATTGTGTTGATTATTATTTTATTGTTTTGTTTCGTTTGGAAGTTCACTTTTCGCGTTTATTAATTGTGTTAATTATGTTTTTTTAAATGTTTTTTGCTGTTGTACTTCATGCTCAATAAACATTATTATTATTATTATAGTTGCCCGAGTAAGAAAATCGAAACAGAACCAAAGCATTTATCGCGACAAAGTTCCATGTGATCCAATAATCTGCCCGTCATTCCTTAATGTGTAACATTGTTTTAAAAAATCAATTACACCAACCTTTAAAGTTTGGTCCAAATCAGTTCGTAATTCCGAAAGAGTTTCTTGGAAGTGATACATATACAGGGCACCCATTATGTATGGGAATGTATATATCTCGGTAAATATCGAATGTATACAACATTTTTCTATATGAAAATTGTTTAACATTTTATTTCCCATAATAAGGCGAAAAACAATTGAATTTTTTTAAATGGCAGTGCACCTTTTCATTGGGCGCAGATTTTTTTCCAGATTAACCAATACGTGAATCGTTCGTTACTTACAATGCCCTAAGATGCTATTATAAAATCGATTGATTCTAAAATCCTTTTTAAATTTGTTTCGATATCGGCACGCCAAAATATTGTGTTCATTTGATGCAACGAAATAAATTTGTTTTAGTTTCAGATTATTTCAACTCTCAAGAAATGATTCAATTTTGTTTATCTGTCTGTCTGTTTGTCTGGTACAAGGTCAACTTACATTCTTGTTTATTGAGCGACCAAAGTGAAGTAGTGGTAGTGAACAATATCTATAGGCTATTAATCTGAAATATCTAGTAAAGATCCAAGAAAAGACATGATCTTGTCATTCCATCTGTCCATGTCATCAGGTAATTTTTACCGAAAACCCCGAAGTGAAGATACCTTATAGCAAGGGCTACTAGATGACAAATTATTTCCGTTCGGTCGCCCCCCTCTCCACGTTATCGATTATTTTTCGTGAGGAGTGTCTCCATAGGTCTATCCTTTCATCTACCAAGTATCTATTGGCGATGAATTTATTATATTTGGCTTTGGCATATCAGTCAATCAGATGAAAAATGCGTCTTATTGATGTTGTATTGCAGATAACTAAGGCGTTTTACATTAAAAAAAATATGCTAATTAGGTATGCTAGAATGTAGTTTATTTTATTATTGTGCATTTGTGCTACTAAATACCAACATATGTAAGCAAATGTGTCTAATAAATGACATCTTTGATACCTAAAATGGTTTCACTAATAACAACATATTTTGACAACTTTGTTTATGTAACAGCGCTCGAGAATTTTTGATATCTAGAATGGAGGCGATAAGAAGTCACCTTATTACGAAATCATCGCTAATTTCAAACGAACACACACTTTTAACCTGTCTTTGGACGCTGCCACTCCTCATCTATACGGACGTATAATAAAGATCCTTGTCACAATTTCCTACCGTTTGTCCATTTATGTCTGATACAGAAGTAAAAGAATTCGCATTTAGGATAGAAGGAATGGTATTTAATTAATCAGAATTTATTAGAAATGTAGATAATTTCCCATACGCAAAGCAGCCTATTACGGATATTGGGCGTTAATTACTAGATGATATACTTATGCAAAGTCGTTTTTAATAAGATACCGCACACTTGAAGAAGGAAATGAAATCTTGAATGGATGTAATTTGCATATAGGCTTAATGACTGTATAACTATAAATGTTACTATCAACCGAAGACGAAGGAAACGTAGAACAGGAAAAATGTGCACTCTCCTGTACTGTCCAAGTTGAAATGATTTTAAAAAAATGCCTTCATTACGGACATTTTGTTTGGAAAGTATGTCTTTTTTTACGGCCCATATAAAAAAGTAAAAAAATTTGATGCCGCTGCAGTGCAGGGCTACAACATTTTTTTTCTTTTCGTTTCCGACTTTCTGTATGCCTCATATTCAAAATTTGAACAAAACCTACGTACAGAAATGCAAAATTTGCTTAAAATCATCTAAAATGACGAATTTGATGAAATTTTAACATGTCCAAAAAACGGTAATCGTAATACCCACCAAGCTCGAGCTAGGAAGCTAAAAAGTTTCATGGTAATGTTTCTCATTCATGTGCCACTTAAAATTGCGACAACCCTACTGTTTCGTGCAAAAGAGAAGGACGCAGCGTAACAGCTGGTCGTGGCGTACGCATCGATGTAAGAGAGTGCGCGTGCGCTCTCTCTCTCTCTATGTGATAAAAGCAGAGAGATATATTAATTTCATTAATTTTCATTGAGGACATCTTTGATTTAATTTTTTTAGCACCCCCAAAATTGGGAGAAAAAGAGTTAGATTTTTCTTGCAATAATTAAAGTAATTTTACTTTATGCTATCCTGGATTTATCTATTTACACTTATCTGGAAAAAATCAGGTCTTGAATAAGAGGGGAGATTTCAAAGCATTTTATGATCTCTCCCCAAACATACATAAATTATGCATACAACATTATAGATGTGGGGTGATTGGTTAATTAATAAGTAATCCTTAATCGCTTAAAAATAAAACAACTTCATACAAAAGAACAAAACGGTACATTATTCAAACAAGGCACTGCTTCCATTAATGTATGAAACAAATAAGTGCAGGGAAGTAATGTTAATAAATTATCGCCTTTCTATGTTCATTTTCGAGTATAAGCAATGGAAAAAATGCGCATCAATCAATATTTTGGTCTTTGTCTACTTGCACATCAGTTCCAGAAAGGAAAGAAAAGGGACTATCACTATAATTATGACAATGGGAGATTTCCCTGTTTAACATAGGAAAACACTGACCCTATCACTCTATCTTAATAAGCAAAATAATTCTAATTTTTCTTCAACACTCCATAATTTGATTACGATTATGTTATAGTGTGTTCATTTTACATTTAGATTCGTTAGCACGTGAATATAAAAAATCGTACCTACCGATTAGGAACTAGAAATTTGAATGCCTAATTTAGTAGGTGCCATAAAAAGTAGTAATTAACTGATGCTTAAAAATGTATACATTTGAATTTATGATAAGCAGTTTTCATAAAGCATCCCGTATCAATTTATCAAAAGGTATAATCGAGCATTAGGACTTATGCTTGTAAAATAGCTTATTTATTTACTTTCCTCGCAGTATTTTCTGCAAATGTCAAATTTTAATAAAAATTGTAATTTATACGGTACTACTTTGTTTTCTTTAATATACCTGAATTCCGTATCGTAATTTATTCGAGATTTCGAAAATGTTAAGCAAATTTATGGAAGAGGAATCTTCTGGACGCATCTGATCTGTAATAGGATTGATCCTTTAACGACCGATGATAGGTGACAATTCATCCGGCAATTCTGCACGTGTATCCGGAAGTGAAAACAGGCGGAGATTTTATCGTCCTTTAACCAATGATCGGAAGCAAGTGGTTGTATGAACGCCCCCGCTGACGGCGGCGCGAATATACAAACTCAGTTCTAGCTTGGATTCTGTGGAAGTAAGTGCAGTGTTATTATTGTGAAATCGCGGCATGAAGCGTCGCGGCGCGGGACGTCTTGCTGCCGTCGCTTTATGGACGCTCCTACTACACCTCACCCACGCCGACTGGTGGTGAGTAAACAATTACACGTGAAATCCTTATTGTTGAGAGTTGCGATTCTGGTCTCAGGTAACAAAATTGTCGGGATTCGCCTTTCTTTGAAATGCAGCAGCTACCTACAGATTATCCCCGAAAACATACCTTTCCGTAATTATTTTAATTAAGAAGCGTTTCGCTCCGATGTTAATTTGAAAATTGTTTAAATACCTTGATGTTCTGCTTTGTACCTAAACAGGTTACCTACTTAATTATCCCGAAAACGTATCAGATTTTGAACCTACGCATTTTAGATGTGCGATGCATCCTCCATCGGCCTTATTATTAATAGAATTTCAAATTTTGAATTAGAGATCCTTGATCGTGTAAAGATAACGGTTTCACTTTTACAAGGCTCACAAATCACATATCACTAATAGACAAGTGGAAAAAATAGGAAATGTATGCAAAAGATGGACATTTAAATATTTAGTAAACTGTTTTCTTCTGCAGGTTTATGAATTATTAAATTCTGGAGACTATGGAAACTAATGTATTTAGATATACGATTGAAAGTAAACCGAGATGGTCAATCACGGTTGTAATTGAAGCGCGATAGTTCAGTAGTGCGACTATAAATCATTGAAAGAAAACCGAGTCAATTCCTTTCCCAGTGTGCGATTTACTCCCAATAAATAAAACCTGGACCATTTCGTCTAGAAATCTATTACTCTCAGTACTTCCAAAACAGTTGGATATTTCGGAGATTTCTAAATCTGCCCTTTGTGTTTTGCTCGTATAAGGCACAGATAATAAAATAAAAATTTTAATTAGTAGACCTTTCTATGATGACTGGTCCATCTATATGCGCGTGTTTTTACAAAAATCAGCAATATAATATTAGATATGGAATTAATCGAGCCACATTCCTTTGATGTGGAATGTATTTTATTGGAAATTGTTCACTGCAAAACAAGGTTTTTACTACATTTTTATTGTTGGAATATAAATTTTTACCCGCATCGCAAAAAATGTGGTTTTTTTGCAAGTCAAAATATTTAAATGAAAAAAGTACGTCGCGCGGAATTAAACACATAAGGTCCTACACAAAATGGGTAAGGCTTTTATCATTTTCGTATTTTCAATCATTATCAGACACATGCACTTTCAAAAATATGTTACGCACTTCACAAATCACAATAGGCCGTATATATAAAAATAGAGTATTTCCTTCTTAAAATATGGTAAAGGTAAAAGTAAAAAGTGGAGCGCACAAGCAGAAGGTTGAAAGAAAAGGTTTTGCTATATTTCGTACTCATAATCTTTTCTTTTTCCTGGCAAGTAAATCCTCTCAATAAAAGGGAAAAGATAGGAAGGCGCGGGATACGTTGCGCCACCGAATAAGTTACAAGTTGTAATCCAGATTTCACGATTTTACGATTTTTCTCACGATCTTACGATAAATGTAATGAATCTCACGATATTTAAAAAAAACTCAACTACCCCTTGCGGAAATATCAGCTCAACCTCAGCACAATAATTTTCATCTTTAATGACTTTTTCTATTTTCAAATATGAATTGATTTGTGGGTGGGAATTGCAGTAATTATAGGAATACAACGGCAAACAAGTTGTAAATCAGCATATGCATGATTAAAGCGCATTTTTGGTAATACAGGTCAGTATTTTATTAGCGAAGTTTAAAAATTATCGATCTCACGAGTAATTTTGGCTGCGTTAGTTGAGGGTATATCTTTATTTTGTAAAACAAATCACAAAGTAAATAATTAAGTTTTTATACTGGTAGCGCATCTAACGGTAAAATTATAGCACCTCCGAAAACCATATCTAAATTATTTTCTTAAATTATCGATCTCACAAGTAATCTAACTCAAAATAGACTAGAGCCTGCACATCTACACTACATTAGAAAGGTTTTAGTGAAAATTTGAAGTCTCTAGCTATTGTAGTTGCTGAGATCTCACCCGGACAGCCGGCCAGCCAGTCATAACGAATATAATAGCGTATTTTTTTTTCAAAAATGCGCTAAAAATGAACAGTGGTACATTGCATATCTTTCTAGTAAACAGTCTAGTTAGAATAAGAACCTAATATGAATTTCGTAGAGTCAATTTTTAATAAAAGAACAAATGTTTTTTTAATTGTTTAATAAATTATAGCTTTTGAATAAACAAAGATAATGGTTATTTATATGCAAGGCGATAAAGGGATGTCTTATCCATGGAGTGAAAGATGTTTTACAAGATGGTTTAAGTTTCTCTTTATCGTCGTGTATAACAAGACAACTTTATTTTATAGCAGAAGCCATAGAAATCACTATAAAACTTCTGAAAATTCTGTAGGTATTTAATTTAGACGTCCAAAATAGCAAGCTTAAGTTCTCCCGTCGTGTCCATGGAAATAACATAAATTTAGTTTTGAACTTCATTTTATTTTGTGCTCGGCGTCTTATTTTTTTTAAGAATGACATCATTGGAATGCACAATGTTTGTTTCTCTTTATCTACCCTTACTGTTAAAGAGATACTTAGCCTACTCATTTAAATCTAACATTTCAATTTAACATCTGCTATAAAATAAAAACTTTTATGCAACGTTGTTTTCTATTGCATCTCACCAGCCGTCAAATCTTTTAGAAAACACTAAACGCACAGATATACGCGTATATCTGTAGTAAACGTTAAACCGAGACGTAAACCTTCTGAATGCAGTAAAATCGCAGAACGCCTCCCTAACGTGGAATGGGTACACTTTTCGTGCTCGTCAGTCCACCATACCGTCATGGGGAGTATCTCGAAAACTGAACACCTTTGCTCTACAATTGCATGTATACCAATAAAGTAAACCAACAAAAGCGTCTGCGGACTAGATGCACATTTTCTGACGTAATTCCTTCAGTTTTAAAGCAAATGCAGTTTTGTATGAATTTTAAAAAAGTTAAACCTTTTTCTTTGGAGCAACCCCTTTTGCTTCTAGCACATACCTTTTTCTCCTTTTTCTTTTTGAATAAAATGTGAACTAAAAGCTTTGATTTTTGCAAGTAAAAGGTAATCCTTTTTCTTATAAATACGGCCTATTATGTTAAAGTATCAGAAAAACTTGAATCAATGATGCAATTTCTCGATCTTTTACGCAAATTACAAATTTACACGCTTATCGTAGGCGGCTACGAAATGTCCTTTCTTCTTAACTGTCGGCACCTGATAATAGATCCTGGAGATTGTACAATCTTTAAGTACATCAACGGTACGTAGGAGTATCTAATACCTTCCTACTGTACCCATGGCCTAATAAGAGTATATTAGGCCATGATTGTACCTATAATATGAATGACTTTCTAGACCTCTTGCGGCATTTTAAATTATGCAAAGAAGTCAAAATTATAAGAAACAGGTAAGTAGATAGTAGGTAGTTTCCAGAACAAAGTATCTTACATTCCAAAGCCATTCCCTTAAAACAGATGGCGTGTTTAATTGGAGAAAAATGGAGTTAAATAATGGGGATATCGAGGGGGATACTGTATGCACTAATTTAATAATTAAGTATAACAAAACATTTCATTGAAAGGAGGTGCTCCAGAAAAGCAAATTTCGCTTACTGAGAGGGTTTTCTCTTTGTAAAGTAATTTTTTGAATAAAAAATGTCTGTTGTACTTGTACGTATTCATGCTCATTATCTAGGTATTTCACTTATTCATATTTGATTTATTTTTATTTTGAGTTTAATCCAAGGCCGCTCTGCGAACCCAACCCTCTATAACGCTTGCCGGAACCCGAATTCGAAAAGGAAGGCCTTAGTGCCGTAATCGCGCAGCTGCTCCACTACACAATACGACCCGATATACCTAATGCATATAGTTAAACTACTCCATAGTAGTCATAAAAAAATATAGACCATAGCAGCTATCAATTAGCGAAAACCCGAAGACTGTAGGTGGCCCAGAGGCCGAGATCTCGTAGGAACAGACAGACAGACGACGGAAAATCGAGCACATAAGCGTTACTTCAAGTTCGGCTAAAAATATATGAAATCTATCGGTTTGCAACACGAAGGTTGCATTATTGATGTAAAAAGTACTAATCATTACTAATCACGGTCAGAGAAAATAAACAATTTTTTTACGCGATCGGTTAATGCTGACTACTTATACTTACCATGGGTGTTTCCATGACAGTAGTTGGAATTTACCATACCACTTCGACCATTTCGATTTATTTCGCTCATTAATGTTTCATATAATATTTATATTGCTTGCATAATTTTAATTCCGATCGCGCAGAAAATGTTATAAGCACGTCGAACGTAAGGGTTACCGTTCTCATACAATAATTGCAAACAATTGTCTTCGAACGGTAAAAACCCCTTACCATTATCCATACTTAATGTACTATCGTGTCTCCTTTTCTGCAAGCTTGGTTTTCCGTAGCCAAATGCATCACTTTCCGGCCTAGGTCGACAAAACTATCACTAAAAATTGTTTCTAGTCTAGTAGGTACTAGTCAAATTGTAGCCAAATTCATCAAATATCCAATTGCAAAGCCTTTGTAACTTTGTATACTCACACAAAAATATATTCTATTTAAGAATTCGACGAGCACCCATACATTAGCTCAACCCAAAAAGAAAGTCTAAAAACCTTCGCGGTGCCTGCCCACCTACGTAACGGTTCGTTTACACGGAGTCAAATTTTGTGTATATAGCAGGAAACGTTGGAACTAAAAAGCTTTGACACAGTTTTGCCTCTTGCAACACCAAATTTTGCAGTAAAAGCGCATGGTAAAACGCAATTGGTCCATTAACACTTTTCCAAAGACTGCTAGTAGCAAAAAAAACACGATGATGAGCGCGCGGAATTTTTCAAATATGAACTTGCTCCGTATCCACTTTCACTGTTTAAAGGTACAGGCGAAATCCGGAAGACAAAAAGTCGCCTGTTTATGATAAATGTTTCGTCCCATTGATCACCAGTTTGCTGAGCCCCATTGAAATTTATATTATTGATTGTGGATTTTTATTGCATCGGGTAATATAGAAAACAGCATTGGGCAAAATTCAGTAATACTATTTGATGGATACGAAAATGACCGGAGTATCAAAAAAAGATGATCAGTCTGATTGTCCCTCAAGATAAATTTTTGTCAAACGATAAGAATGAAATGAGGTTCTCCAAAATATATATAAATTTCTTTATAAAAAAACTCCCCTTAACTTTTTAGAACCAAAAAGCCAAAAGCTGCAATCGCGCTCAGAATGTCCCAAAGTGCCAAATTAGAGAAGCTGTGAACATCACCTATGAATGACTACCTATTTCATTTTTGAAAGTGTTTAAAGAAGTTTTCTGAATTTGACTGGTGCCACATTTCCCCCAGACTAAAAGCCCTTTCGAGCTCCAAACCTCTACTGAGAATGTATTCAGTCATATATTCAAGTGGTTTAATAGGACTATTCGTAACAACGGCTGAGAACCGGACACAATAAAAATACAATAAACAGTGGAATGACACGGTGAAAAAGACAAAAGGCCATTCACTCGACTAAAAAGATGGTGACATTGGTTTTTCAAATTGTTAGGTACCATATCTTTGTCGCTCGGTTGACATGTGATAGAGAATAATGAACTTTATTTGAAATTGGTTCACCAACTAGTAACGTTAAAGTCCTCTCTGGTGCAAACGACTATATTACTTTCGAAGAAAGTTTTCCACTTTTCAGTAGCGAATCAAAACGTTAAAAAACAAGTCTGTTGATTTTCGGGGGGATTATATTAATAAACAATGCCATCTTTAAAATTCATTTTTCTCTGATAAATAATCATGTCAGTCTATTTTGTTTAAAGGCGATCAGAAGGTTTTTAAAATGTCCGTATTCTAAATAAAAGCATTAAAATTAATTAAAATTTAATCATACCTTTTGACAGTTATCAAAAGTGAAGGTATTAAATTAAGAGTAGTAGGACGAAAGAAAAACAGCAATTAAAATATAAATGAACTAGTTGTATTTAATCAAATTGTTTTGAAAATGAAATAGTAATCAATCATGCTAGTTAGCGGAGCTAATAAATAATACGCAGTATAATCAATTAAGTGCCAAAAGAAATTATAAATCCGAATTAAAATTGTGGCAGCTTTCTTGTTTATAGACGTATTTTAATGCGTTAGAGCAAAATTATAAACTATTTAAAATAAAATTATTAGCAAAACTTGCAAATTCCTTTTCCATAAAGTTGTTTCCTTAATTTATTATGATCAACAAATTAAATATGCCTGCATTAATTTCGAATTTACAACACTTCCGTTTGTGTGGTTCGAAAAATTGTACAGATTCGTATATAATTTACAATTTTTTTTACCTAAGTATTTCCTAACAAAATTTTTTTTCCGTTTAGTCGCATATGCTGTCTGGATAGGAACCTGATTAGAAAATTTGCTAATGTCAGTAAATATAGTGTTGCTTGCTAATTCATTAGTTTCTTGACCGTTGTTGAATAATACTGAATACACGAGTGTTTAATTAATGGAAACTATAAGGTGCGCGATCGTGAATTATGCAGTCAACTTGCGGAGTCATTTATTTGTTGTTAGTTATATGCGGAACAGGAAAGTTGTAAAATTTTATTGTTTCCTTTGTTTCTAGACGTTCTACTATTACATGCTGTGATTTGCAGGATAATAGTATTCGCTAAAAGGTGTACAAATCGAATCTTATCTATGTAGTAGAATCCATACGTTTCATTATTAGAGGTTCGATCCTTTTTCCCTTACTGTTGGGATGTAGAACATGCGTGATCGAATAGTTTAAATGATTAGACAATTTGTTAACCTTTCTACAATGGTTTTAAAAGTAATGAATTATTCCTTGAATAGGTTGTGCGTGAGGCCAAATTAGTCAATTATTGCCAGCATTATTTTCTACATCACCGTTCTAGGTCGAATGTTACTATAGCTAGTTTGATTTTGATCACAAAAATTACAGCTTTGTATTGTTTGTGTAATTCATTTTTAGCACAATTTCCCAATGGTAAAAGTAGACATTTTTCCCGCCTTTGCGGTCCTTATACTACCAATTTGAGAATGAACATATAGGTAAGATCAATGTTTCCAATTCTTCTCGAAATGAAATGCGCTAGTTTTTTTGTTGTTTGTGTATCTACTTCTTCTACGTTGTTTGCTTTAATTGACTAATAATATGACAACCGAGCCGATCTTTCACGTTTCTGTCTAACATATCTGATAAATAACCTCCTACATGAATACATTTGTTTCCATAGAAGTTAACTTCCCCATTAACAGACTTATTTCTGAAAAAAATAGTTACCTACTCCAGCCAAATCTGTTACCGGCCATTTCCCAAAATGATGACATGATGAAATCTTGCTGGATTCTTTATCAAGTTCTGAAAATAGGGGTTTGTGAATTGGAAATGTAGGACAAAAAAATAACAAAGGCCCTTTTGACACCACCGTTAGTTATGAATCGAATTACATGAAATTCAAACTGGGCATAGCTTTACGATTACGATTCAACATTCAGAGTTCCTTTTTAGCGAGAATTGCAGGTGAAATTTTTAACGCACCCAAATGGTACGTTTCGACTGGCTAAATCCAGCTTGGAATCCCCGCTCTCCCACTTATCTCGCTATTTGAATCTTGCGGAACCTATATCCTGAACCTACCGACCTCGTAACTGTTTAAACGAATAGCAAATCTGCATAACCGAAATCAACGAGTGAAAATTGACTCAGTTCTATCTGATGTGTTGCCGGTTAACCAAGGGGTGCCGCAAGAGAGTATTCTTGGACCCATTTTATACATAATTTTTACTGCGGATCTACCCTACCACACAACATCTGAAATAAGCCTCTATCTCTATGCCGACGACACACAAATGTATATCAGCTGTAATCTTTTATGTATTAATGAATCTATTGATAAACTAAATACTAATTTACAACGTATATCTTCTCAATAGTCAAAAGATAACGGTCTATTAATTAATGCATCTAAAACAGAGGCGGTATATGCATAGGTTCCAACGCTGTGCGTGCTCTAGCCCTTTCAACTCTGTGCAACAAAATTAAATTAAACGACAGTGAAGTGCCACTATCGGAAGAAGTTAAAAGTCTTGGTCTAGTGATTGACTGTAACTTTTCTTTTAAATCTTTTGTGCGTTACTGTTACAGGTTACTGTTCTGCTGTATACTACAACTATTTAACAAATGAATACAAGCAGAAACTTCAGGTTCTCCAAAACAACTGTTTTAGATTCTCATTTAATGTAAATCGCAGGGACCATGTCACACCACAGTATAATGTACAAAAGTTACTTAAATTAGATTTCAGATTTTCTCTTTTATACTCTAGCTTGCTCTATAATATTGTAACTTGTAAGTGCCCATCTTATCTGTCTACATTGCTTACTCAAACACACTCAGTACACAAAAAAAAACCTTAGATATGCTGATTCTTATTGTATTCCACCCCACAAAAGTAGTAAATTCCAATGTGGATTTCATTACATAGCTTGTAAACTCCTAAATAACTTCAGAGTAATTTATCGAAATTGTACTTCTGTTAAGAGCTTCAAAAAGCAGTTAAAGTTAAAATTGTTAAACAATCAAGCCAATATCTGAGTAGTCAGAATATATACTCCTTTTTCTCTTTCTTTTTTTGCACTTAAATTTCATTCATTTATAGTAAGTATACTTAATCTTACATATAGTTGCTTCATATTTTTGGTAGGGTTGAAAAACGGTTAGTACCGATACCTCGCCTCTTCGATAAGAATTTCTTTGTAAATATGATCTAATAAAGTATAAATAAATAAAATAAAATTTTGCCACATGTTCGGCTTCACGCACACCGGAACGAAACTCTTAGGTTCGTAGAGATCGTGCAGCCGCGCTCACTTTCACCAATATGTTTCTTGTTGTCGCCTGCTATCGCCAGACATACTTTCGTCGACGGCGACGTTCGCTATTAAGCGGTATATGTGTAAGTTTCCCTGTTTAAATTATTTGCTTGACTTCGTTTATCTCCGTATACGTGATTAAACGTCCATTTGGGGCACCGATCTGGAGTGCCCCAGTAGGTACATGTTTAACTTTTGTGCGTGGTGTTAAATTCTTTTCTCTTGCTTTCCGGTTTCCGCGCGTATTTATCTACGTAACTTTGCATCTGACTTAGACGCAGCGCTTACAACGCAATATGAAAGGTTCACAGGCGAAATGGGGTTAAAAAACTATCCACAACGAATTTTTAGATGTAATGTAAATTTATTAGCAGGACATATTAAAAGAAAGCCAATCTGCATTCATTTTATGCGCATCAATAACAGTGCAAAAAAAGTAAAAAAATTTCCTTGTAAATTTGCAGTCATTTTCATTTTTTTTTTCGAGTTTTTGTCGGATTTTGTACCTTTACGTGTGCTAATCCGTTTTCTGGAGCCAAAATTGTCAGTGGTTCGCTTTCGTGCCTGATTACTCAGAGGCGGTTTTTTTGGCGAATATTCTGCCATTCAACGGGAACACATCTTGCCCGGTGGTGGGAGGTAAGAGGTATATATTCCTAGAAAAATATCACGAGGAGATTAATTTACTCGATGCCGATGAGATAAACTGTCAATTTCTTTAGTTTTCAGGTGGCGTGGAAAGCCATTCACATAACCGAAAACAAAAAAATTATATCTGAAGTAGAAACCATAGATTGGAAATACGATCATAAAATCGAAAGCCCCTGAATCAAAACGTAGTCAAAAACACGATGGCAGAATGTTTTGGAGGCTTGGGAACCCGTCTGGGGAAAACGTTTGTTTTGGTTCCCTCCACTACTCAATTTTGTTAGACCATGTATTTTAAGAAGGAAACATTAAGGAGCAGAAAATGCATTATCAGATGCTCTATACACTTTTTAGCGCATTTTACAAAAGTATTGCGATGATCCGTACACTATGTCCTTCCGCTCTCCATTCTTCAGAGGAACATCGTAGAAAGCTCGGAAAGGTCTCATTTACCAGGAGGATGTCCAATAGTACTTTTTTTGTTGCAGTAGAAATGGACGGTTATAATCCAACGTAAAAAAAAACCCCGGAAACGTATCATTTGATAGCTACGAGTATTTACCAGCGGATATTCAAATGGTTTTTTTTGCGCTGGCGGAGAGAATAGAGATTTATAAAACATCATTTTCGCTAAGATTTTTCAACGTGAAAAAGAGGCATAAATGTATATTTAATACGAACCACCTCGGAAGTTTCATTTGATTGAAATCTTATAACCAAAAGGCGGGAAAAAAACCACCGGTGAGGCCGAGGGCTGTACAAATAAGATTCACTATCGTATGCGTAGATCCTTCATTATTTGTTTGGTTTGTTAAGTTAAATTTAGGAATCACATTATGTGTCATTAAAGAAAAGAAAAGTTAGCAAACCGTTTTTGCTCCTAATTATGTACAGAACAGAATAATTCACAGTGCATTAGCTACCTCTTTTATAGACCTTCGCCTATTTTTTACCAACCCTTTCCTTTGTACTTTACGATCTAGACCCACTTTACAATTATTTAGTAATTTCATCTATGAAACACACATACAGCATTGTTATTTAGGGAATTCTATTAACTAAGAGTTCAGATGGTCCCACATTGTCAGCAAATTGCCGCAACCTTATCTCGAACCAGAAAAACAATATCATAAGGAAAGCTCTATCTGGAAATACATTATTTATCTTTTTCAATACGAATACGAACAACCCCCAATTTCTGCACGAATGAATGAAGCTCGCCGCAGTCGGCTAATAACGTTACATAAAAATGCATAACAATTACATTTTTAGTGCTTTTTAATAACCGCCGTGGTAGTTCACCTGTATTTAATGCTTTATTAAATGAACAAAAACGTGATTATCTCTTGTAATGGCATCTTGCAACCACTCCAAAGAAACGTTTCTCTTTCGAGTTTGTTAAAGTTTTATTACCAAAAACAAATAAGTTACAAATACCACCTTCGATGTTGTTTATCTTTCACTTTAACTCATTACATTTAACAACTTTCACGTGCATGTATTTCAGGGTGGATGTTTCCCATTACAAATCTTCTTACTTTATAGCACACAACGTATTGGAGACCTTGTCAAATTAATGTTCGTGAGTTAATTACTTTTAATTAAACTTCAAAGTAGTATGAATAATGTACCTTCCCATAGTGCAAATAATAGCATAATTGCATGACTAACAAAATAGCACAGGTCGCGATCGTTAAATGGCGGCTCGTTATTCCCAAATTTGTAAAGTAGTCAGGGCTAATGAAGATAATAAAAAAAACTAAATTACCAAAATTAGTGTATCCTCGCGTGTTTTGTAAAGTAATGAATCGGTTAGGCCATCATACGAAAATTCTTGGAAAGAAAATAACTTTTAGACATTAATGTATGCTATATCATTTCGACATGTGAATGTATGATTTTACACAACCCATCACTATATGTCCACTTCTTTTAGTCTTTCACCATACCTGTATTGAACTATTAACAAATATTTATAATTCAAGTCGCGGTCCAGCTAAAGTGGAATGTCTTGTCAGACATTTGTCTTGGGTCAAATGTTTGAATTCGTTTTATTGTTTCAAAAAAGCGCAGCGATACTCTTAGCTTAAACGAGTTCTGCTGGATGCTTACCCATTTCTATGTTTATTCTTTTGAACGTTCGCATTTTTATATTGCTTTATTACCATAAAATATTTCTATTTTTATGAGGGTTTTTGATGAGAACGAAACGGACAATCAAAACATCTCTTTATAAACTTCCTATTCCGGAATGACAAACAAACTTAATTTTTCGTTTCTAATTCGATGAAAGGTATGTTTGCCCTACTAAATTTGTCAGGTGGCGTCCTTGGTGTAAATAAGTGCATATTATTGATTTATCTTGAAATTAAGGTTCTTCCGACATTACTATGACAAGAATTTTCGAAATTATCGACTACAGCATTATTCATCAATCAGTGGTAGCGCACCGTGCAATCATCTGTTCAAGAGAGCAAACGTGCCGTGAGCTTTTTTAACGAATTCCCATGCGGTTCTTAATTAGATTTTAAGGAACAGCCGAACTGTTAATTAGCAGTAAATTTTAGATTATTACGTAATTTCTGATGTGTAATTTTTAATAACGTTTCAGATTAAAAATGTCGTAGGATGAATACTAATTACCTGCCCACTTGAGAATATGGCGGATACCCAAGGATTAAAATAAAAATGTTAAAAAGTAAAAGGTACTTACAAAGTAAGTTATTCAATAAACTTGCTTACGTTATTTTGATAATTATGATTACAAACATTGATCATTACAATGTGGTGTAAAAGTGAGAATGTGATGTGAAAAATATCAATTTTTCTGAATTAATTATAGGTTTCAAATTAATTATTATGAAAAGTAAATCTGAAAAAGTGTTCAAGCTCTCAATGATACCTTCTGAAAATTTGCACACTGACATAGTTCTTCATCATACATCGAAAGAAACCCATCAAACCCATAGTCAGGATAAAGTAACAGAGATGTTCCAAGTTTCCAATATTTCCTTTTTAAAGTTGTTGGCTACATCTTCTGATGTTATTCTATTTAGGGTTGTGGATGTTCCTGTAGCGCTTTTCGCTGCACTGTCCGCGATTTCATTGCCTTCAATTCCAACGTGTGCCGGTATCCACAAGAAGACAACAGTCTTTTTTTGGGCTATTAGTTCTTGTAGGCTTGATAGTATTGCTTGTGTTATCGGGTGGTATGAATATCTATTTTGAATGCTTTGTAGAGAGCTTTTAGAATCCGTGGAGATAAGGTAATGGTTTCCAGGATAGTGTATTAGAGATTTTAGGCATTGATCGATAGCCATTAGTTCAGCGTTCATTATACTTGACTTATTACTTAGCAGGTAGGTTGTCGTTTGATTATCAATTACATGAGCACAACTTGTTTTTCCGGCTGTTTTAGATCCATCTGTGTAGCATTTAATAAAGTTGCGGTAATCTTTGTTTATTTTTTCTTTGAAGTTTTGTTTGTGTTCAGTTGTGGTTGTCTCTGCCTTGGCTGATTTTGAAAGGCTGAAGTCAATTACTGGTTTTGATATGAGCCATGGGGGTATGTTTATAGGTGTATGAGGTAATGATCTAATGAGTGTAGTGGGGATTTGGCAGGTTCTCATAATCTGGGATAAGCGGGTGGAAACCGATGTTATTGTTTTGATATTGATGTTTGAGGAATACATTAAGGCATCGTTTATGATAGAATTTGTAGGGTTTGAGGGATTTGCAGCTATTTTACTTATATAGTTAGTAAGGAGTATTTTTCTTCTTACTGATAAAGGTGGCTCCCCTGAATCGATGTAAATACTTATGATAGGGCTAGTTCTAAAAGCTCCGATGGCAATGCGTAAACATGTGTTGTGTATTACATCAAGTTTTTTTAAGTGCACATTTTTTTTCGCTGGATACAAAATAGAGCCATAATCCAGCTTTGATCGTACTAGAGTTCTATATAAATTCAAAAGTGTAGCTCTGTCTGATCCCCAATTTTTGTTTGCAACTGTTTTAATTAGATTTATAGAGTTATTGCATTTGTTTTTTATTTTGTTGATATGTGGAACCCAATTTAGCTTCTGATCAAAGGTTATCCCAAGAAAGTTAACCGATGTTTCGAATTTTAATTGAACGTTGTTAATATGGAGTTTTGGAGTATATTGTGGGTTTCTTCGTTTGTGAAAATCTACGCATATTGTTTTCTTTGGTGATAGAGTAAATCCATTTTCAGTTACCCATTTATGGATGCCATCAACGCATGCTTGGAGGTCTCGTTCAGCTAATATTGTGTTGTGAGTTCTTACGAAAATAGCCAAGTCGTCCACATAGAGAGAAGTCTGTATTGGGGGTTTAATTGAGTTTGAAATTCCGTTTATAGCCATTGAAAATAAAGTTGCACTTAGAGTAGAACCTTGGGGAATTCCATCTTCTAACTGGTGTTCATCGGAGAGTTTTGTTCCTATTCTAACCATCATTTTCCTGTTTGATAAATAGTTTTTTATGAAAGTTGGTAAGTTTCCTTTAATATCGTTATTGTGGAAGTATTTTAGTATGTTTCTTTTCCGAGTGGTGTCGAACGCTTTTTGGAGGTCGAAAAAAACCGCAATGACATGTTCTTTTAGGTAGAAAGCTTTTTGGATTTCGTGCTCTATATTGGCTACGTTATCTAACGTGGATCTGCGTTTCCTTGATCCGCTTTGGTAAGGTGATATCAGATTTTTCATTTCTAACACCCAATATAGTCTCTTATTGATTATTTTTTCTAACAGTTTGCAGACACAGCTTGTTAATGCTATAGGTCTATAACTGTTGGTTGAAAATTTGTTTTGGTTTGGTTTTAGAATGGGAATAACTATTGCCATTCGCCATTTGGCTAAGAATAGATGTTGAGACCATACTTTGTTATATATGTTTAATAGGTGTTTTTTTGCTGTTAATGGTAGTTGCTTCAACATGATATTATGTATCTGATCAGGGCCGCATGCCGTATTTTTTAGATCAGCGAGTGACTCTTCTAATTCCTCCATTGTTATAGGTACATTATATGTTTCTTCTGGATTTTCGATGTCGGTATTTGTGGTCAGTATGTCATCGCATTTGTTATTTGGGTTTAGCGTCGGAAGCTGAAGAGTTGAGTATTCCGTAGCAAATAAATTAGCTATTTCTGTTAGATCTGTGATTATTTTATCGTTTTTTTGTATTGCAGTTATATGGTTGATTTTGCGTTTTCCAGAGATTTTGTGTACTGCGTTCCACACTTGTGATGTAGCCGTTTGAGAGTTTATAGAAGCGACAAATTTAGACCAAGATTCTTTCTTTTTTTGTTGCACTAAATACCTAGCATATGCCCGACATTTCTTGAAGTGAACAAAGTTTTCAATGATTGGGTTGGTTTTATATTTTCGTAGCGCTCGTTGCCGGTTTTTGATCGCTGTTGATATTTCCGTACACCACCATGGTACCCTTTTATTTCTTTTATTGTTTGCATAGGGAATGCTGTTTCTTGCCGAGTTTAAAATAGTGTCATTAAAGTGTTCAATTTCTTCATCTATGTTTTTCCACAATTTTTGCGTTGGTAAATTCATTTTTTGAAATGTATGCCAATCTGCTTTATCGAATAACCATTTCATTTGGGTTGGAAGTGCTTCTGTAGATTTTGTGAATGTTAGTAGTAGCGGGAAATGATCGGATGAGCATAAGTCTGAATGTACAGTCCAGTCAATGTCTTCTGCAATTGAAGAGCTAGCGATTGTGAGGTCAATCGATGTGAAGGTTCCATGAGTGGTGCTAAAATGGGTAGGGTTTCCGTTATTAAGAAGAATTATTCTAGAATTGTCATTTATTGATTTTTCTATTTCGTTTCCTCGGTGTGTAGAGAAAGTGCTTCCCCATAGGCTATTGTGAGCATTGAAGTCACCCAACATTATGAAGGGTGTGGTTAACTGGTTGGTGATTGATTCCAGGTCTTCCTTTTTGAATGCAATATTTTGTGGAATATAAATGTTGCATATTGATACCATTGCTTGTATCCCTGGTATTTTTGTTCTTATCGCGGTGGTTTGATATTGTGTGTTTATCTTTATTTCTTCTGTGTAAAGTGATTGTAAGGCGAAAATTAGTGTTCCTCCGCATGCTCGATCTCCTTCCAGGTGGTCGTTGCGGAACGCATTGTAACCGTTTATTTTGCAACTGTTACCGGTTTTTAGGTGACTTTCTTGTAGGCATATAAAGAAAGGGTTGAATTTTGATATAAGTTGTTTAATTTCTGCATGTCTAGCATAGTATCCGTTACAGTTCCATTGAATTATTACGCCCATTTTTATTTTATTTAAGAAATTTATTTAAGTGCGTGTTTTAACTTTAGGCTTGTTACTGGGTTAATTGTCATTGTCACATTCTGACGATGCGACGCTTGAAGAGTCTTCAAATGAGTCGAGGTCTAAGTTAGTAGAGTTTAATTTTTTAATTATTCTTGTGCACCTTGATTTCATGGCTCGGTGTGTTAGGTGCGGGTATACATCTTTTATCATTTGGATGAGACCAGCTGTATCTTCGGTGAAGTTTTTGGCTACGCTTTTTGGATCGTTGCTACCATGCACATATTCCATGAATTTTAAAAAGGCTCGGTATTGAAGAGTATATTTTTCTTGATTAGTTTCAATGAAACGTTTGGCGGGTAGAATTTGTTCTTCGATTGAGGGTTGTTGTATTGATGGTTCGCTTTGTGTGAGTTTTAAGTGTGGGTTTCTTTTTTCCGGTTTAAATCTTTTAGTGCGTGTTTTGCTTATCATATTAGGAGTGGAAAAGGTTGACTTGGTTGGTGACGATTTGGACTGGTGGTTATCTTTGGGTTGGCTCATTTCTGTTGTGTGGGGAGTATGGATTAGCGTTGTTGTTAAGGCAGTTTCTTGGGACTGTGATTGGCTACTAGTAAATTGGGGTTCGATAGCTTCTATTGGTGGAGATTCAGATACTGTGGATGAGGCATGTCTTTTGTTAGTGCTAATTGTAGTCTTTTCATGGTCATTATTTTGGTTTTCATTTTTGTCACATTCATGTGCTCTGTGGCCATTTCCTTTGCAGATGAAACACGTGAGAGCGTCGTTGATGAAGATTCTGTATTGTGTATTATCATAGTTAATTAATATAGTGGATGGAGTTTCACTAGTTTCATTGGGTATAATGTACGTTTGACGTCTAAAACTTAAAATGTGTGTATACTCTGGATCTGTAATTCCCGCTCTGATAAACGTTATAGGCGAGATCAGTTTCATGCCACTTCTTGCAAGCTCTTCTTCAAGAATTTCATGTGGTATGCTTGGGCAAACATTTGACAGAGTAATTCGTTGTGATGGGGTTATCATGCGCCTTACAGTTACGAGGTGTTCTTTAACGTGAATACTCTCGTTTTTCTGGATGAATTCGGTTACGGCTTGTTCACTTGAAAGGTACACGCAAATGCGATTGTTTGAAATTCGTGAAGCAAATTTAATGTGTCGTGCGCCACATATGACCCCTACGGCCTTAATATAATCAATAAGTTGTATTCCGTCAACTGAATTTAGGATAATGGCCTGCTCTTTCTTTGGGAAAAGTATTGTATTACTTTTAGCAACATTGGAAAAAGATCTTGGTTGGCTTATATTAATCGGTTGGTTGGTTACAAAGTTTTGCTGTTGCACATCCCTGTAGTCAGAGACGTGTTGAATCGATTGGTTCATGGTTTTAGGCCGCGTAAGAGCGACCAAAAAAAGGAAACTTAAACGTTGTATTCAAATTGCGGTTCGATTTTTAAAGTGAAATAAAATGAAAATGTTTACCTTAGATAAATATTTAATATCACTGATAACTTGTGCGTTCGCTTATCGTGACCGTTCACTTCAACGTTTTCTTAACCTTTATTCAAAATAACTGCAATTTTCGATTTTTCAAGATGCAAATCAATTTTTTGTCTCCTTTCTTTTTCAAAGGCTAGAAATGACAATTTGGACAACTTTGTGCCATTGCTATCCTTTGAGGTTTATTTATAATCGTCAAGACAGAAAAGTCGATTCGCACTACGAACCCAGGTGACTGATGACAATGATGTGTCTTTAGTTGCACTTATAGAAGGAACAATTTGAATATTAGTTGTCTTATTCGAAACGAATGACAAACTTATTATCCAAGATTGAATTAAAAGAAATAAATCCAGAAACTCAAAGAACAGAAGCGCATTTAAATTTGTTAAGTAAATATGGGGGGAAATTTATCTCATGTATAAAAAATCGCATAAGCCGCAGTTCTTCATTCTTCATCTTCACAGCGGCAAAAGTAACCTGCAACTTTTCTAGCGACAAATGCACTAGTGGTTTTTTCACTTAAATATTCATTTTCTAAACAATTATCGCATTATCCGTTCAATCAATAATTGATTGGTTTGGTGAATTTCTTGTTCGTTAAATTGTCCTGCCGAATTACACTCGAGGTTTGTATTTAAACCGAGTAAATTTGTGTTGTTGCAATTCAAATCTGTTTCCTTTTAGCAAATGGACTCGAAAAACTGTCAACCTAAAAATGTTTCACCTTCGGTCTATTTTTATTAGTTGATAGTTTTTCTCGTCCGATTGCTAGGCAACAGATTTTCATTACCTAAACAACCCAAATTTACAAACCTCTTGTGCAATTATATGTGATTATTTACGAACTAAGCACAGAATTAGTTCGTTTCATTTGAAGTTGTATTGCAATGTTTGTTTTTCATTTTAGAAATTGTTTGTAGTTGCGTAGTTCTTATTTAAATTTTATCGCCTTTCTAATTTATTCAATTTAGATAAGGTGTTAGAAGTAAGACTCATCTGGTTGTTGCGATAAGGAGTTTATCAGGGGAAAATTATCGTTGTTAAGAGATAACGAAGCCCCGGTGTTTCGAAGAATTGTGCGTTCCATATTAGAAGGTGGGGACGTTTGGCGCGTTCCGTCGTTGATTGGCGAGTTATTTGAAAATGCTTAAAGAAGGATATTATTTTAAGGTGGTAGCGGTGTTTCCTTAAATACTGAAGACAAAGAATAAACGGCGGTTGCTACTGCTGATAGGTTTCACGACGGTTAAAGAGCGTGTACATCGTGTTACGATAAATTACGGGCAGTCAGCCCTATTTGTTTTTTGATGACGCAGTTCGTCATTTTTATAATATTTCTGTGCAGAAACTAGTTAACCAAAGTTGTGTGAGAAGTTTAACGCGTGTTCCGATTACGGAAAAAGTTTTGTTATGTTGACAAAGGATAAATTCTGTTTTGAATCAAAATTATTAGTTGGTAATTTGTTTCAATAATTACTTTGTATTTTATTTATTTATTCCATTTTATTACATGTTATAAGATTAAGTTTATTGTTATTGTAAAAGCTATCTCCGGTCCTTATCGCTGCGTAAACGAATTAGTTTCAAGATAAGCACATGTTATCACCAAAGTAATCAGAAGTTAATTCTGTCGAAGACGCATATTTTGTTAAAGAAAGAGGAACGGAGGTGAGAAAGGGATTTTTTTTTAAATAGGGAGAAGACGTTAGTCGTGCCTTTTTGTTTGGTTAGCGTTAGTGTTGTACAAGAAAGTCTAGTCGAGTTACGCTCAAGTGTAGTTTAAAATATAAAGCTGTAATCTTCTTGTGCAGAATTCTTCTGGTTCGCACGTTGAGTTTGAATCTCCTGTTCGCCATATTGAATGAAAGTTCAGGTTGAGTGTATGTTACGTTAACATGGAGAAAAAGTGGAGTTAGGCGGAAGCATGTTTTACGTTTACGAAGAAATTTCCCAACACCCGTTACAGAGAGTTTAGTCAACCATCAAAGAGCCAATACTATAATTGTAATTACAACGAAATCAGTGTCGTTTAAATTTAGTGAAGTCAAAGAATTGAGGTTTCGAAGCATCATTCAGATCAGTGTTTGTGGTATGTCCCACATAGCATTCGATATCTTATGTATATACATTTTAAATCCATAATGTACAGGGAATATCCTGTACATCTTATGTATATACTATGTATATTCATTATAGACATTTGTATTTTATGTCCAGTATGGATATTCTATAAATAATCTATAAATATACATTTTCTGTGAATTACGGCGATGAAGATAGTAAGGTGCTATTGCAAATACAGTTCATTTTTCTAAAATCAGGAGTGTTATTCCGCGAGTTATTAATAAGTTTTTCTATTTCGGTGTTACAATGAGAATTTGTGCAACTGTTTTCGGCAAAAACAGTGTTTCGATGAGTTCCATTGTAACATTGTTTTTGGTAACTTTTCATCTCTAAGTTGGCAGTTCGCCAAGACGTCAACGTTAAATCATCAGATGTGAAATCAAATTACGTACGTAAAATATATGTGTTTTCCTTGATTTTTGGTACACGAAGAACTTAATACATTCCAAATCAGCAGTTTAGACATCCACCATAAATAAATTTATCTACGAGTAAAAAATTACACATTCACGGAATTTAAAGGTTCCAAATGTCAGTGTTGTGTTTATCTACGCTGCCAACTTAAAATTTGTCAACGTAAATGGTGTTGCCAACTTAAGACATATTAATTCTAAAGTTTCCTGTAGTTTTTAATAATTACTTTTTAATTAAATTAAAGCCCCGAAATAGAAAAAATTGTATGAAAAACACGTGTTACAATGCTTTATTGTATGTAATACTCCTATCTTGTGGACACTCGTGGCTCCGCTTCGCTACGCCACTCGTGCCACAAGATAGTCGTATTACAATAGGTCGCATTGTAACACTTGTCTTTCAATATACTATTGTTTGTCTAATTTGGACAGTGAAAGTAATGATTTTTATTTCGTGTGTGCATGACCTAACGTTCCAAATATGTGCTAGTGATATGTAAAGACTGAATGGGAATTAATATAAGGACAAGAATGGCAGGTATGTTAGCAACCTATTTGTTATGAACTCGCGCTATTATAGTGTTGAACAAGAACACGATCAAAATGACTCAAGACTACAGTGTTAAATAAAACCTCGAATAAAACAATAATAATTTCTTAAGCACATTTTCCATTGTATACTAGGAGACTTAATAAACAAAAAGCTCCACTCCGTGAAAAGAATTTATTTATGTAGGTATAGATGCTAGTAAACTTCCCGAATGTTAGAGGAATTTCTATAGAACATTCATTCTGAATGTATACAACATACATAGAATATCCTATTGAACATCTTTTGCATATTACAGGAATATTCATGGTATATCCAGTTGTCAGTACACCAATATACATAGCATGTCTGATGTATATACATGCATATACATAAGACATCCAAAACGTATATACTATGTATTATGTGAAGTCTGACAAACTTATATCCCATGCACATACATCGGACATTTGCGACATACTTTTCCACATTCTATGGATATACAATATCCCACGTGGAATGTACATGCTATATGCAATGTATATAGGACTGCTATGTGGGGTGCTAGTGCGTACCGGATGATACGGATTAGAACTTTAAATTTAATTTGTGCAATCGATCGCTTATTGCGTGGCGTGTGTTATCTGGCACCTAGTGCATATATTTCTTTCAGATAATTTAATTGTTGATGTTGAATACGTTTTTTCATCTGTAAATGGTTAATTTTATGCTAGTCCAAATTATGACCCGCCAGAAAAGAGTTTTCAGGATTTATTTATTAATTTCGTACCCGGAATTACATCAGGTACCTAGTAATTAAAATTTGTTAATTAATTCTTTGGAGTTATATAGGCGGTTAAGGTTGCTGAAAAACTAATAAAATGTACGTCAATATCGAGATTGCCGTCGTGGCGGAGGTTCGACGTGCCTTTTTTTATAAATTATTTCTTTTAAAGGTTTGGTTAGTACCTATACATAATTAAGCTAACTGGAAAGGTGCTTGTGAGTGGTTTTTGTAACAGTATCCCATTCCACATAGCAATATCTATAGTAGGTACTCTTACTTTCCTTACACATTTTCTATATGATACGGAATGAATGAATACTATCAGCTGATTACATAAACATTGGATTCTTTAAAAAAAAAAGATTAAATAATGATTAACATCAACCAAAAGTTAAGCTCGATCATATCGTTTAATATTCATACGATCCGGCATACGTAATTTTACAGTATATAGGGATTTTAATAAATCTTTTCGTAAACATAAGCGATATCGAAATCATAAAAATGTCTTAATTACAAATTCCTTAAGCAGCTAATGCAGAAAAATATTAATCAGTTTTAAAATTCTGCATTTTTGGTATACTACGAAGTAAAATTATGGATCAAGATTAGAGGTTGTTGGCTTATAGGCGTGAACGTAAATACAAAAATTCACCAACTTTCGACATTTATTTGTAAAACGTGTATAAGATGACTGATACAATTCGCGTTTCTTTTTCAATTCCAAAAATAAATATTAATTACACGTTTCGCTCTTACGATAGATGTGTTCATTAAGTTTTTAACAATTATTAACAAATTGGTAGCCTTCAGTATCTTAAAAAACGCATTCGTTATACCGTTTTAATTATAGACTGCGACGGTAATATCGAGCTGTGTGTATTCATTATGACAAGAATACCTACATGCTAGAATATGTAAAACTGTGGGTGGCAAAACTTATCAAACCCATTAGGATGCCATGTTTTCTATGTGCTATGACCATCTAAGAACGTGTAAACGGTACGGTTATTGTTTTAATTTCAGTCAATTTAACAGTAAAGTGAATAATTATTGGGGACGCTTCATTTATTATGCATTCTTTCTTAAAATGGTTGTTGTTTATAATTTATTGAAAAGAATGGCGTAGCTGAGAGCTGGTCTTAAAAGGTAGAATTCATCCCTTTAATTTCTGCGTGTGGGGTCTCAACGGCTTACGTGCTTTTATAATCCATGCCGGCGACAAAGTGCTAATCGTTACGTAATCACTCTCTAATTCAAAATTAAATAACTGTGTGGATACTTATTCTTTGTTTTGTGTTTATCCTTCCCCGAAAGAAAAATGCGGTTCAAGGTTTCATCTACAAGGCGTGAAAATATCCCGTCATTAGAGAGTAATTCAAGTTTCTCGATTTACCTTTCGTGACATATCATATTTAGTAGGCAATTTAAGTAGAGAAATATAACTCATTACGGTTGTCTACCTGCACACTCCAGAGTCATAAACAGTAAGATTGAATGCCTTCAGCGAGCGGCTTACGAGAGGTCGGTTTAAGAGACCCCCAAAAGTAACTAAGCAGCTTTGTGCTGTCCATGCAGAAGGATGTTTTCATAGCTTGTTATTAGTTTGTAGGGCTTCTTTAATGGATTCTTAAATATCTGCCGACAGCAGCTGATGGGAAACTTATACTTTACCTACCTCTCGGTCTCACCGGATACTTCAGAATTTCAGAAAATATTACCTCAAGAATTAAACCACCTAATTTTACTACGCGTTTCACAATCCGTCCGTCTACTCAGTTTTGTTAGATTAGATGTCGATCGCATCGCAAATGAAGTGAATTAATTATCATTCAATTAATATCGCTTATCTTAGAGATTAAGACGAGTATGGTTAAACTGTATATAAAATTCATTCAATGGCACAGACTAAACAATTAAGGCCATCTTTATTAACTTATGCAAATTCCGATAGCATCGTTAGTGTTGTATACTCTTTGATTGCTATACGCTCGAGGAATTCTCAAAAAAATTGCGTAAGTCTAAAATTACAACGAGCGTTGATGTTAATTACCGAAAGTTTAATTTGGCCGTCAAGACACATTTTATCAATTCAAGCATTAAGCGATTAGTACGAAACCACTTTCCTTGCTAAAATTGGCAAGGAAATTATTTGTAGATGGTGTTAGAATGAAATAATTGCCTGTTTTTAGATCGTGTAGAATAATTAATGATAACGCATATCATTAAAGTTGATTGCTGATTAGACCTGTAGCACTAGTTTTGATTCATTTGAATTAGCAATTTCCATAAATTTCCCATTTAAACTACGGTAACATCTTACTACCTATAGTAGAAATTAACGAATTTTAGTTCGCAATATTTCAATTTGAAGCTTAAAATTTGCTACTAATAGTTATTTATTATACAAGACGATAAAGGAATATTTTAACTTTCACGGTTAGTTTCCATTTATCGTCGTGTATAATACAAAACTTTATTTTATAGCAGAAGCAATATAAATCATTGTAAAGCTTCTGACAATTCTGAATTTAATTTAGAGACGTCAAAAATAGCAAGCTTAGGTTCTGCCGTCGCGATCGTTGCTATAGAAACAGAATTGTCATATGTTCTGGACGTAATTTTATATCGTGCATTTGAAATAAGAATGACAGTCATTAGAATGCACACTCATCTGTTTCACTTTATCTACCCTTACGGTTAAAGAGATCACTTTATCTATCCTTACGGTTAAAGAACGGCTTAGCCTACTCATTCAAACCTATTAATAGTACATTATATATCAAGGTAGAGAAGTACAGTGTTATTGCCTGAGCACTAAGATTACATCTCGAGGCGCTTGCGCCGAGGGGGGTAAGGTGCGAAGGCAATAATAGACTTTTCTACCGTGGTATATATACTATTTTTTCCACTACTAGCACTTGAAATCCTCTAAATTAACATATTATATTGATAAGAAAGTAAACGGTTGGACAGAATTTTTTGTTTCTTAATTTAACATGTCAATCAAGTACATAGAAGTACAAGTCAAACAGACCGTATTTTGTTCTGTCATTGAGATATTTTCAAAGAGTAATTTCTTTCGAATTTTTTCAAAATGTGATAACTTTAGGTATGTAATTTCTCTGGATATGGCGATGGTGGCAATTATTCATTTTAGAGAACTTGTCTAAACGTTTATTGAGCGAAATTTCGGGTTGTGTTTTCTAAAAGTGACAGCGTGACAGTTCTCATTATTGACTACTAGTTAATAATGTCCACATTATTAACCACTTTGAACAAATGCCGAGAAAGCCTACTTTACAAGTGGAAAAAAGGTTAATAATCATGTCATCAGACGCTAGTAGAAAAAAATATATATAATATTTTAACATATGCTATAAAATAAAATAGTTTTTATTTATTGACATTTTAAGATCGTGTATGTGCGCCTGCACCACTAGTTTAGGCTCAGTATAGGATCGAAGTAAAAAATGATCTCTCACTTTTTTGACGGGAATACACGTTTTGAAGGAACAGGAATAAGAATCAAACAAAATCTTGATGATGTCGGTCTGTTTTATGTCTGTCTGTCGGCCTCTCTGTCGGTCTGTCTGTACTCTTTTCCGGATAAACGGCTGAAACTATTGAATTGGATTGGAAATGTGGTACACGTATTCTTAGACATAAAAGAAAGAGCTGAAAAGCTTTCGGGGAGAACGCATGAGCGCGGGTGTGCGTGTGGTATATGTGTTAGCCACAGCAATTTTTTTCTATACACGGCTAATGGCCCAACTTCCATGACCAAATCTATTATAGCACTACTTTAGCTAAAATTCGACCTTGCAAAAAGCAAGGAGGCAGTTAACCCGATACCTTATTTTTTTCTTTCAGCACATACAAGGTTATTTATAAAAAAATTGGTATGTGGTCTATCTTGGAGATAGATTTGTGTTTTACAATTTGAAGATTCGGATAGTCCGGCACAGAGAACTATGTGATCGACAAGAGGTAAATTGCCAATTAAATGGATGTGGCCAAAAATGGAGAGGGCGGAATTCTGAATACTTTCTGAAGTGAGAAATAAATCACCGCTGGACGCGTATGGTACGTATAACGTAATGATTATAAAACAGGGCTGTTAAGCTTTTGACTTGCGCAAATGGTAACTTGTAGCGTCGTCCACGTCCACAAAGAGCCCTCTCTCCCCCTTTGGCGCTCGAGATGAAGGGATTTCTTATGACGTAACTAATGAGCGGCCTTATGATTGTCGCGTTTAATTTTATAAAGTTCAGATACACATTTCCCAACAAGCGATTACGGGAGGGCAATAATGGAAGCATAAGCGGCATACCCCGTCAAAGAACATGCCCACTTCCGAATTTTGAAATGCCCGTCTCTTTCGTCTTTCTTTGTCATTCAATAGTTGTTACAATCCGGGGTAACAAGGGTATGACTGCGCCGAACATTCCCTCTTAATAGGTAAAATAGTATGAAAGTATGAGTCGCATCTGTTTTTTGAATACAAAATCAGCATCAGCAACCACAAATTATATGGAAACGACACCAAGAACGGCAAAATCCTTCAAGTATGGAATTTCCAAATTTTAAACAAATTATTGAACGATTAATGGCCTATTTACACACTAGAAACTGTTTTAACATCAATATAACATTTCTAGCGTGTAGTGCACGTCCAAATTAGCGGGAATCGACATCCGAAACATCACGCAGGGTTAAAACTATCAAATTCAAAATTTAACCATTATTATGAAAATAATCCAAATTTGGGGCCTAAGGATCAGATATTCAACTATTTTAATGCCGCCATTGGCACGCAAGATTCTAAATCATTCAGAAACGACCCCTAGAACGCCGAAATTCGCCAATTTTTACAGGTTTAAAACCTTGAACACCCTTTTGAACAAAAGTATTCAAATTTTGAACCCACACGACAATTTCGGTGGGTGTTACGGGCCAAAAGTTTTATTTGGACCTAGTGAACATGTGTACCGAGTTTCATGCTTTTATCACAAAATGCAGCGAAGAGAAGATAACAGGATGATAATGGAAATCCTGATTATTTGAAGACTAAGCATCGACCCAAAGCGATATCGCAATATTTTTCTAATTAGACAATTGAATAGACCTTCACATTTGTCATTCGACCCAATTTTTTATGAGATGTAAAGGGATGGAATGAAAGATTTGAAAATAAAGTTCAAGTTGGTACTTCTTCGATATAAATTTGAAGTGTTCGAGCACTTTTTTGTTAATTATCCGCAAAATTAGTGGATGAAAATTTTTCTTGGGACTAAAATGGTCTGTTCATTCGTTAAGTGTAAAGACCCTAACGTTAGGTACCGTGTTACACGTCTACTTCTTTGACACTTGTGCAGTAAATTTAATTAAGCCGTCATTTTTGTAGTAACGACATTAGTTGTATATGCTTATGCAAACAACTGAAAGCCTTCGCCAAATATTTAATTTGCGTGTTAATTTAACCTCAACAATGTGTATGACCAGTTTTACATTTATTTTATGCATCAAGTCAGGTTTGAAGACATCATTTATGTGCACACATTCTTTCACATTTATACCAAGAATAATTGATAAACAGAAAACATGTCTCTTCATAAAACCTACAGAAATACGTAAGAGTTTCATGGGGATGTCTGTTATGTTAATGATGTTGGTTCAATTGGAGCAAATTTAAAGCCGAATCTTAAAATCATGACACTTTTGGGCTATAGTTACAAGAAAACTAGCACTTGAGTTTTTCAATTGAACAACTTTTCTGGTTAAAATTCCGTACACTATCCTTATTTTGATTATTAAAATACTTAATTTTCAAGAAAACACTTTGGAAACAAAAGATGTTTATATGTTACAAATAAGTCATAAACTTTTTGCAAACCAGTTTTGAATGATTCTCGGAATTATTAGTCTTCATGAAAACCAAACAACAAAATAAACAATAAATCAGTAGTGCTAATAAGCATTATTTATGTTTCTAGCAGATCGCGCTTTACTGTATTTGAAGAAGGCATTATGGTAATGACTTTAAACCAAATATTTAAATAAAACAATTGATGGTTGATGCAACTATCGTCTTTTGTTTCCAAGGCACTCTCTTTAAGGCTGGACAGTACACCCGTTCCGTTGCCCGAAAACGCTTGATTTCGTTCCACGATATCTGAATTCTGAGTGAAGATGCAGAAGGGGTAAAATATTCCTGTGAAAGGTGAATCCTTTAGCTAGACAATAACGACGGGATTTCTTGAAATGTGTTGATTTTTTTAGGGATAACTGGAGGCTGTTAGGGTTCCAACTTCGTTTATAGATAAGTTATCTTGGAAAAACGACTTAAAAGTTTACTTCGAGAGCGCGAAAAGATAGTTTCCGCCGCACCCCTTGTTTTATACAGATAGAAAATGTGCATTATAATTGGCCTAAGGCTAAGGCCGGATGTCCACCGCATCGGAACGACCAAGATCGGTGCGATATGAATCGTCCGATAAAGATCGCGCGCGTGCGCTTCTATTGAAGCCTGTCCACAGGCTCGATTTTTGTCGGGACCGATCGAAATCGCAACCGACTATTTTCTCCCGACGCGACGCTCTTGCACGATCATTTGTCGGCAGTAGTGTGTCATAATAATCAAAAGTGCTGATAATCTTTCTTCTACCGTGACACATCTTCTGTTGGTGTCCCTTTTGGCAATTCATGGTCGAGCAATGTCAGCCAAAAGGAAAAAACTACTCTGGGACATACGATACATACATTTAAATTTGTGTTCATAATTCCCAAGTTTACGGGCACAAATGAAAGCACCTCTTTTTCTATTATTAGTTATGTACGGATGTACCGAATAACTGTGGCGGCGAATTTTCTTTCTCCTGTGGTGCAAAAGCATGACAACTGCTTCGTCTTCACTTGACATTTATATGTCAACTGTCAACCCGATAAAAATCGTTCGAAAGGCGATCGACCTATGGACATGAATTGCCAATTTTAGTCGGCCGGATCAATCTGGATACGACTACAGTTGGACCGATCTGCGTCGCCCCGATTTGGTGGACATCCGGCCTAAGACTATCGAACATAAATGACCAAATTTGGGGACTGACAATAGGCAACTTTACATACTCCGTTCTGTATGTACTGTCCAGCCTGAAAGTATAACTTTTCTGGCCAGATTGACTGACAGTGTCCACTAGTGGCTTCTCCTACATTTTGACGGTTGACAACAAGCTTTATTAAGGATTCGATCACTGTAAATGAGACATTTATTACCAAGCTGTACAATATGCTCACATGTATTACTATTGAATGTACATTTTGAGAAATGGGTAGCCTCGGCGAAGGGCTGACGCTTCGCCTGTGCATATCTTCTCTCTTCGGTAAAACGTAGGTAGGTACTTTCCCGCTTCGTATACAAACTACTATTTCTGAATATTGATCCTGGAGCCGGCTAAACATCTCAACGTGTTTGAGTATAGCTAAGGTCTTGCAGAACATCAGTCTTAGTCGTCAAAGTTGTACCTTCAGAAGTTAAATTTCCGTACAGCCGTCCACACTCCAATCAAAGATGTAAATTTTGTAAAATGTGTGAAGGTTGCCTCGATATGGTTGACTAACAGAGAATCCGAAAATTGAAAATGTAATTATTAAAGCGATTTAGATTAAAAGAAAGTTGGTCTAATGAAATTAATACACGATCAAAAGGTGGTTTGCGTGTCTGACAGTTTGGCCAGCTGTTTGAAACAACCCTTAAATGAAAGGACATAAACATGAAAGCTATAAGAAAATCGGAAAACCGTCTGGACAACAATAGACCGTCGTCTGAGGGCGAGATTTAGACCAAAGAAAATGTTCTGTAGTCACGACTTTTACGATCTACCACTTGGGGAATTTTTACACCCGCGTAACACCGTAATTTTGTGTTATAAAACTGGCATCACCTGTATTTCCACTGTGAGTCATGAGCTTAATAATGCACACCACTATAATAGGCAGTGCTTGATTCAAAGGGAAGCTAAGAAAGGTATTTCCTATGTTGCATTACGTTTAATTAAGGACATAAAGCGATACCTGCCTCGTCTTATTTTCCGAAGGGATTTTTTCGGGCGCATTAAAAATGTTTGCGGGGAAAAACGAGCGTTGAAGAATGCTTAATTGGGATTTTTAGTCTAAACTAAGACTACCTTTTTAGTCATTGGGTGTATCTCGAGATTCAACCCCTAGGGCTGCTACCCTCTTCATATAATTAACTGTTCGCGGTCGACCGCAGTCTACCAATATCTCATTAACCTCGGGGATACACACCTCTTCGGATTCTTCATTGTCTGTTTTGTTATCACGATACACAGTTGCTAAACAAACTCTGAATTAAAAGCCACCCTTATTACAAAAATAGGACAAAAAGGTTGTATTTTAAAGAGATTTTGCTTACCTGCATTGTGTGTGCGCGCTTGAGATACAAATAATATTAAACTTTTAAATATTTTGCTGGAGCGTGTCGCAAATGGGTCATTAAAAAATTACAACACTATGCTCTTTAGAAAATATGTCAAAACTGTTCTAAAATTAAAAGATGAATGGGGTAAATTTAACTTAAAAGTAACCGAATACGCATCTTTCATAATTGACAACGTTGTAGTTACCTACATCAAAGATTATAAACGAAAACAAAATGTGCTATTTGTCTATGTCGTAGCTATTGTACCTACCATTAGTTGGTAGTGACGGACATTTTGTACTATTGTGACACTTCCTAACTTACCTTTGAAAATATATGAAACTTGTCAATTACAATAATAGAAATTATTTAATCTTTGTGTTTAATGGCATACGGTAAAGATAAAATTAAAGGACATTTAAAAGTGGAAAAGGTGAATTTTATCTCTGTGGATAAATAACCACGGTTTCGGGTATTACTTTCTCGAATTTTGATGTTGGTTTCTTTGGATTCACCGTTAATACGAATTTTCCTTCTGCCAAAATTGGCATTCGTCACGAAGATATAACGTACAGGGGCAGTGCAGGAGGGTTAGCTGTATCGTATAGAATACATAAGATCAATTCATTGCAGAAGAAAATGTTACCCAATTGTATAAAATAGTGGTTGGTTATTTTTAGGGATTTTGGATATTGATTTTTTTAAATAATTTTAATTTTTCCTGAAGGAATCGACCCATGAGAATTATTTGCACGAACAGATTTGTATGATAAGGATCGGGACCAAGCAAAGGAATACCATTCCTTTGATTGGATTAAACTTTTGATTCGTATTCAAGGGGTGTGTCTATTTTGAACAGGTGAATGCACCACGAGATCAATAAATAGGTGTTGCATTTTTGGTATTGATCGCTTGTGCTTTACTTAATATATTCAATCAACTAAAATTTATTGGAGTTCAATCAAACTAGAGCATTAGATTTTGAATTTCAGAGGCCAAACTTCCGCAAGGTAAGGGGCATAAAAAACAATTTCTTCTTCAAACTTCACTAAATTAAGACATTTTGTCAACGTACGGACGTCTAAAATGTTAAAGAACGACGCGCTCACGGCTACCTATTACGATCGGATTATTTTGTCATTATTGTCACTTTTGAAGAAAAATATCTTATGGCTAGTCAGTATTTTCAAACCCCGACTTGGAATAAAAAGTATCACTTTAACTACTTATAATGTAATATACTATTATTACTGAGCTAGCCCTGGGTAAATTAAAAATTAATATTGTCATATTAAAATTTTTACCAGTACCGTAGTGGCTCAATTTTATTTTATGTAAGTTTCGATCAAAAAAGATTAAAGCACAAATGCCAAAGAAAAGAGCACAAACTAGTGCAACTTTACATGTTAGTTTTTTAATTCAATAAAACCTCCACAAAACTTATAAGAGCTATACGAACAAAAATGTGGTGACTCAATTTAGAAGAGAAGCAAATTGTATTTTTTTCCTTGATAATCTTGTAAAAGAACCGTTTCCTAAAAAAGAAGATGTGCACTACACATTAGGGGTTGTATTTATAATAGTTATCAATCATGCTAATCCTCTATGATTCGTGTCTCGTCTCGTAACTTGTCTCGTCGCAATATGATCTCCTTCCCTTATTATGAAAAAATGATAGGGGTCGCTTTCTATACAAAGATGGTTTTGCTAATCATTATACAGGGTGACAATTTGAAAACTTACCACCCCCCATATCTTAGTAAATAAACGAGATATTTAAAAAAATCAAAATCCGTTTCGGTAATTCGGAAGGAGAATCACAATGACATAGTTGGCGACGCACACCCCCTGCGCCCTAGCCACCCCAACTTTTAAATCTTAAATAGTGACTCCCCATGTGTGATACGTCGTTGGAAAGCTCTGAAAAAATGCTTTCCAACCATACCAAATAGCATTACATTTAGGTTAGTAATTATCGTGCAAATCAAAAAATAAACATGGAAAATCGTATTTAACTTGAACTTCCAAACCCGACTTGACAGCAACTCATTTTTGATCGCCAGTTATAATCTATTCTCAAACTCTTGTCGAACCTTTTCAAATGTTGGTTTTGCAATATTTCGACATTCTTGAATTATTCTCTGTCAGTTCGTCTAATGTTCGCCGGTTGCGTTTTAAATACGACAGATTTCAAATGTATCATATTAGTTTATTTTTTGATTTGCACGATAATTACTAACCTAAATGTAATGCTATTTGGTATGGTTGGAAAGCATTTTTTCAGAGCTTTCCAATGACGTACCACACATGGGGAGTCCCTATTTAAGATTTAAAAGTTGGGGTGGCTAGGGCGCAGGGGGTTTGAGGGGGTGCGTCGCCAACTATGTCATTGTGATTCCCCCTCCGAATTACCGAAACGGATTTTGATTTTTTAAAATATCTCGTTTATTTACTAAGATATGGGGGGTGGTAAGTTTTCAAATTGTCACCCTGTATGTAGTTCATTACACAAGCAAGAGATAGAACAAATTACACAATTCAACGGTTTCTCCTTCATGTTACTGTGTCATAAAATAAGTATTCAGAACAGCTGTACCCAGAAAGTAATAGTAATATAAATCGTTAAAGGGAAAGATAATTTTCAAAATCGTGACAATATAAGGCAATTAATATACCTTTTATTCTACCAGCAATCTTCAATTTTCACATCTAGTCATCTGTGTCTATAAACTGTGTGAATCTTTAAGCAATTAAAAACATACCTACTGATAAAAACGCTAATCGAAGGTAGACAGTTTATAATTTTAAGTAAGTAATGAACGTGTTTAGTAATAAGAGCTTGATTAGCTTCCAAGGAATTAATTTAATGAGTCACCGATATGCAAATCGAAGCGGTATACTCTCAGAGAAACACGAATTGATAAGCAGTACAAAGTCTATTAAGGTAAAACCCATACGGAATAGCAATTAGAAATTCGAAGAGATTAGGGAAACGTTTACTGAAATCCCATTCGATTTGTATTTCAAGGTCGAAACCGACACGCCAGCATCTTTCAAATGTTTAATTTGTACGTAGCCGCCCTAAAGACATTCAGATATGGAAGATGAATTAAAATGATTTATTTTACGGTGACACACAAGCATCCGTGCAGGTATCTTTTCGGAGTATCATAGACCATCTTAAGAATGGATTAGCAGCTGTGGACAGGTTATTGTTAACACCTTGTGACGAATTGCAGCGGCAAAGCTTAGGCTTGGAATGTTGATGTTGATACATCCGTATGGAGCCACAGAGGTCGTCTGTGGAGAGGCACCTTCTCGGTCAACACTGAATTACTAGAAATAAAATATTATATTTTTGGGATAGTTGTATTCCCTTTCCCTATAAGCTGTTTTACCTTATATTTTAAATGAAAATACTTGAATGTTATGTCGAAGTTATTCGCACGCACAGGGTTGGGGATTTCACGATTTATTGTTGTTGGCGATCATTTTTTAAATGTGTGGAATTCCACATATTGCAAAAAATTCATCAAACGAAGGTTATTATTATTTATTAGTCACGCGTTTTGTGGAAATATTCGTCCCAATATTTCATCAATGACGAGCAATAAATAAGTGATTCAAGGACGTAGCCAATTAACCTGTCAACGTAATTACCACAAAAACAGCAATGAGATTATATCAATACGTACAAGTGATGATGGCAGCAACCACCAACTAATAAATTATAGATGGCCACTTTACACTTTCGGTGTAGAAATAGTTCGTTTCTCTTTTTTTCGGTACTTTTTGTTGATAGCTTGTTTGTTTAACAGCTGGGATCTGAATTGAAAGCCTTCCTACTACTGTAATTCAAATTCGGTAACAAGAAAATTGAAAAAATTTGAATGTATTTACGAACCCTGATTCTATTTGCTCCGAATGCAACGCAGCCCTAGCGAACGTGAGAATCTTTTGATGATTTTCGTAAATATCTTGAGAATTATCGCATGCACCGAAAATATTCCGACCCATTCTTTTAAAGACGATAAAATTACCTACTCTATAGGTATAATGAGTCCTGAGAATACATCCCTTCAAATATTCGATAAATTTTTCCAAAAATTGACAAAATCCGCTTTTAGTCATCTGTTTGTTATAATATAATAGATGCTCCTATACTCCTATAATCCGGGCATACTTCCTAATATTGCAGCGAACCTCTAGAAGAAAAAGTAATTTGGCCACGGAGGCTACAATTTCTACTCCAAGAGTGTGACTTTTACTGAAATTTGATTCTAGAGGTTTCCGAAAATCAATCTGGTACACGAATATACTCGCATCTCCTCTTTTTGTTTACAAATCAATTTTCTTGGTAGGGTCTACCACAGTTTATCATTGTCTATAGGCTTTCATTTCAATTCATGCTTAAATGCAATTTAATCAAACGAGTAACGATAAATTCTTATACGTAATTTATTTTTCCAGAAGTCGAAACTCCTTCATGACGAATCCACAGTACCGTAGAAAATAAATTATTGTATACACATTGTGACTTGTAGCAGTGAACTACCTACTATTGTTTCTGCATGCAAAGAAGAGCATGCGGCAATTGTGTATTCAACAATGATGACTTTTTTTTCTAATGAAACCGCAATACGTTATCTACGAAGAGCTTATTATCTGTGCACCTGTACCTTACAGTTCTTAAAGCATGATTTGCTACTAGGGAATGCAATCCCGCAGCAAAATCTCGATCCCGGTATTTGCGGGATTGTTAGATCTTAATCCCGCGGGATCCCGGTATTTACGGGATCCCGCAAAACTTTAAATAAATTGGTAAATAAAGAATTCTCTGCGGTTAACTTCTGTATTAAAATAAATCGCTAATTATCACAATGTTTAACAAAAAAGTACCTTCAGCTTAACTTAGAACTCAAAAAAACCTCACCTGTAAAGCGCAAAAATGCGAACTTCTAAAGTGCCTCAAAAATCATAGTACATTTTTAACGAAAAAAGTTTAACAATTATTTAAAAAATAACTTCTCCGTTATGCGTTTCATTAACAAAGTAAACAGAGTCGTCCCCTTGGTCGACAAATTCCTCAGTCCCGGAAATCCCGCGGGATCCCGTTTCATTTATGTGCTGGATTAATCCCGAAAAAATGCTGCGGGATCCCGGTATTTCATTCACTATTTGCTACTAACGGGCGATCAAACATGAGTGGTGGTCGAGTCGCTCTTGGAAGTTCAAGTTAGGTACGATTTCCCATGTTAACAAAAATTCCGACTCGACACAAACTCATTTTTGATCGTATAGTATAAGTACGTAAATGGTCAATTAAGTTCAACATCTCCACATATTTCATTATAAATGTTTCATTATCCAACTTCACTCACTTTGGGGGTAGCCTTTCTCGTGAATATAACTGACTTTAAAATCTGGTTGTGTCATCGTTCTTCAATGCTTTGTTTTCCGTAGGCAGATGTGTCCAGAAACATAATTTTCCTGCCTGTTTTGATATTTCTAATTAAAATTAAATTTGTTAGAATGCCCAAAATATTCTTAAACTTTCGCTTACAGGTTTTCGTTTAGTGTGGTTATGACACGTATACAAGGTATGGATGGTAAACTTAGTGTCTATGGCAAGAAACAGAGTACCCAATTAAAAAATCTCCATTTTCGTTGTCCAGTCAAGAATTGCAGTGAAATTTTTTTATCAAAAACCCCCAGAGACCAAATTTCGTCGAAATTAGAAATTTTTTTCGCACCTTCATTTAGGGGTGCGCCCTTTCATGGTAGGAATTTTGAAAAAAAGAATTTGCACAATCGGGAATCAAAACCTATTCAAAGACGTGTCACCAGTCTTTCTAACTCTTACTTGCTGAAAAAAAATTAAAGAAGAAATGCAAATTTCACCACTTTTTTCAGGGTGACTCCAAAACGAAACACGTTGGGACCTCGGTTTATTTGGATAAAGTGCTTGTTTTGATCTTCTGTACCATCCAATTTTTTTACATACTTAGATGTAACACCCTGTATAATAATAAGATAAACACACAAAGACCAAAACTGGTATTTTTTTCCAAATTAACGGAGGATCTAAAATGATAGAGCTCATGAATTTGACTAGGGTTTTGAGTATGTCCTTTTCGGTTTTGTAAAATGTTCTCATAATTACAAACCCCAAATTAGGCCACCCTTAAACGCGAAAAAAGCAATGCAGTTCAAAAATTTTCCAGATACTAAGTCCTGTAGATCAGAATTTTTGTCATCCCCTCTTAGTTATGCAAACATTTTCATAAAAAAAAGGTCTAGTCGAAATCCTTTAATTCCATTCTCCTAAAGTGTAAGGAATGGTTTATGAGAACTTTTTGGGGTAACTCCCAAACGAGCCATTTTTTGTATCAACCCCTTTTTTTGACACTTAATTTTTACACCTTGTGCGATTAAAAGACTAAACGGGGCTCGACGTCGATTATCGAGAGAAAGGGCCAATATTGCATTTTTTTAAATGGAACAATCAATGGAACATTATTAGTTCTTTGCTTAATATTAAGCAAAATTATAAGAAGCATAATGTACCTAAATTCATTGCTGTCATTTGAAAATGAACACTATTGTTTTAAAGTTTATTGAAAGAAGAACAATAATTAATGGCATAACGAATTTTCTTTAAAAACTTGTGATTCGATTTAAGTAATCATATGTGACAGAGGCATTGAAGTGTAATAATATCAAGTGATTCAAAAACATGTAATTCGATATTAGAAGCAATGATACCCAATTTCCCAATCTACCAAATTTTTTTAAATTGCTATGAAAGGATTTGCAATCTACGATTAATAATGTGATGTGGATTTTGCATTGTTTATTATTTGTGATTAATAATTCACTGTAATTGTGCATATGTTGAAATTGGAAACTTTCTGTTTGTGAATATCTATGTCTTATTATAAATTTATCGTTTATGTACTTCCTTGTTTGAAAAATTTAAAGGTGTTTGTGTCATTAGAATCTATCCTTGCATGAAATGTGTTACAAACTTCGCGTGCTTTGAAGTGCAACAAACTTTCATGACTTTACTAAGAAGGTTTGCAATATTCCCATCATAAACTTAATATATTGTAAATCGATTCATTGTAAAATACTGATTAGCTTTGCAATTAATTCGCATTTATATTACAACTATGTAGGTAATATATAAATATTTTATGTTTATTTTGTAATTTGAAGATACACATGAGACAAATTATCCATTATGTGATTTTAAACGCATGAAGTAGTCGTTTTGTATTAGTGGAAATCAAGAAAATAAACAACATTGAAATGAGAATCTGAAGAACGTGGTGTGACTGTGAGAATAAAATAAAAATCTTTTATAAAAGTATTTTGCACAAGATACTCAGTGTAGTTTATGTAGCAATTAATACTTTTAGCTTGACGGTTTGCAATTTAATGGCTGTCTTTATTAATGGTGTACATTTTTTCACATACTCCAAACCTTGTAACCCTATGCGCCAATTACTCTCTGAAAAGGAACTAAAATTGTCTTGTGACACTGATACCTTATTTTTAGGTAATATACTGAGAGCCAGTCTTCAAACTAAGGCCTCTTAAGATTTATACATGGATAGACTTGATTAGTCAACTGTTAATTTAAGCTAAGGGAGCAAATAATAAAACGTGAATTTATGGAGTGAACTAATCTTGATCAGATACAGTTTGTTCTCACATATATCCATCAGGAATGAGAGATGGAGCTATTCGAGTTTATGGGTTCAGATGTGTCGTGTCTTCTCATTAATTTTAATGGATCAGTCATAGTGCTAAAAATTTAAACATTTAATAACTAAGTTTAATTTCCATACTAAACCACTTATGCCCTGTATTATGACGGAGAGAAACCTTTGTTTTCAGCATGTCAATATGTTACCTGCCTTTTTTTGGATGGGCCGTAATACCACTCATAATTTTAGATTGCGTAATTTTGAGTATCTCATGTTTATGATAAAGAGTAGTTATGCTATAGATGGTACCTATTTGTTTAAATTGAATTTATTTGATTTGATATTTTAATTGATAAAATTTTGCAGATGTTTTCTTTCTATAAAATTTCCACATCTTTATAGATTATTTGTGTGTGTTAAAAGTTAATGAGTGGCGATAAGGTAGATAATAATTGATAACAGATTGTTTTATTTTGTGAAAACAGTGTGCCTTGGGAAAAGTGGAAGTGGTTCAAGATAACACGTTGGTTATAAAAGCTGCAGGAAAAAATGAAGTGGAGGCTTAGAGACGCTTAGACATTCTCAGTGTGCCGGCATAGGGTTGGCGTATGCGCAAACAAGTAGGTCAAAGTGCACCAGAATCGGTGTTACTATACTACTCACGTGCGCTAATTACACCTCGTCCGATAACTAAATTTATTGCAAAACACAAGATGCGCCCACATCAAACTATCTTAACTATCTTAAAATTCAAAGAAGAAAATAATACCCAATTACAAATAATTGTTACTTTACTAAATTGAAATATTCCTCATATACAGGATGTCTCCTCATTCTTTTGTGCTATTTAGACCGAAATAAGGTATAACGTTTTTGTAATAAACACCTGTGTCCAGATTCTATTGGAGAACGTTGATGACAAGAGCATCTCGATAGTAACGATAGTCAGGCAGCAATAACAAAGTGCTGAAGATGCAAGATGCAAGGATGGGGAGAAAGAAAAGACACCTCTGCGCATACCGTGCCATTGTGAGAAGATGCTTTTTTAAAGACACATAAACCTTAATGGAGTGATTATAAAGGTAGAGAGCACAATAGGCCTCAACGTCGCGGTACAGGAACCAAACTAGGATATTACCTTCAAGTTATTAAAATATTAATAACAAATTTGACAAAATCGCTTCAGAAATAAGAATCGTACGCACATGTAATGTAAGAGAAAGACACCAATCGGAAATATTATAGGATAAATTAAAATATTTCGCATGATATACGAACGCTTAAATTACTATTTAAATACTGCTATGTGTAATGGTATGCGGCCAACTTCACCACCCACAAAATACATGTCCAGCTAGCTCAAACAAATCAAAATTGAAACTTGGAATTTTTATAATCTCCTTTTTTTATAATTTCTCATCGTACACTTCCGGTATTTGCTACAATATCAACTTAAATTAACAATTTGGACGACTCTGTACCCTCGATCAACTTCTAAAAATTGCAAAGGAAACGCTCGAATAAAAGTAGCGTAAAGAATCATACGCTTGCCAACCGTCGCGAATCAGCTATCTTGCAGCGTCCTGCTTACAGTATTCAACGAAACACCACTTACATAATAAAATAAAATCTCATCTGGTTTTTACAGATAAAACGCTAATTAGCCTTGATAACACCAGCCTCGACAGAACGCGTCTCCATTTACGCAAAACTGACGCGCACATCGTTAAATATCATTAATCTCACCTTTCTCTGCTAACAGCGATAAAAAGCACTTGCGTTAAGTGTATCTCGTCTGATAACAAAAACTTTTAGCGCAAACGACCAGATGAACTTACATTTTAATACGCAATTCACGTTTTACACGTAAATAAACGAAACGCAATGCAAACAATTCTAAAAGGAGAAATAACGCTACAGAAATTCAAATTCAAATGAAATAAACCAATTCTGTGCTTATTCATAAGTAACCCCCCAGATTTACTCTACTAAGTTGAAATACTTCTCATACACAGAGCGTGCCGTCATTATTTTAACGGAAATAACGTCTACAGTACATGTTGTCGCTTAAATACACTTCTTCACCGATCGACAGATAGCGGATCCACCCTAAAGAAGCGAGGAGATTGGGACTGTTTCATAATTTACGTTGTAGTGAAATTTTGTTTTCCGATTAACTACATGAGAAGAGTTCGGAATATACCTAATGGCATTCAGAGTTTAGCTGGGGTATATTATTCACGAAAGAAAATTCCTGTATCATTAAGTTTGGTAATTATTTCGATTATCTGTAATTTGACTGTATTGAAATTTTGTTGATTGACGCCTTGGTGTCAGTATATACGAGGATTAATCGTTTTTTCTTAGGGGGAATACTTAGTGCAATTTGAAAATATCACACAAAATGAGCTTTTCAGACAGCTGAATTTACGTTAGTCGTTACGCGCTAACTTAGAACTTGATCGTAAGGAATTACTTAAAATCGCACAAATTCAATTAAGAATCCTTACCACCGAGTAAGTATTATGTTGAATTTAATTATTATTAATGATAACTTCTTCAGGAGATGTACGACATCAAACTCTAGCCTAGACGTCAACTCGTTACAACTTGTCACGATTATTAAGATTATTTAAATATTTCCCAACACCTACATTTGATTCAATTATGCACGCCTTTTATTTGAACACAAGATTAACATTAAGTAAATGAACAAGTTCTTTGTACTTTTTTCAATATCATGATTGCGTTAAGAATGTTGTGATGCTGTCAATATTCATGAATTAGTATTATTAATGATGATTGCGTAAAGCCTTTTCTCAAACGCCATTATATCCTATCGTGACCTTTGCACTGCAGCCTTATAATTATAACATCATCACCAGGTACCTATAATTTCCTCTCGATACCTTTTTCGACATTACGCTGCTATGGCGTTATTCACGCTTAGGTATACCAGTAATTATAGGAATCGCTCGTAAAATGCCTGCTTTGTAAATTAAGCAATCATTAATTTTTAAACTTTCTTTGGTATACCTTTATGTTCTCGAAAGTCCATCGGGAACTTTTCACAATTAAATTAACCTACGAAGTTGGTATTTTAAGCACAAAATAAAGTTGAGCCATATAATTTTAATAACTCGTTTAAATTTATTACGAGAATTTTAAACAGGTTGTTAAATCGAACAGAAAATTTTGATGGACCGCTAAATAGTAGTTTGCAGCCGTAAAATTTTCCATTAATATTCTCTTACATGCGTAATTTTCTTATATTAGGTATTTTTAATTCATCTCGATTGTAACATTGATACTTATCTCTCGACAACTGATCCTCTTCACAAGAATTAAATTTCATCTTGTAGTAAGACATCTACCAGTTTATTGATACCCAATGCCAGATTACACAATGTTCTACAAATCTTATAGCTACTGTACAAGGCTTATAAGGAGTTGATGGACCCTGTTTGCTTTAGTATATAAGCACAGATTACGTACAAGGAAGAAGTGCTTCCTCCCAATGTTAATTGTTTTATGGCCTTGCTAATTGTATTCAATAATAAAAACACTAGCTGATCTGAGATTATGTTATAAATTAAGATTCCTTCCTCCAAACACATAGCCCTCTTTAAATTTATTCTTAATTTTCATGCCATTGTGTGCTTAAAATTTTAGGGTTTTTTCTTCTAGCAATTTGGCAATATGTTTTGTTTTTTCCACTATCAATTTACACTGGTGCCAATTTTTTGAATGTGTCAACCGGGACTATAGGGAATGGAACAGTGCTGTTATTACAATTACCAAACACAACGACCATGGTCGCAAATAAGTAAGCTGAAAATTTTAACAAGCTCAAAATTAGAATAAATAATGTGTAAACGATAAAACAATAACCAAAAAATTCGAATCTTCGAAAACTTGAGGTGAGTGACGAGTTTCAAAATATCTATAAAACTCAAGTAAAAAAAATGATTTAGAATCTATCAAAGAGAACGATGAATAACTAAACTATGTTATTAAATTAAGTATTTGGGTATACTAATTACAGGAAATTACGCATTTGACTCTTTAATATGTTTAAACCGCCTATTGGAGCGGTTTGGCTTTGTCAAAGTTTTTGTGACATTATTTTCCTATTAAATCACCTTTATTATACTTTCGGCTGATGCATTCATTAAGCCAAAGTGTAAAATGCTGTTTGATTAACGCTATTTTGACGAGTGGAAATTTATTGCACATAAAAATAGTAGCGTTATTTCTAATTTTCTGTCACGGTCGACCAAATCAATCAGCGCAGCAAGGTTTCTAGGCTAAAAGTTACAATGTTCGTCCGTTCCACTTCAGTACCATCAGTTCTACATCAGTTAAAATCAAAAAGTATTTATTGAGGAAGGCATCCATAAAATTCTACTAACAGTCTAGACTACGCTTTGTCTATTCAAGGACACGATATTGTAACGGTTTTGTAAGGGTATCAATAATGAAATTATTGTCGGTTATGGCTAATCGGAAGATGAAGAAGATTCACAGAAATAAGCTTCAAAATCATAATCTATGTTTAATTTTTTTAATTTATAAATTTAAAAATCAATTAGGTACATTCCCAAAGCCTGTAAAATAATGCTTCACCGTGCAACACCAAATAGGTAACTCCTCCTGCACTGTGTCCATATCCATACATGCATTTTGGTGTAGATAATGTAGTATTAATTAGAATGAGATAAATTCCGTTTTAATGAAGACTTAATTACTTAAGCCAATTTAACCTCACAAATACAAATCTAAGGATATCTAAAAAATATTTTTGACCATATTTTTCTATTATATGTAAGTAGGTACACTAACTGAAATGAAAAACGCATAATCAAAGTTTTCACAGCCAACTTCGTTTTTAACGAGGTTTTTAAGAGTCTTCTTTACCTAAGCGCAACTTTTTTACATTATAGTGTGTAGATGATTATAGCTGCAAGAGATAAGTTTATATTCTTGCTTTGTCAACTCCTGTCTTGGTCCTTAGTTAGTTCCCACCGACACTGTGCAGCGGCGCCACTTGTTACACTCAAATTGTTGATTTAACGCCCGCCAAGATACAGACTTTATTTACAAAAATTATGATTTCATTTTTTGGGGTCATGTTTAGAAGTAACTTATCTAAAAAAACTGTCGGTTTACTTTTTCCATAAATCGTCTTGATCGAGAGTAAAAAAATAAAACAGATTAGCGCAATAATCGGTGCGAAACATCTAATCTTTAAACAATCGGTATTCAGTTGCTATAAACTTTAAAAAAAAAATAGTCCGAACATTTTGTAGATAAAGGTCTAAATTTATAAAATAGTTCTTAAAAAAAATTGTTTTTGGAAAAACAAATAGAGTTTTTATGGCGGGCGCTCTTATGGAAATTTACATTGGATGCAGTGGGTACAGAAGACTCTTAAGTTATAGGCTGACTTTGCAAATTTTCGAATTTCAGATCGCCTTGCATGTAGAACTCTGAGCTATGCAAAAACTTATTCAAAAGATGAAAACGGATTACGTAGATCGGTGGTGTACTGGATTCTTTATAAGCGTCACCGCCCCCTTTATAAAAAAATATTACTTACCTATATAGTTTTATTGAACACCCATTTTTTATGTTTTTAATTTCATAATAATAAATATAACAATGACAAAAAAATTAATTGCGCGACAATTGGTCATCATCCTGGTTCCGTAAAGTAGATGTGATAGGAGCCTTCTTCTACCGGCAATACTTTCGAAGACACAAGTTCAAAAGCAGCACTCACGGGAACAGGAATGCTGTTTATTACGAATCTTCCTTTTTTATAGCTCCGGTAAGGTAAGAACGGTACGCCCCGAATGGATAATATGGCAACGCTTATTTTGTATTAAACTCGAAATTTGAAAAAAACTGATCCCTGCCGCCTTCGACCACCTTGATGGTAAATAAGTGCACACAACTTGAACAATCACCTTCAAAAACAAAGTTTGAATATGATCGTGACTCAGTTAGAAGACTTTCGATATTTAATATTGAAAATGGAAAACTGGACTACTTCTCCTAACCGAGTCCCTACACGAATTTTTGCTTTTATATCAAACAGATAGAAAATAATTGCATCGAATCGTTCAACAATATTTTTAATTCGACGACTTCTAAAATTGTAACTTAGATACCTCAAGAGACAACGTAAATGTAGGATCCTAACACTATCATCTAGGAGGTCCGAGTCTGGGAGAAGGTGAGTGGTATAATAATTGACGTATTTATCTCTGTTTCACTACAGTACCTTTTTAAGTTATTGCATGTTGATTATCAATTACTTAGAGGTAAAGAATACTATGCCTGTGGAATGTGTGTTTGTGTAGGCAGTTAAATACCGCCCCATTGCCATTAATTGGAACAGGATTGTCACTCGACCAATGTTGGAAGGTCTCCTATTTCGCAGGCGCGCACATGCCGGTAGCATGTGGTCCTGGTCTGGCTTTATGTTGAGTCTTGCACCTAGATATACAGTGTGTCTGTATGTAGCTGAGCACTTGGCAACTGTTATTGTGCATGAGGGTTACGTAGGCCCCCCTCATGGGAGTTACGTTTTCAGTATGAGTGCTTCCGGAACAAAGCAAGTCACGGTATGAGTCGCCTGGCGTGATAAGACTCTTGAAGACTCTCGTTTAGTACCACGCATGGGGGTAGGGATTGCACAGGACATGAGAAGATCTTCTGTTCTCGTTGACCCAGCTACTAAGTGTAGCAAGTTTGAGTGTTGGTGAGTAACATGATTAGAGTAGCGTTGTAGCTGAATGCAAGACAAATGCGCTTCTTGTGTTTCTTGTAATTACAGTGGTCCAGACCGAGAGCATCCATGGGGACCGGGTACTGTTAGAGTCCTTGAGGATCCTGGGGTGAGTTGATTTATTGATTATATCGCTGTGCTCTTCGTGTATAAAGGAATTGACTGATCTTACGTAAATTATGGCATCGACGTGTATAAAAGATGTCATCTTTCTGTAAGCACCGTCTCTGTCTGTGAAAATGTAGACTGGGGCGCAGTTAACGCTTCCGTACTCCAAAAACGAATGCCTTTGATTCTCTCTTCTCTGGACCCGTTCCTATTCTTTTTCACATGACAAGAACACCCAAAAATGGCGCTAATTAGCTAACGCGGCCATCTTTAATGATTAGCTCATTTTATTCGTTTAGCCCCACGAACTACGCGCGCACTGCTGCTATAAATCAAACCCTGAAATCATTCAAACTACTGAAAAAATGAGTAAAAACTAAATTGATTTGAAGTGTGTTTTAAATAGGGAAAATAGTATAGACACCAGACAAAAAGTTCAGAATTTCCGATCATTATTGAAATAGTGTTGTATGTGACAATATACGATTATAATTGACAATTATCCGGAGTTTGTTTCGCGTTCTATAATAGTTTCAGCTTTGTGTAACTCGGGGCGAACTAATGTCCTGGTGGTTATTGTCCTGAGTAATTTCACTCGTTTCGCTTTCCCTTTCGTAAGACTGGTTCACTAGTCGAAGTAAGTATCGGTACATTTCACTCGAAGTAGTCGTCGAAGTATTTGAAATGGTGGTCGAAGTACTCCAATTAGTAGTACAACTACTTGAAGTACCTTTCAAAGTAGTCGAAGTAGTTCGGCAAAATGAAGCACGACGATGTTCGCGCAGACGCAAAAGAAGTTAATGTACAATTTTCTTGTTTCGTGCTTTTTTTCCAACTTTAAAGGATATATCTTCAAAATGGTCTTAAAAATTATGTGATAATTTTGAGTGCCCACGTAACCAGATAAATGAATCCGGGCTTCGAAGCTTATAAAAGTTAAACTTAAATTCAAAAGGTCATCTTCATTGAGATTTCGGACAAACTAATCACAGAAATTCCGCGTTTTCGTGTAGTTGAGAGCGTTGTAAGTGCTGAACAGCAACTCCTGCACGGCAAAAGATTATCATTATATAAAATACCAATTGAGAAAGTTTGCACCTCAAATGAACTTGTACTCGGTCCATAACTTACCAGTTTGAGCACCTACTTAATTTACGAACCTTCTTTTGTATGTTTTCTTACATTTTCTATCACTTCGGCATTCTGTATCAAAGAATTGTCAAAAACTTTATGCGAAATTCAAACATTCCTGTTTTTTTGGATCGCTTTGTATATTACCTAAATACCGATTGTTGGAGTTTGATCATTGCTAAATGAAAGCCCACACGTATGCTTATGTTTTGTTTTTAAACTATTATAATAAAAAAGAAAAAAAGTGCGTGGGCATTTTGGTTTCGGCGGCATTTATCAATAAATGAACGAAAGATGTCATTTTCAACAGACTCGCTTTGATAAAACGTATATGAATCGTAGGAGAACATTTTTTCAGAAAAACGGTTGGCTAAAAGTTAAGATTTCTGTGTGATTAAAGCGATGTGACATTGAACACCATAATATTATAATATAATAATTTTTCAAGTGATGGGGGAATTTACTGAAATTTTTATAGTAGACTCTTCTAGTAGAAGAAATACAATGTCGGATCATGAAAAAAGTAGTACTAGTATGCGGTAAAATTGGAAAATCAAAGAAAGTTGTAAAATATTGGTACACCCCGACAAAAATTAATTCGTTATCGCACATTTAAGACTTCGACTTGTTGATCATCAAAAAATATAAATTGATTCTGATTTGAAATCCTGCAGTTATGCCCTTTTAAACCTTGACATAAGCAGTAAACTAGAGGTATGTTGCACTGACAGACCTTCAACTACAACAATGAAATTTTTGTGTTCCCCACAAGAATAAGAGATCTAAAAGCATGGGTACACCCAACAGCTGTACTGATTAACACCAGAGCTGCCGTATGACCTTCTTTGATTTCTGGCACACGCGTCGCTTATCTGCGGGCTCCATCTTTTAACAAGTACTAATTCTTGAGTGATGTATCTGCCGTGAGAACGGCAAATATTCATCTACTACAAATTCAACATTCATTCAAGTTTTTGAATGAAATGTAACCGAAGATACAATCTTAATATTCCGAAATCGGTGACAGTCTGCACATAAACAACCTGGACACCGTTACTTTTTAAGAAATGCCCAAAATTTTCAGGTAAACCTAAATTGCCTTCTTTATTATAATAATGTTACTGTTAGTCTAGACTGGTGCAGAAATGCCCCCCGAAACTTGTCAAATACGGTTAGATAGTTATGTCCGATGGAATTTATTTTCGTTTAAACGATTAGTAGTCTTTTGAGAGCCTGATGATTGCGGCCAATTTGGTGTAATTAGAATATTTCATAAAACACTTCGCTTTAAGGAGGAATTAACATTGAAATGCTTTTATGAATATCTATAGTGGACAGATTACACGTAGGTACTCCAACGAGCTCGTCTTTCCAAATTAAGAAATATTTGATGTCATCGTGTTTCCCTTTCGTTATAATTACGACCATACGAACCATTTAATGGTTAATGATGTGAGGGTAAAATAAGAAATTACTAGTTCGAGATAATCGAAACTCACAAATCTGTATCATCCGTTAATTTCTCGCAATAAATTAGCAGTAAAATTACAGCAGGACTTTGTAAAGGGATGCCGAAACGCATTATACGTCGAGACTGTGAAGGTGAAATGATAAAGAATGCTGCATTAATGTAGGTACGCCGCGTTTTCAGAGGCACATCCAATTAAGGTACTATCTTTAACTGTACATTTGGTAGGTAGTTTATGGTTGCACATCATCGATTGTGATTGAATACAATGTGTTGCTTAATCTCTAGTGCATAACTTGTAATCGTGCGATTTCATGCCTACGGGGGACATTTCGGATTAATGCTCATAAAATTATTAGTACTCCAATCTCACCTGTAATTCTTGATATTTCCCGCATGTAATCATAAACACGTCTACTTTAATGTTTATGACACAATTAATACTCACCTAAAAAATTCAACAAATTTTATTACTTAGTAGGTACATATTTAATTAAGGACCCAAATGATTATTAATACAAGTAAACGGTGAAGTATATAAGTCCCTCAGTTGATCTGTTACATCCTCAGTTGGGACCAATACCAAAAATGCGCTTAGGTGACACTACATTTACGTAATGTTATGATCATTTATAACTTTTTGGCTCGTACGGAAAACAAATTGAGATAGGTTTTTGGAGAGCTCGCGACATAAATTATAAAGTAAACAATCCAAAGAATTCCTTACTCTGAAGAACAATTTGAGGTGGCATGGTGAATATTTTTAAACTTAAGAAGTTGCCTACAACTGACTACATAAAAGTGTCGATATCATGGAATACGTATCAAGTGTCATCGCTTCCAGTCTGTAATTACCTATTCATTATGAGCTTTTAAAGTTTTCGTACAGAAGATGAATCTTTTAATTCGAGTTGCGCGTTACCTGAGTAGTGTGTAATAATTAAAAATTAAAATTTTAGTTCAAAAATATTTCTGTGAAAACTACGCCATGCGGACGTTTTGTTTGACTTCGCCACTTGCAATAACAATGGGATACCCTGTATGTGCGTTTCAATTCTTGTTAACGTTAAATGTTGGTTGAATTTAAGATTGGAAACAAGATTCGATCATATTAGTTGAATTTGAAGTTAAGGCTTTGTATCAAAATTATTAAGCGGCAGAGCAGATGCAAGCTTTATAGGGGAGTCGATGCTCGATCAGAAAATGTTGATGTAAAACCATGCATGTGTTTGTAATTATAGCATAATATCAGTAAGCAGTTCTCACATGGTTTACATAATTCACGTGTAAATTATTTATAGATCAGCAGCATCATAATTAAAATATTTACCAATTCGAAGCATGACTAAGGCAGCTTTTAACTCATTATATTAAGAACCATTCTACATTCGGGTGTATAAAACGGTCGATGCTAATCGGCGGTTGATTCGAAAAAGGCGGTCCATGGAGGATGTGAGAGGTGTCCCTTCTCCTCTCGGGTGTACAGGGGGGTCCATGCGAAAAGGGTGGTCTATGGAAGATGCAAAAAGTGCTCCTTCCCCTTTCGGGTGTACACTGTACAAGGCGGTCGATGATAATCGGCGGTTGCTACGGAAAATGAGGCCAATACGAAAAAGGCGGCCCATGGAAGCTGCAACAGGTGTCCCTTCCCCTCTGGAGTATACAAAGCTGTCGATGCGAAAAGGGCTGTGTATGGTAGACGTCTTCCCTCTTTCGGGCGTACAAGGCGATGCGAACAAGGCGTTTGATACGCAGAAGGCTACCCATGGAAGATGAGAGTGCCCCTTCCCCCAGCGACGTCGAAAGTATGGGTCAGAGAGGGCGAGTCACCCCTTCAGTTTTTACACAAAGGGGGCCGCACCCCCTCTAAGAATGAGTAGATAAATCGCTCAAAAGCGACTAACACATCTTCTACTGCATGTGCATGCAGAAATTTCAAAAAATGTAGAAGTACAGGATATATTGAAAGAACCTGCCAGCAAAACTGCAAAACGGCGGAAAATTTTTGGATATATTTAATTTTTTGTACTTACTTTTTTTACAATGCTCAATGGTGCAATAAATATTAACAAAATTGGTCGCTAATTGTTGCCCCCCCCCAACCGTTTTTCACTTCCGACGTCGCTGCCTTCCCCGCGGTAGATGCGTAAAAGGCGGTCTATGGAACATGCGACAAGTGCTCCTTCTCATCTCAGGTGTACAAGACGGTCGATGCTAATAGGTCGTGGACACGGAAACGGCGATCCTTGCCAGATGCAAAGTGTAACATGTAACCCTCTCGACTGAGTGAATATTATTGTCGATTTGTCTTCTCGTGGTGATTTTTCAGTTTTTTCCTATCTCCTTCTACAGTTGTGGTCCAATTGTTTTCAAACTGGTGTCGTCGGAAAGATCTTGTAAAGGCGCACAACTCCTACGTTTTTTTCCCTAAGGACGAAATTAACCCTCTTTTGCAAGGCGCGCGTCTTTTACTTCGACTTCGGGCGCTCAAAAGGTATCTTCCACTGCGACTTTTGTCACGAAGTTTCTTAAAAGTCGAATCGCGGTCTCTCTCGTGTCGCCATAGAAGCTCGAGCTATGAGAAACGCCCCAAAAATCGAGTACCATTTTGGGGAGTGTTTTAACGAAAGCAACCAAATTACGAATTGCGTGTGAAACGGGACGGCGGAAGCAGGTACCGACAAAGAGAATTTGGTAGCCCCAGATCATGGTGGAGTTAAAACTTCAAACGCTATTTGCGGGTGAACGGGACGTCGGAAGTCCCTTTGCTCTTACACGGGATATTTTTTTCAATTTGGAAAAGTAGACATCATTTACACTTTTTCTGTCCATCTATTCGTTCGTTGGTTTAACAAACTACTGTTTTCTTAAAAAAAATATTTATAGTACTTTTCACTGGAAATCTCCTTGTTTCATCACATGTCTCCAGCTACGTCAGATCTTCTGTTTCTGCAACCATTTATTGACAAGTGTCATTGACCTAAAATTTCGATAAAAGTTTTCTTACGGATAAGAATGTTGTCCAATAAAATAGCTCCGTCTGTCGACCTCCGCCTTCAGGTGCTGGACCCTCTTATTAAAATGAAATGTTGAGACATTTCGTTAATGTGAATAAAGGGAACTAGGTAAAATGGGTCCTTCAATCTTTAAGTTACGGATAATATTTGTTTCTTTTTGGGGTCTGGTCCTCGGCTGGGTGACTAGCTGCATGACCCTATGATTCGACTTGATTTGCCAAAGTCCAGAAAAAGGCTCACAAGACTATCACTGTTTTTCTTCATGGATTAACGCTCTGAACATTAAACATCGGCGGTAAGATAATGCATGGAAATCTTTCAAAACATCATTGGGGAAAAGTAAGACAAAAAAAATTAAGTTAAAGCGCAAGTCAATTCAACCGGTAAATAAGGGATTTGTTTGAATGTTTGGATTATTATCTGATTTGAGCTCAAATTTTTTAACTTTATAAGCAAACAGTGCCATTTTCAATTTACATAATGTACCTATATAGCTTTATAGTTAAAAACGTTAATGTGCTTTTTAAATTTTGTTTCCTGAAGATAAGTTTTGGTACATTGATGTTATACATTCCGTATTTATTGAGATGTCATGGTTTCGTCATTTTTGAAAACCTGTTTCAATAAACTGAAATATGTGCAGAAGCGTCTTAACGGAAGTTATGATTTAAATTAAAGAGCTAACGCTCTACATGAACCTCCCACAGGAACTACTCAAGAAAGTGAACAAAACAAAGTACATATTATGAGCACAGACAACATATACTATGTCTGTGTTATGAGTAAAACAAAATTACGCGTTACTCCATCGTAAATATCACCTGTAATTAACTGAAGCCTGCGGTAAAAAAATATAGTGATTATTTATCATCTGTTGAATCGAAGTAGTAGTATTGATGAAACATTGTGGGATTAGGCCTTCGTTAACCTTAAGGTTAAACATCAATGTACTTGTCACAACAGACGGTAATTACGTACGTTCCTATAAAAAAGGTCAAAATATGTCGAAAATTGGGGACCCCCTCTAGATTTTGGAGACAATTAACAAGTTTTACCGCCCACTTGTCTCCGTCGTAGGTCTACAAGAGAATCATTACCAATTCAAAACGTGTTTAAGTTATAAAAACGGAGGTATTTAGAAAAACGATATCGATACTCTTCGCGATTTAATATTTGGCTGCCTAACTAATGAACGCCGATGCGCTGGTAAAATTTTTAATTTGCGTCCTTTTTTTGTATCGTTCATTAACTCACTTAAGTGCCTACAACCGAGTTTATTTTATATACGTTTTCTTCGAAGTGCTATATTTTTGTTACCGGTATTTGCAATTAGTTTTAGTACGAAGATATTAATAGAGCCGAGCTTAATGCTTTTATATTTAATTGCGAACGTAACAACCGTTTTAAATATGAGACTTAATTACGATTATATACAGACGGTGTCCATGCATGTGTCTGTATAAAGTATTAGCTCGCTTTTGATTCACATCGCCTTTTGATATCCTCACAAATTTATAGCGAGCTTCGAACAAAGCCCTTTAATAAATTTCATTGAACTATCGCTGAATGGACCTACTTAGTTATTTTGGTAGTACCTACTGTGTCAATGTCGATTCACTGACATACTTACCGTAATTAACCAGATTTTTTTTTTCATCTCAAAAATAGTTATAGTTTATAATGTTTTTCCCAAGATTATTAACGAAAGTTCAATATTAATAATAATAATGCAACACTCATTATAATTTAGGCCTAATTTATTACGTATTCTCGTTTATCTTACGTTGGCGCTTTAGACTAATTTTTTAATCTTAATGATTTTGTTGAAAGTTCCACCACACTGGGAGTGACCTAGGATATTGGGATCTCGAGGTCATTTTTGTTTTTAATTGTGCCTAATAGGTTGCTAAGTATTGAAATTTTAATGTTTAGTTATTATTCTAAATTTTATTGAAGAAGAGGAGGACAAACGTAGAAGAATTCCCATACCAACGACGCAGAAGAAAGTTACGTGCTGCCATTGAATAAGCCAAAATTGTGTATTTTTATTACCGAATCCAAATCTGTAATTAAACACCCGGTATATTACTACATCATATTACAGCTCATTAAATTCTTTACAAAAGTTTTTAATGTATGTACTATGGCCAAAACACGTCAAGTAACCAACATTTTTGTATAGTTTTCATTTGGATCTAGTTGTTCATGAAAATACTAATAAATACATCATAGTATTTTTCGATAAACATTGTAACTTTCTAAAATATGTTATTTTTCTGGGTGCGTAACAACGTCATTTGATCATGTTCATGGGGAACCAGATCGAAATGAAAATAAATGACAAATCTTAATTATTTCAAATATTTTGACTATGGTACATAAGAATTTTTGTAGAGAATTTATTAAGTTGTCATATGACGTAATAATATACACGGTGTCCATATTAAAAAGTCGCACTTTTGTTACTATCTGAATGCGAATGCGGTGGCTTATTTTGTTTATTACAAATTTGAATTCAGTAAAATATACAATTTTGATAGTTTAACCGTCCGTAACACTACAACTAAGAAAGTTTTTTAATAGTGCCGACTTAATTTGAAACATACTGTATATTGTAACGAATGTATATCTCTTCTCCTACTTCTTCTAGTTCATTGAATTGGGAGTGGTTCTTAGTGTATAATTATATTGATATGAAAAGTGCGCGCCTCGGCTGCGCATGACAACTGGCGCGGTTCGACGTCTGAGATTGCCCGTGGAATCACGTAATTTCTCACTTCACTTATATTTATATCCCTTCGCTCAGTATCTACTGTAATTACGTTCCAGTTATCTCAGTAGTACGACGAAGCGTTTATAAAATCAGCGCCTACTCTTTTACCAGCTTTTGTCAAGTTAACTTCGGTACTGAATAGACTTATTTAAACGAACTCCCTTGCAGTTACTTATTGCAATGACTCATACTTCAATTACCTCATTCCGAATTACACTTTTTTCCCGCGGGCGAATCCGTATAAGGATAGTCAGGTTATTCAGTTTGTTCGATGCCTTTTTCTTCCTTTCCTTCCAATTTGTAGGATTCCTTCTTATCAATTGTTCTTCTTCGATCATGTCTTCTTTCATCAATTTTTTTTTCTTTATAAGTAATTGTGACTCTTGCAATCGTTATTACTCGGTCATTCTTCTGGTCGATTACCTTCATATTCAAAAGTCCCATAGTATTCTTGAATACTCCTAGTTTTCTTACTAAAATGGCAAGAATGGCTTGGCGCGTACGTTTGGATTGATGGTTTTTGATTCGTGTGTAAGTTACTTTGATTTAAGGCATGACATTCACTTGATTTTAGTGACAATTTTTTTTAATAATTAAACATAATTAAAGGTTGGCAAATAAACTGAACTTGGATTAATTGCCAGAATGCGGCCCTCGGATTTTGCATTTTTTTTATTTGCAAGTGGCAGAAGTGTAACGATTTATGTCTTAAAGAACAGGTCAGTTTTTCTGCAAGTTTTGTACAGTAACTAGTAGTTTGCTTATTTAAGTTACGATCGTTACCTTTGGAGTGATAGGGTTTTGTAAATATTTTGTTTTTACTTGGCCAATTTCTACTAAACAAAACTATGCCAGAAATGCCACATACCTACCTATAAAACTCATCAACTGAAAAACCCTACTCTACCACCAAAATAACAGAAAAGCTCAATTAAAAATTAACATAATGAAACCCGCAGATTATAATAAAAAAAATTAATAACTGGTTTGTAATTGATTACTAGATTAGGATGACAAACAGGAGAACAAATTTTTAATTAGACTTGGCCATAATCCTTGGGGGTTGTTTGATAAAACCGAACAAAGGGCCCACCCTCAGTATATATTAATTTTTATTTAATACTATGACGGGAGGTTTGGTGGGTACATATATCTTAGGAAGGTCAATAACTTCGAAGAGGCACAACTTTGTAAGCCATGTCGGCATCCTAAAAACGGAAAACCCTTTTTAAATTTAGATTATCTAATAATTTTTGTGCACACTTAAATCTATACGAGATGCCTCTCTGATCATATGAGGGCTGCGATCTCATATGAAATTTGAAATTTGTCAATATAGGAAGCGGACACATGTTTACGAGCGAGAACCCTCCGGTTTACGATGGTCGCCAGAATTTGATTGCTAATACCAGCATTTATTGCCTACTGCATAAATCTTTGCCCCTACCTACCAGTGGCGTTACGTAAATATATTGCGGTTTCGCTAGTAATTTCGTTGACACGTTTAACACCTAAAGCGTCTGTAGATTAAATTGCGAACTATCGGTCCCATTGCCGCGTTTTAAAGTCTCGACTACTTCATCTTTCTACAATTCCACCCCCAAGAGCAATAAATAGCGGCGACACTCTACGCCCGTGCACTTTCACGTGCGATTGTCTGCGGTTGCATATTACACATCGATACTGTTTCTCAGCAGGAAAGCATAATCCACGACAGTATATCTAACATTAGATTTCAATGCCCCCATTGTTCGGTATTTGTGTAAAAAATAAGGTTTCGGGAAAATCGAACAGGCCGTTTCTTTCCCATACATTTCTCGTCACCATTATAGTAGTAATTCGAATTGAGTAAATTAATTAAAAATTGTAATATGTTTCGAAATGCTATAGAACATAAAAGCGAGGGTTAGTTACGTTAGGGTCATAGCCGCATAAGGGTAACCCTGAATAGGTAACTATATAACGTCGTGGGCTGGTCATCCTCTATCTATCTTTCATCGTAATAAAAGTAAAGTCTTAAAACTTCCCCCGCGGCGTATTGTAAATGGATCGAATACATCATGATAAGGGCGACCACCTTTTCGAAGTGTTGAATGTTTGAACTCTGATCCCAGTTACACAAATTAACTAACGTGGTAATTTAAAATTAATTTTTGAATTGATTTGAAAGATACTCCATAAATTCGGGATGATCAACGCCGATCGTGATATAAAATTGCTTCTTTTTTTATACCATTTAGATTTTATCTAATTTATGATGGGAACACTTCTTTGCCTGTGAAGTTATTTAGTTTCTTTGGCGTCAGCCCCACCACTCAATTTAGTGATGTGGGCAACCCTATTTTCCTTCACAATTCAGAAAACCCATGTTTTAAATGAAAAGCCAGTTGCCAAATTCTTGACAATATTTAACAAAAAAAAAGTTTTTGCCAGTCTTACATTATTGTTTTATTACTAAAAAGTAAATTGTTCAAATTTCTCTTTATTGTAAATTGGGTGCAAAAAAATGCGTTAAAAAATTTGAGATAATAAAATTCCACGTTATGTTGGGTATAATAGTAAATATTTACAAAAATACGAAAGGTTCCAGTTAACCGACTGCTGAAAGTAATTAATTTTATGAACCATGAACGTTTTCATGCAGCGGAGGCATCCTTTTTGTTTTGTAGCTATAAAGTAGGTACCTAGACCTATAAAATTATAAATTGTGTGAAAGATGTATGGTTTACACTTCCAAGCAGTTGCCGAGGAACGTTATCACGCATTTAATGATTAGAAAAGAATTAAAATTAAGATATATGAACATTATCAATTGCGATACACGCTTGTAGTTATAAATAATTAACAGAGAAATAAATCTAATAAGCCGTATAAGTGAAACCGGAAAAGTGCATACGGTAAGTAGGTTGTTTCAATATTAATGAGCGTTCCAGCTAAAATTACAGGTAAATATAAACTATACATCACGCAGTCGGTTACTTTACACTTGTTTATGTAAGTTGTCGAGGGTTAGATACATTACGAGAAGAAGAACATGATGCTGGATGCGATATATTCCAAGATTATCAATAAGCTTTAAAAATTACACGAGTGCAATTTTGCCTGTTAGGTATAATAACGTTCTTAAGGTCAGATATATAATGTAAATTGCTGGGAATTACTGGCAGGGTACATCCCCAACTTGATATAGAGCCACCATATAATGCACGAACGAATAATAATTAAAGCGTTATTGTGCAGCTCATTGCAATAATGCACGCCTCGTAGCGTATGAAAGAGCCCAATGCATGCTGTACATTGATGGCATAATAAAATGGAAGTACGCAGTCTTTGAGATACGCTCCGGAACACCTGACAAAGACTATCATCTGCAATTTTATTTTATCTATTACCGATTTAATATCTCCGTATTGTCTGCAATGCAATCGGAAAACTATATATTTCAGGCAATATTGCCGCAACATGTTACGTAAAAACAATATTGCTTGACGTTATCCTGGTAACCATGACATTCGTGCTTATGACAGTTCTTTTGTTATTGTTCCTTTTATTGTTACTAAAAGAACTAGAGTGGTATTTAAATCAATACCAAAAACGTCAATATTGAACTAGTAATTTTTCTTTTGGGGCGATCACCTTTTGTAAAATGCGTATAGTGTGACCAATTGAAATTAACTTGGTCATGTTTGTTTTACGGAGTAGACTTTAAATAATATGAGCCAATAATTTTTAATTAGTAAAACTTGAATAATTTACTTAGATCTTGAAGTCGGATAGTTTAAGTTTTAAATGGACCGCAAATATCATGATAATTACATTCCTAGTGGAGATGGATAGATTTATCTGTACCTACCACTCGTCTTAATGGTTTGGTCAACAGAGCTTTTTGTGTGTTGGGGTTCCGATCTTCGATTTAACTCCGATGCATTCCAAATTTCATAATTTTCTTTATATTCAGACGCCATCTTTGATTTCTTAAACATTATTTTTTCTTTTGATTACATGTGTCAATACGAATTGATTGACACCCCAATCACTAAACTCGGTGCAACCGTTTTGGGCCTATACATTTTTGAAGTTATGCAGTCCCCATTTTAGAAAACGTCCGCTATTTTGAATTACAGTGGGTAAAATTTTCATTTCCTCGGATGAAATCATTCATATTGGTCCCTAGTATTACTGGGAAAAGCGCTTTCTTTCTGCATAAAATGCAGCTTCCGATGTAAATATCGCTGTAAGCCCTAAGACTATTGACACCCACAAAGTCCCGCCAGATAATGCTAATCACAGACCTCTTTAGCATGTGGGTAGAACCATTCCCAAAGAGAAAAGCTTCTGCAACCGCAGTCACCAACACCTTGGAACACGAGGCCTTTGCGAGATACGGCTTCCCGGGAATATGGATCTCTACATTGGTTGGGACCCGTAAGCAAACCCCGTCGAAACCCCGACTCTGGGCGCACCTCATAGGGAAAAACACCCACGCCTGGGCAATTCAAGCCAGGAGAGTGGAAATCCCGAGAACAATCACCACAATCAACAAGAGAGGGGTGGGAGGAACCAATACAAACGGTCGCCAGAAACGCGAACTACGGACCAGCCTGCATTCAATACCATGTAGGCGGCAGGGTGATGGAGATATCCAAGAGCAAACACGCCGGGAGCTCTTGCACCACAGAAGCCGAGGTGGGCACGAACTCTTACCGGAGGAAATGTCTTGGTAAAAATTCACCTAGACGACCTGAAGTCGGTACCCCGTAGAAACCCCGACCGTGCACCACACAACCCCAACCCCGGACTCAATTCGTCCAGAGTGGGAGAAGGGGGCGGGCTGTTACCGGAAGGATCCAATAGAAATTGCGCCCCAAAGAACAACACCCACTGGCTGACGTGCAGACGACACTGCAACACTGCGCCGGCTGTATAAGCAACGCCGAAAACCAACACCAAACAATTTGAGTTGGACAAACCTTTATTCCCTCGCAAGCTCTTGAGGCTGGGAGTTTGAATCTAGCGCTAGCCCGTCCGCCTCGGCAGTTGGAGTAGGCGCCATCACCGGACACCAGGCCGCACACTGTTCGAATCCTGTGTATTTTAAATAAAAAATATTTTGTTCCTGTAAATGGTTTGTGAGTATAGTTTTGTTGCCCACCATCCACTTTCAATCCGGAAACAACGAAATTGGCCCTCCAGCTGCGCTTTGCACGGATTGACTATAGAATTCTATGGGGTGTTCCGTCGTGGAAATTTTCAACTACCTTTCTTTCTTGGAAATGTTGCGAATATCTTCGTACACAGTGCGACGGTGGCTCGATGGAGATAATTTCTAGCTCTTGTTCGAGATCAACCTAGCGGACGGTTTAAACTTGAAAATTGCACAACGCCCTCTCAAAAAACGATCAACGCATATTACAATAACCCGCTTCATTTACATCATCCCGACTAGCGCAGTATTTATTTAATATACATAGGTTTCTTTGAAGACTGTAAGGTGTACTTCGAAAGAAATTGCCGAAATTTCTACGGGAACGTAAAAAACATGATTTCCCAAAAGCGGTACGAAGTTTGCCGGGTCAGCTAGTTATTTCATAAATAAGTGGAGACAATTGCACCTCAAAAGGTGAGTGGCATACCGTTTTAAGTGGAGAAGAGTTTCCAATTAGGGACCGCGCACCTCAGTGCATTTATTTGTTATGTTGTTTTGTTGGCAGTGGCGTTGTAAAAAAAATATCCAGTATAAGTAGGTTGTTTGCCTAAGCGAGGCAATACAGGCATTTGCAACGCAAGCCATTAGAATTTTCGTGTATTTAGTGCTTTTATAATTTGCTTGTTCTCAAACTAATCGGACTGGGAAGTGTTAGAAACCGATTTCTTTCAGATTGTATCTTATACAGTACAGAATTTAGGACGTAAAAATGGTTTCTACTGCAAAGTTAGTCTTCTCGTCCTCTTTGCATTGTTCGAGGTAGTAGGTAGGTACTACAAAGTTTATAGTCCATATACGGAGCAAGATAAATATTTTATTCTTGAACAAAGTATTTACTTTAATGTTAACACATCAGATACTTACAAAACCAGGTAGTCTTTTACGTTATAAAACACAAAACCTATTTAACCGTTGTTCGCATGTTGCAGATTAATAGCTCTCTGGACTCTGAGTCTTAGATTTTTATATCAATAGTTATACAAAATGGCAACATCCCTTCAAACTACAATATACTTGCTCTAGCAAAATTATTTGCCGCGTCTCATCTCCGAATGTTGAGCATTACTATTAATCTTCTTTTAGCAACGATTTTTATCGATGATCATTCCACGAGCGCCATTTACTCGCCAACATGAAATTTTTATATACGCTTTAAATGGTCCATCTTTATGGATTATAATGTTGTATGAACGTTAAGTTTAATAACAGTGTTATAAAAGGGAAAACGTAATTACGCATTAAACCGTTTTCGAATACTCGCCCTTAGTTTCTTTATGAACACTAAAAGGAGAAAATTTGTTTTCTATTCACCGAAAGCTCAGTTAGAATGATTACTTTAGCCTCAGCAACGCACAGATACGAATATCGAGTCTTTTAAAACGCCCGTATCAAATGCATTAAAACCATCAAAAATAACCCCTTGGGTGTATATTAATGGCCAGCATGTTGCGTGAATATTCTCATCTTACTCCAATGTATTCTGTGGTAATTATATAGTTAATCCAAATTAATCTGAAACAATCCGGATTTGATGTAGGTATGTTTACCTACTCACAATAAGGACATGTTAGATGTTAATTTTACTGTTCCTGTTCCTGGCAACTGCAATGACCATTAGCATAGTGTAATATTAGTTACGTACAGTGCGTTCTTGTACAATTTTATGTAAGCTAATCGTAATTACGTAGATTCCAATTAAGACATAAACATAGAAAATCTGCACCGATTTCACCTGCTGAGTGCTTTGCACTATAAATATTATCTTTAATTATATCGAAAGGCAATAAGACGTTAATATTATTTTAAAAAATCCACAATGTTACAGTGTCTTCATAATACGCTAATTACGGTTAGCGCTTAGATAGATTTAATAAACAGGCGCGTTAATTATTATGGTTTAGATATGTGCTACCGCTGAGAATTAGCCTGAATTTATAAAAGATACTGTTTCCGTACCATATAGCGTTAAAGATAAAATTCATTATGCAGGATTTTTTTACAATTTTGTATACGAAAAGCTTGAAATTCAAAATAAACTAAAAAGTAAGTTTAGGAAGACATTAATAAACAGATTCAAAGATAATATTAGTGTTTAATTTTCTTAAAATTTGATTCCACCCTTTCGATAAGAAAACTACACATAGAATTTAATAAACCCTAATTTGATTATACAGTGCGTTCGGGAAGCAGGTCACCTCAATATCTCTTGGATTTGGCAAGATACGAAAAATTTGTCAAATGTAATTTTGTATGTGACATTACAATCTATCTGATCGCGTATTCAAACTTCCGACTTCACTTCCGGTTTTTCTTTTTTTGTTTTTCAAATGCAATATGCCTTTACGATAGTTGAAAGAGGAATCAGTTTCTTATATGGCAACATAATATATGTATATGGTTGATATACAGAAAAATGGAAATTATGTTTTTATTATTATGATTTTAAAACCCTGAAAGGAATTACATGTAACACCGCCCCTCTAACGTAGCACTCAACATACCTCAAACCAATAGAGGGTTACTCATAAATCAACGAAATTACAGCAACAGTTGCTAATTGATCTGTTCAACTTCTACAGCAAAACCCAAAATATAGCCTCCCAAACCTTGGATAAAAATGCAGAAACTCAACAAAATCGGGATCAGCAAAAATATAGGTTCAATCGCCAGAATAATTATAATTGGAAGTTGCAAATAGAACCTTATGGTTTTCACCCTGTTTACTTAACGTGTCGAACTAAGGTGTGCTTGTAGTCGAATGGGGAAAATGAAATTGAAAAGCAAAGAATTCGCGCGGAAAAATCCACCGATAGCGACAGGTGGCACCATAATTTAGGTTTGCCAGCGAATCTCAAACAATTAATTACAGTGACCGTAAACCAAAAAGTACCTAAAAGGATATGGTAGTTCTTCCTTATGGCAAATTGAGGCATAAGAGGGTCCACCACCCCATCCTGGATATGCAGACCAACTACTTCTTGAAGGATGCTACAGTGTGGTCCTATCCCGAAATCCCTAAGGTTTAAGTCAAAATGTTGCTCGCACATGGAGATCCAGTGGGGGCAAAGAATAGAACCTTCACTACATCGAAAACAACGCGAAAGATTCAAAAGATTAGTCATTGATGCGAAGCAAAGGGCCTGGGGGGGGGGGGCCTGGCGAGAAAATGGAGGAAGAAAGTAATGGAAACCAAAAACTTTTTTATAAGATGATAAAAACGTTAAGAAAAGGAAAAACTGAAAATATCGTACCAATTAGAAGCAGAGAAAGTGAAATGTTGACAGCAGAGGAAGACGTAATGAACAGGCGGAGAGAATATTTCCAAGAATTGTTAGAAGAATTTTTTACAGGCAGGAGCGGAAAAGGGTGGTGCAACACCCTGAATTGGTGTGTCGCTTTTTTAACCGACTCTAATTATTTGGGTGGTAAAGTACCTACCGTAATGCACCGGATTACTAGCTCTGCATGAGCGGATATCTCTCTTTCTCAGGACCAGTGGGCTAATAAATAATGATTAAAAACAACTCTAATTCGACTAACATTTATATCACTACTAATATACCTAACGCTATAATAAGTACACTTTACTTGTGGATACTCTTAATAACAAACAGACACAATAACTGTCTACCGCCGCAATGTCAGGACGAAATCACTCACGACCTGTTGACAGATTTACAAAATAGGTAGGCCTACCTTTTTGATGCCGGCGCCGTTTATCGCAGTTTCTTCGGAGTTCAGCTGACGATGATGGTTCTCTGGTATCCTCAGATACCTTCACCCGCACTGTCGCAAAACCACTCGTTTCAATGCCACAACACGCGCACTTTAATTCGCGGCAGGCAAAAAACGAAACGTCGCCAAAATCACGCACTCTCTCCCATTAACCAGAAACCGCTGGATTCTGCCGCGGTTTTTGACGTGCGCTGCCGAAGACGGCTACTAGCGAACTCCCTCTGTTTCCTCCTGGTTCACAAAGGGAAAAATTACCGCATCTTGGATCTTGCCGCCACACATGGTATCACCGTTGACCCTAATAATTCACATTGGCCCGGAAACCCAATCGGTTGCACATGTGGCAGAAAGTCCATGGGCCCTTTCATGCGGAGGCGTATTATCTTACAAAGCAGGGTGTCCACAAGTTCAACCTAACTACTTATATACTTAACTTAAAAAATACTATATACAACTCGCCACACGGGTCCTAATAGTAACCGGTGCGTTACAGTGGTGAAGAAATGTCAATCACACTAAATGAAATGATATATGCGTTGGCTAAAATAAAACTAGGGCACTTGTACAAGATAAAATAACCGGTGAAATGCACATAAAATCTAGGAGTGAAAGGTATGAAAATGCTACTTGAAATATTTAATACAGCATGTAACAAATAACCATACCAAAAGACTAGGAAGTGGGATGAATAGTACCAATATACGCTGACTGCATTGAAATTATACGAGCGCATTCTAGAAAGAAGACTAAGAACATTAATAGAAACAACTCTTAGCGAGGCACACAGAGGATTCAAATGAGGACCACATATTCACCCTAAAACAAGTCATTCAAAAGACGATACAAAAGAAATGTAGTGCATATTTCGCTTTTATAGATTTACAAAAATCTCTTTACAAAATATTCATGTGGGACAGCACCGGGTGGGTCTGGGGGGATATGGAATACCCCCCAACAGAAGAAGGATCGATCACTTTTTCTCAAAAACTATAATGCCAGTTGCTTTCGGAAAAGGTTTGTGAAATTCTGGTACGCAAATGGACTAAACGGAAAATTAATAAGAGTAATGCAAAGTATATACATAAATAGCAGTAATTGTGTTATAAATGGAAATTTAACATCAGAAATGTATAAGACCAAGGAAAGTAATCAGTCCCCTATTATTTACTATAGTTTCCCGCCGAAAACCAAAATGAGCTCCAAGACAACCAGAACATTTGGAACACAATTTTAGATGGAAATGGATTGGAGATTAATAACAACAAGACTAAAGTAATGTCAATTGCTCAAGAACAACTAGATTTGAAGACTAACATAGAAGGAGCAGAACTTGAACAAGTGCCACTATAGACCTACCTTCGTGTTCAGTAATATTTAAACCAATCCGTACCTACATATGGTAGTAAATCATGGACGCTCGAGAGAAGAGAAAAAAGTAAAATACAGGCAATAGATACGAAATATCTGCGCAAGGTAAATGGCATCACAAGAAGACATCATATACGAAACATAGTACGAAACGAAGATGTCAGGAAAGAGATACAAGTACGGTCGATAGTAGAAGAGAGCAAACAGATAAGTTGTTGGTGGGGACACCTTGCAAAGAATGGGCGATGAGAGACAAATCAAACAGATATGGGAAGAAAAAATCCAATACAAGAGAAGAGAGGAAGGGGCCGGCCAAGGCTATCGTGGGAAGATTCGTGGGAAGATGCGACCGACGAAATCGCATTTTCCCCGCACAGAATCAGTAATAACCCAAAAAGGAAGTGACTAATCCAAAAAATCTTTTGTCGTTCTGGTCTCGGGACTGTGGAAAAATTTGTAGGTATGTGACATATAAATTGTAATGTAAAAAAATGTATTGTAAACCGCAGTACACCTAACGGTAGAATGTCGTCTGGTACCTACATAATTTTTTTGGAAATCTATGCAACATAATTCAAAAAACCAAACTAAATAAAATAGAAATAGGTATTAAAGAAACAATTTAATATGCTGCCTCCATGCGCCTATAAGGACAGATAACGTAGTCGAGGTAACTCTTAAATATGTATTAATCCTGCATTGCGGCAGTAAATAATAAAACGTCCATCATGGCGATACCATTAACGTTATATCCAGCTTTCACCATAAGGTTAAATTTTAATATTGCGTCAAATAAAAAGTAAAAAATATATATAATTAATTCCATATAACTTCGCTAATAAAGCAGTAAAAATAATGTGCGCCATAAAACGAACTTATATATTAAAACAATAACGACCCAGATAATTGAATCGATACGTATAACCAAGAATATAAAAAATTTAATAACATAAATTTTATGTTTCTGAAAATGTGTTTGATTTCCTTGACTGTCAAGCAAGTTATTGCATTGAATTACAAAAATAATACGAACGGTAGAGAATAAGAAAGGTGGATGCATGGTCATACACAACACATTTAGAGAAAAGTATGCAAATAGAAGATTATCCCAGAGAAGCGCTATGGGTGAATCACAAACTAAAGAATTAGGAAGTACAAGTACATTAAAATACATCGCAAACAAACATAATGCAGACCCTTGATTTGATCATGTTTGCATTTATATAGGGGAGTTGCCCTGTACAGGAATAAGTCAAACTTGAAAACCGTATTATATCATTCTCTCCGCAATTACCCGTAATAAATTTGTTTAACACACAGTAGACTTTCGTTTATTTAACCTAGCAATCAGACGTAAAAATTATTTATTGTAAAGTTAGATGTAATGACAGGGAAGATAAACTATTATATAATTATAAATAAGCATCAATTGCTTATTTTTCCTACTATTCTGTTTTGTTTTTTCTTATGATATGCACGACTGGAGTTGAAATTGGCAAACTAACAACATCCGGAATATACGGCATACTTAAGAAGATATACGACTTCAAACACACGCTATATTAATATCGCAGATGTAATAATTACTCGTTGAAAGCTAAATTTGTACCTAAGGAATTTCTTCCAAAAAATCCAAAGAAAAGACCGATTTGTTTCGGATATATCTAATAAGAGTAGTCATGATATAACGCGCTACTCCGTGCTGTAAACAGTTAACAAATCTGGGTAACGTTTGCAGTTAATCGGCGCTTTGTATATTGTTATATGTGTAAACTGTTTTCTGATTGTGTAAACGAATTTTTTTATTTTTATTACACATAAAAAGCCAATAAAACCTTCGTCTATTTTGTTTAAATACAGTACAGTGGGCGAGACTTTCATTATTAACGTATAGTCGTAAGCATAAGGTGCAATTAAATTCCTCTATTAGTTTTAAAGAAACTTATTTCGGTGGTTACATATAGAAGTTATGTAAACAAAAAGTGTATTTTAAATCTACCAGGTTGAAATGAGCTGACAGCTGGCAGGCATCGATGTTCTCAAGGATGCGTCAGAATTGTTTCTGTTACTCATTAAAATTAACCAATTATATTGACGTTTACTAACAATACTTCAGCGAGTAATATAAACATGAATTCGAAAATTGATGTCATGCGCTGTATAATTTGTCCCTTTAGGGATATGCTTAATTGATAACGTATGAAAATTAATCTTAATCCTTTTCAAACGATGACATGCGAGATTTATTACATTACTAACATCGGATAGCAAATATAATTTGTTTCCCACTTCATTCTGAATCCCATGGCGTAGGTAGCAAAACCATTATCTGCCATTCATGTTTCGCCTTCGTCGATAGGTATTTTTGAAAGGTTAAATTTTAAGGTGACTTATAAGATACCTATGTACGGTCTAAACTCATCTCTTGCAAAGATGATCAAATAGAGTGAAAAGGACATCAAATTCTCTGCAGTTTTTCACCTGTGGACATTTTAATGCCATCAAATCTAGTTCTTTCGTTTGAATATTCATTATGTAATTTTATCTTCAATTTCCTTTCTCGTTTTATTGGTTTTGATGATACAGCAAACTTTCTTCACTCATTGCTACTCCAGTGCTAACCGCTTTCCAGTTTTTGATTTTTTTTGTTTCTTGGTCTGATGCATATTATATTTTTTTACTCTCGACTGTATTGAATCGCTGATGGATACAGAAAAATTAATCCTTGTTCAGATCCAATTGGTTGGCGATGACAATTGTGGTAGTTTTTGTTCACTTTATATCCAAATTGTTTTAAAATATTATCAAATGTTACTATTTTCATCCTCATAATTAAAAGAAACGGATTGAGTCTTTTCTTAAATCTTTATATTTCTCCATACAACATACTTTTTTGTTTAATGGAAATACCTACCTATCGTCATGTTTTGACACTTTTTGTTACTTGAATTAAGAATCTGAGCAAGAGGATACCGAAAAACTGATACTAAAGTGCGGCGCTCCGAGCCTCGTAGTCAAGAAAATATTAATATTAAAACAGGCTTCCGCAGAAAACAACGAAGCTATAATCGTTAAGTGAAGTCGGCGAAAAATAAAAATTACCTTTGAATTCTGGTCGAGCGGCCGTCTGAATTCAGAAGGGCGCGTTCAGCCTTTGCTGTGACAGAGAACAACACAAACAAGGGGTAGTGAATAGCGCGGCAATTAAAATATTGCGTAAGCAATTCTATCGTCTAACACGGAGGCAATCGGATATAAAAACTGTAATTGACACTCAAAAAGAATTACTTTATACCAGCAAAACCAAAATTTTGATCGACCACGAATGAGATAAGAGCATAAACGTGATGTTAAACTCAAGAAAAGTACTTTACGATGCTACTAATCTAATCAATTCAAAACATAAACAAGATAATATGACCCAATACTTCGGAGTAAAACAAATATCGTAACTAAAATCTTCGGTAACGACAAAAACAAAATGCGTAGCATCAGGTATAACGGAGCCATTTACAACATCGTTAATCTCCAAATGGGCTTCGTTAATACTTGCAGTTATGAACTATCTTGAAATCTCCAGGTATTATAAACAACTTCCCGGTCACAGGTAAAATCACATGTTTAATGTATGTAGAATTACATGTCGGTAATGCAGAAACTCACCCACAGTGTACGTTCGTCCACATTAATCTCGCTAAAATGGCGGGTCCACGTAAAAGGTAATCCATAAACTTAAGAGAAATAAGGAGAAAACTTTGAGGGTTGAGTATTGAGTGAAGAGAAAACCCATAACAAACGTAATAATGTACCACACCTCGTATTGTTTAAATGCAAATACATATTCGTAGAAACGATTCAATGGGGTCACTACAGACATCAGAAGAAAGAGAGTAACCACTCCAAAGGCAATATGCTAAAGCCAAAACAATAAATCCCTTACGGTAGAAACGAAGTCAGAAATGTAATGGCGTACCAAAATAACATTATGCATGTAACCAACGCGAAAGCGGAACTTCCACTGACGCGGAAGAAGTACAACTGCGCGAGCCAGAGAAGCTGTAAGAAGATAGAATTAAGTGCAGAAAGGTACAAAGCGTGCCCTCTAACAACAAGACAAAGAAGTAAATAAAAGAAACCTCCAAGACTAGGATAGCCTCTAAAGGCAAAACAAAGAACTATAGGTAATAAGAAATCTACACTAAGATATTATTATATTTACTGCAGGAATAACGAAGTACCTACGCCACCCACCAATTTGCATGAAACTCTTAAAATCCAGGATCGTAATTTGAATTCAAACTAATACAAAACTGTTCATTTAAATACAACACAAATTTACTCAATAATTGCAATAGTAAAAAAATGGTGACAGTGCCAGCGACAAGAAACAACGCATGCAAGCGATCGATAGAACAGGTTAAAAAAAGACTTAAATAAGGTTGATACTGTGAATAATTCAAAAATCAGTTGTACACTACCATGTAAATTAATCGAATACACCCACGAATACAAACACCAATCGGAAACTCAATTATTTTAATTTTCACAACCTCTTAATTTATCAAACGTTTTTTTAATAAAGTGTACTTCCCCTAAACTGACTGACTTGGAACAAACACTACTGTAATTACTTCAATAAAACGTCTCACGTTTAAAGGTCTAGCCACACATAAACGAGACGTGCACGATACGTGCACGAGACGAGTGTCGTGCGACGCTCGTTTTTAATTAATAGCACAGGTTTAAATACATTCAGCCTCACATGAACGTAACGAACACGAGACGACTACGAGATTCGGTTAACGACAACGAGCCGACGAGTTTTGTTTAATTTTTCTCGTGCCGGTGCCGCTGCGCGTATAGGTCCAGTATGTGTTTTTAGTGCAATTAGGTAGTAGGTACATAATTTCAGCGTCATTTGAATATTTACCTTTCCTAAAATGGATGTTGAGAAACTTATTGAAGAAGTGCGACGTTATCCCGTACTCTATGATCTCAGTAATAACAAATACAAAAATAATGAGTATAGAGAAAGGGTTTGGAAAAAAATTGCAGAAGATCTACAGGTAGAAGGTAAGTGAACCTTTTGATTTACTATTTTATTCAATTTTATTCTTATAAAGCTGTAGATATAATATTTTAGTCTATATGTAGATTGTGCCCTATAGGTCTGTTGCTTTGTGTTGCCATTCTACCTGACCTGCTGGAGATACAAAGTAGGTTCTAAGGAGATCTCTAACTTGAAATGCTGCATTTGTTGCTCTTCCTCTAGTCGGACGTAAGCTTTGTAAATTTTCGGACGTTTCTAACGTACTATCACCTGAATCTGATACTCGTGCAATATGGGCGTATCTCTCACGTTGTCTTATAAAATTGTGCAAGACACAGGTAGCTAATATAATAACTGAAAGGTTTTCAGGTGTGCCCTTCTTGCTCTTCTTGTATATATACGAAACTTTTGTTGAAGAATTCCAAAAGCATTTTCTGAAACTCTCCTTGCACGAGAAAGGCGATAATTGAAGATTTTTTTTCATTATCCAAGTTTGCTCCTGGATAAGGTCGCATTAAATAGGTTTTCAAAGGAAAGCCTTCATCACCAACAATTATCATGGGTAGGTCAACATCAGAACCTGGAAGCTTCTTGCCTCTTGGTATATTTATTGATCCATTTTCTAAAGACGTCCCAAGGTTTGAGTTGGAAAGTATGCCTGCATCAGAATTTTTGCCATAAGCCCCGACATCTACTGCAATAAAATTATACTAGAGCTAAAAGAACCAAAGAAAACGTCTTTTTGTAATTCCAATAAAGACTGCCGCTATTTTTAGGAGCTTGTATTACACAATGCTTGCCATCCAAAGCTCCGATGCAGTTAGGAAATTGCCACATTTTCCAAAAGTAATCTGCAATTGTATTCCATGTATCTTCATTAGGCACCGGCATAACCTCCTCTAAAAGAATGTCAACAATTATTCGGCATGTATGATGAATGATGGATTGCACAGTTGATCGACCCAATCTAAAGCTGAAAGATATTGTTTTGAAAGAATCCCCGGTTGCTAGGAATCTGGAACAAAAAAATAGTAAATTATATTATTATATTCATCGGTGATTGTTATGTAACTCATCATAAAATAACAGAGAAAATGTATATGGTTGTTTATTCATTGCAGGGGGGCCAATAACATGCAAAACAAAATGGATCCATATACGTGATCAGTTTCGCAGAATTTTAAAGAAAAGGAAAACTACAACAGGTATGGCTGCTGGCCCCGTAAGAAAATACAAATATGAAGATATTTTACAATTCATATTGCCCCAAATGTCTGAAAGAGAAACTTTATCAAATGTATCCCAGTTACAAGATGAAGATGCGGAAGGTGATGAAGATGATATAGAAGAGACCCAAGAGAGTGATACACTCCTTGCAGAAAATGACGAGTTGGAGAAGACAATAGAAAATGCTGAAAGAAACGCAAGCAATGATTCATTCATTCCCGAAGCCCATACACAAAAAGAAAAAGATTTCTGCTAACACAATCGATAAACGTCAAGATCAAAGTGCTTCATCTCAGCTGATGTCATATATTTTGGAAGAAAAGAGAAATGAAAGGCAGAAGCAACCTCCACCATCTTCTGAGCAGCTTCATCCAGTTGATGCATTTTTAAACGGCGTATCACACACATTGAAAGCCCTGAATCCAATACTCTTAAATGAAGGGAAGACAAAGATTTTTGGCATCGTTCAAGAGCTGGAAAGAAAGCAACTCCTGGATAATCAGTCAAAGGTTGTGCTACCTTCCCAAGTTCGAGTTGTTCACGTACCTCAAGCGTCACCACTAAGTACTTACTCTTCACCTAGTTCTTCTTATGCTTCCACCCCACTTCCTTCCCCTCAATACAATCTACCACTGCCTTCTCCAGAATATAATAACGCTACTCAATCAGAAATGCAGCAGAGCGACCAACACCACCAGCCACCATGGTATTAAATCATAAATGTAATATGTATGACAAGGTTTTTTTTTCAAATAAACGTTAATAGAGCGGCCATATATTACTTGTAATCAGAGTGGATATATTTAGACCTACTTCATGCAAAAAATATACGAACAAAATACTCACCTCAATCTAACTGCTAACCGCTGTTTAGGTTCAATTGCAGATCTCCAAAATGTATCTTGTTTTTTTAACTGATTTTCTACTTTTCCTAATAGATCTTGAAACGTTGCCTGTGTCATCCTAAAATATTCGTAGAACTTTGTTTCATCGTCTAGTAAATGTGGATACAGTGTTATAAATTCCCCTTCTGTATCCCTACTTTTCCAGGCATTATGGACCCATACTTTCTTCTTTGATTGAGTTTTATAATTATCCTGTTCATCTAGTGCCAAGGCTATTATAGCCAATTCAGTACTAGTAAAATTTGAAAACATCACTGAACCCTCAAACTAGGTTAGGTATACTATCGCTCGCAACGGGTCTACGTTACAGTGTGACTGGGACGTCAAGGGACGGAGCTCGTGCCGGCACTCGTATCGTACACGTCTCGTTTATGTGTGGCTAGACCTTAATTCACATAAACGGCAAAAACACGACAACGGCAAACAAAACAAAAGGCGAACGCGGTAAGAAAATCACGGCGCGGCGGCCGCAGGCTAACCGGTCACGTTACTTTCTCATGTATTTAGCACATTTACCTCCTTTTCATTCCACTTCTTAATTCAAAATACGAACATTCTCGTATTCACGTATGTCAAACAGAGTCTCCCTCTGTGGTTTCCAAACTCCCCTGCATGCCTCGTCGCCCCTCAGACGTTATCCGTCTTCTGACAATATGGCTCCTTCATACTTTTACCCCAAGCAATGTTACACAATTGACAAATTAAGTTTCGAACTGCATTGTCTTGATCATCAGAGAAAAAAAGATGCGGATGGTGGTCCGCTGGACTCAATCTTCATCCTGTTTTGTTTCTTGAAACAAAGCTCCCCCTTGAACTTGAACTGCTTCTCGCATCTGGCGTATAGTATAATCAGATTTCCTTTCCTCAGAAAAACCTGCTGATGAAATTGAATTTCTGTATTTTGTGAGTCTTTTGATTAACCCAAAGTTCCTGTCGTCGACTTATTTTCCTTGTTCGTGTCAATGTAAAACTATCCCTTCGACGAGTAGACTCATTTCTTATGAATTCTGATAGAAAAACTGACTCGAGGCTTGACTACCTTAACGTGTGAAAGCAGGTGACTGACTGGTTTGGTATGATTGGTTTTAACTTGAATGGATGCGACTCGACTGGACTGACTTGGTGCGAAATGTTAAACTTTCGACATTCAAGCACAATCGTTTCTAGACGAAGATTTTTTAGTTTTGATAAACGGGGTTGCCAAAATACCTGAGTGTGATCATGATGGAATTGCGTTTAAAAAAGCATTTGACAAACATCAAGAAGAGTAATACATTTCCGTATTCGTAGCATCAACCAATTTCAAGGGCTCTACCCAATTCAACTTTTGGTTAAATTTTCAATCGGCAGACCATGAAGTAGTAGCGTTATTTATATTTACAAATCAATCTTCACAACGTTTCAAAATTACAAACTTCACACGATGGCCAGATGTTAATACTACACGGCTTTTGAAAACAAAAACGAGTCAACTGAAGTGTAAATTAATGTATGTACCTACTTAAAATTAATTATATACGAAAATGTAGGGTACGGCAACACCTTTCCTCACAGAAATCTCATAGTGCAGAAACACAATGTTGACGGGTAAGTACATTATACAGCAGGAGTTTGTTTTAAAACATTGAGGAGAATACTGATAGAAGTAAGGCTAATAAATAAACATCAGTCGTTATTCAAACTTAAAAGTAGAACATTTTGCAATATGTGGTGTATCTAATTGTTTTGAATCAATTAATTAAGGTAGACAAGATTGGAGTCGATTTGTAAATCATTTTTTTGCAACATTAAAGAAAGCTTTAAATAAATATTATGTGTGGAACCGAATGTAAATTAAGTCACCCACAATCAATTTATGCAGACGTTCACACATAATTTCATCATAAATTAATTAAAACGGTGCCACGAAATAAATAGAAAAGTTCAAAGTCAAGGTTTTCGACTTAAGTCGAACTGTACAGGAAACCGGGTACAATTTTTTCGGGTGCACAAATAGGGTTAAAGTGATAATTTTGAATGATGCCTGTATATTTTTACGTCGTTGGGTGCGGGCATCACTCATCGAACATCAATCAACACCTTAAGGTTGTTCAAATAAACCGACAGATTTGGAAACTGTTACACCATCCATATTTACACGTCTAACATTCTTTTGGGAAAGTCGAACATCCTCTCAAGACTGCATTCACTCGACCACATAACAAATGTTTGGATCCTCCGTAATCGTTAAGGACAATTGAATTAATTTAGATCGGCTAGTTTAGAGTTTCGGATTTAACATGACAGTATAATGAGCATTATTAATATTATCACAATGAGCTCTTATAAAACGGGGGTAGGGCTCCAATTATAATTTTCATAAGTTTGATTGACATTTCATGTCATAAAAAACTCGATAAATAATAATAGCACAAAGAACATGAATAAACTAACAATAGATTCTCATAGAAATAGATCGCTATGTTTAGAACACTGGAAATAATCGGCCCTTTTTTTCTATACATAATTGGCTCGGTTATTCGAAAACACTAAAACCGTTTTCTTCACTCAAGGCTTTTTCAGACTATTATTCCATTGTAATGTGCGTGAAATTGTCAGATTTACAAAGCGTAAGTAGAGGTACACATACGAATTAGAATAGGATCAATCAAGATTGCAGAAGTCACATGAGTGCTCTTTGATCTTAAAATAGCGAAAGTAAAAGTTTAAAATTGACGTGGAAGGAAGAAAGGCATTTTTTTATATTACTCACTCTTCGTTGGCCTGTACACAATAGACATTTGTTTTGTACTAAGACAGTTTGAGGATTTATACTTACACAAAATCTTGGAAACGTGCATATTATTTTAAACTACATTTAGAGGAAGAGGAACATTGCAATGTTTGTTAATTATATTGATAAAGAAAGTAGGAAACCAAAACGAAGTAAGTTGAATCCTTCAATTTAATTCCCCGTAATTTATTCGTCGAAATCCTATTAATATGCAGTGGTATGCGGAAAGACCACCATCTCAATTCTTCATAAAGAGGAGCGCATGTTACTTAATTAATTTAGATGCACTGTTATGGGAGCAATGTGAAGTTTTACGCTACCTACTTTATTTATATTTATTAGTATAGCATGTAACCATGGTAGATCTATAAGGTTAGTGATTCAACGCATGCAAGAGAAGGAGACCCGGAAATATTTATCGAGCTAAAGGTCAGTATAGTATCTCACGGCACTCCTAATTTGAAATCAGATTCGACTACTAATCTAATTACAAATTTTGAAAACTCAAAAAGACTATCTTATCAGATATGCCACCCCACTAATTTTTTGCATTTTTAAAGGCAATAAGCAAATTGTAACGTACGACCAATTACGCAAACACAAAGTAATTGAAAATCAAAAAAAATTCCTAATCGCCACATCGCTATTGTATCCGAGACGAGATTCAAACCAAAACTAATCAATCTACTTTAAGGAATTAAATATTGTAAGGAACGAACGCGATTATGGCTACGGAGGAATAGAAATTTTTACCAGGACGGAGGAATTCATTACCATCATTAAATAGGGTACGAACTTATCTCCATTGCGATGATTTTCTTCGCAAAATTGAGCAATCAGGTTTTCAAAGTTCGGTTGGCAGATTCTACGTGTCAATAAGAAGGTTTTTAAAATGTCGGCTGTCATACTGTCCCTCATTACCGGTTATCAAAATTTTTGGGGTACCATAACGGGATATAACTTCCTCAAATGAAGCTTGAGAAATGGCGTGGTGGCTTTGCGGACGGCTCTGAAACATACCCATTTGGTGAAGAAACGGTCTTGGAAAATGCGCAAGTATTGGTTTCCTTTGGAGGAACGTGGAACTGGGCTTTAATTATTATTAAAAAAATCAAAATAAACTATAATAAACGGCATCATATCAAAGAATCACTGGAATTAGTGGTGGGCGCAAGTAGTTCCGATGAAGGGGAAGGGCATCGGCAACACGGTTACAGTACACCTCTTCGGTATTCGATCTCGAAATCGTACTGCTGCAGGAATATACTCCATCTTGCTGGAATGTAGGCAACGCAGATCGCAGACTGATGATCGGATAGTATGGTGAAATAATTGCGTTATAGATAAATTGATTCGCCTTTCTTTGAGTGTTTGGAAAGCACAATGTTGAAGTTCACCCCAAGTCTATTTTTGGTTCTTTCGGAGGAGTTTGGTCAGTGGAGCTGGGGCTACGATGTTATAAAAATTCGGAACGAAACGAAAGTACCAGGATGTTACTTCAAGACATCTTCTGATGGTTTTAATTTTGTGGGGCGTCAGTAATTGTCTGGATCGGTTTCAAGACGTGGCACAAATATTTCAGAGACGGACTGCAAAATTGACATTTTCGGCGTTAATTTTCAGACTGACCCAACGGAGACGCCGGAAAACTTCTCCCAAGTTTTGTAAGTGCGCAGTGCTCCAGATGTGGGAACGTCTGTGGCTATCAGACAGTCCAAAAGCCGTTGAAACGTGGCTGGTGTGTAATCCAAAAGGCATTACTTTAAACTGAACAAGTCTTCGGCCGGCTATGGTGAAAGCGGTGATGGGTCGACTTTCCTTGGTCAGAGGCATCTGCCAGTAACCTTGTTTCAAATCCATGCTCGAAATGTAGCGGATTTGACGAAGGCGGTCAAGAATCTCATTTATGCACTGTAACGGATAGGCATCTTCAATAGTAACTTCATTGACCTTACGGAAAATAATACAGAAACACATCTTGCCATCTTTGTTTCAAATCATGATGATCGGCGAACTCCACGGACTTTCAGACGGCTCGATGATATTTTCGGCCAGACTGCCATCCACTTCTTCGTTCTTGTAATTCCGCTTCTTCGACGGCGGATACTGGTGAGATAACGCGACAGGGAATACATTGCTGAGGAACAGGACTAACTCGAGGAAATTGCCAAGGAATAAATTTCAGGTTTTCATGTTGAAGTGTAGGTTGGTTCGGGAAAGAAAATCATGAGCATGAGCCTGATGTACCAGATAAAGGATTTCGTGGTTTGCAGAATGGGTAATTACCATATAAGCGCTATGGATATTAACAGGTTGGTATGAAAAGCGCCTGGCTTGATTTTGGTTGGCATTCACCATAAAGTTAGCGTCACCACGGTGGTAGCAAAAGTTACCGGTACCGTTGATGCGATCTATTTTCTTATTTTAAGAGGGACGGCATTTATTTCAGGGAGAGAATCAATTGTAACCTGAAATCCACGCGAGTTACTGTGAGCTGGTTTGAATTTTTTTGATTTGTATAAAAGAGGGCTGGGTTAGTTTTAGAAATTTGCATATTAATTTTGCTTAAAGTAACTTTGATATTCCTGAAGAAATCGACCTATGAAATTTAACGGGTACTGGGAAACTTCTGAATAAACATAAAGCACGCTTCCGCTTACTCGACTTAACGTTCACTTATAACAACTAACTTTCTTCTTAAGAACGTAGAACTGGCAACACGAACGGCAAATTACGCTCAAATACGGCTACGTTTAAATGTCCAAAAAATTCGATTCACGTCTTCCATCAAGAGACATACATTTAACGTCCGGTTCGCTTATTTAAAATGTTTTCCCTTTCCATTTACTTCCTTCCTTCTTCCTTTACAAAACAATGCGCCGTCGAATAATCTGCACCTATATTAAAAAAAACTTCGGCGATAACAAGTCTTTATCTTTAAACTAATTAGCTTTGCAGCGATAATACAACTTTTTATCCTACGACCGGAGAAATAAATAAGTAAAACAGGTTGGTGTGGCGAAGTTGAATTGAAGCTTGACTGCGGCACTAAGGGTCCCTAGTTCTAATCCGGGTTCGGGCATGGGTGGGTGGGTTGCCTAGGCTGAAACCCCGCCTTCTCATAAATAAAGGTCAAAAATAAATAGAAAATAAAAAATAAACAAAACAATTATTTACACAAAATCAAATATCAAATAATTAAATAATTCGGATACATCAACATTGTCCTCCAATTGAACTAACACGATCGAAATTGTGTCTAATCCAAATTCGAACCAACATTTCACGTTAACAATAAACAAATTCACATACAGGGCGAGCCATCATTACTGTAGATACCTACCGAAGTAGGTCGACGTCATCCAAAAAAGATTACGCGCTTGAAGTTATTGGGCCAATATTCCGGTGGGTCAGCTTTTCGGGGCATACTGTGGAACGGGTTTTCTGGGAGCCTATTCACCGTAGTGAAATATTGCGGGGCCGAACATTGAGAGCACGAATTTAGCTGGGGCCGAGTTTTCTTAAGGGCAAATTTTCTGAGCTGAGCCAATGATGCTATCCTAATTTAGTTAGAAAAGTAATGTCAATTGTGCTATAATTAGTGATTGTGTCTATCGTCGCAAAGGACTAATATAGTAATATCACCTGCTACACATAGCAGTATGCTTGTGATAGGTGATGTTAACCTACATGTGTTTAAGCAACGCATCATCAAAGAACTAATTGTTCGTAGTTTTCCATCGATTCTCACAAAATGGGGACGTCTTTAAAATGGATCATTGTTAATTTGAATTTGTCGGAATGAATAGTGTTCTGCTACTTGTAGACAAACATCGTTTCTGCGTATCTAAATTTATAAGATAGCTGTGCCAAATTGCGGTTTCTATGAATCTTACAAGAACATAGTATAAATATATGTCCGAAGAATGTCTATGGTCGAGCGGGCATACGTAAGTAGTGCCATTGTTCTGTCAATAAGACCTTGAATAATGTTCAAAACATCCACAACTTAGATCTTTTTTTTGGTGCCAATGATTCACATTGCCAACTTCTTCCATTTCGCGTTTCATAATTTTAAACAAACTAATGTGGTGCAATGAATGTTGGAGTCTTAAATATAAGTGTAAATCCACATAAATTTGTAGTTAATACTTTTATTACTTATTAATGTTGAAGAATAATTTGTTGTTTTTCATTACCTAAATCATATTCTACGATGAACGAGTACTAACTTAACGCAATAAGTTTTAATTAAAATAACTTTAAATGGTGAACATTTATTTTCAGAACGCACCTGCTACATGCAAATTTATTGCTGTCATCAGAACTTACCCATTCATTTCTGTGATTCAAGTGTATGACTACTTAACGTAAACAAGTACACCTATACTAAAATGAAATATTCCTTTTGACAGATATATTAAGTGATACACAACATATAGGAGAAACTTACATAGCAACCATCGTTCTTGTATTGTATAGGGTCGATATGGGTCATCTCCTATGACTTCAAAAGGGAACTATAAGTGAGTGGTTTGAGATATTCAAACACGCCTGTGAAAGACACAAAAACATTTGCTGACAAGTTCGGGAAACTTCACTTTGTTTTTTAAAAAAACTGGACTCAATAACAGGAACTAGTATGATAACAAGATGAAGAAAATTCTCGGCGGCTGCTCTGACGGTAGAAACTTTTAACTTTCATTAAGACAAACCGTTTCAATAAAACGAATTGTACCCCAACAAAATTCAAAAGGCGTCGCGAACTAACAACAGCAGCTCCCTTTTTTCCCTTACCTCGCGTATTGAAGGGAACACCACTTCCATCACAGAATAAACTCCTTCCTCCGGTATTTACAAATAATGCGATAATTCGAACGCCGGCTGCGAAGGAACGCGTCCCCACTTACGCCGAAAATAATGCGCCCATCGTTGACCACCTGTATCTTTTGTTATCAGCTCCAGAACACGTGCTCTAATTAACTTACATCCGATAACAAAACCTCTCATCGCAAATAACCAGATGTATCTACATTTGAACACGTTTTACAATGAAAGACAATAAATCTACAAAACCAAAAGGAAAAAATAAACATTCAAACGAAATAAACCAATTTTGTGCTTATTCGTGAATCGAGTTCAAATTTCGCGAGCACAAACTTAATTACATTACATACAGTGCGTTCGAGATGAGAGGGTCACCTCAATACCTTTTTTATTTGGACAGATACGAAAAATTTGTCAAATATAAGTTTATAAGTGTAATTACGATTACACAGAAAAGACCTATCAACAAGTTTTCAATAATTGAATCAAGAATTTCTCCATTTCTTGTATATCCACCTAGTTATCCACCATATCCGTATTTCACGTTGTCGTACGAAAAATTGATAGTTCTTTTCAAATGTCGTAAAAAACATAGACATTGCATTTGAAAAACAAAAGTTGCATCGATGTCTGCTTAAACCGGAAGTGATGCCGGACGTTTCAGTATGCGATCGGATAGATCGTAATGTAATGTATATTTGAGAAATCTTTCGTATCCCGCCAAGTAGAAGAGATATTGAGTTGCCTATCTTATGTTGAACGCACTGTATATGGTTTTTTATCTTTATTTTTATCCAGCACGTTCGTTTTTGCCATTTGACTTCTCTAACAGCAGAAACGCATTTGACTTTCCAGAGTGGGAAGGGAGCCACGATGATTGTCGTGCACCAAAGTCCATGCCCAGCATGTTACGCTAATGTTCAGGGTTAATACAAGAATATTTACTTTGTTTCCATTCGGAGCTCGAACGAATTGTCTTCTAAAATGGTCGGTAAGATTGCAAGCTCTTAAAAATGTGTATATCGTTCCTGGTTAAATAGATAGGGTAACTTCAAGGCACATTTTGGCTTATAAAAAAAAGCACAAGTTATTCAACTTTTCAGTGAGAGATTTTTAATGAACTAAATTCATGATTGTATGATCTCAGATCTGTTAAAATCTTTGGAAATCAAATCTTGATATAAATCTTCAAGCGGAATTTTAGTAATTAATTTAATGTGTAATTATAACTAACATATACAACATTGCGACCGGCCTTAGATTTCAGTACAGAAATTGAAAACAAACATAATTCCGGATAAATTTCTTTCATAACCTTAAAAATCACTAAAATTCGGACCCAAAACCATTTATGATAAAAGGTGCAGGTAGGTACAGAGACGAGGACACAAGATAGTATATGTATAGACAGTAAAAACACTCACATATCAAATCTTTTATTACTCAAGGAGGAAATCTATCACTTCTTGTCAGAATTTGTGTTTTGTATAATACTAAGCTTTATGAAAGCGTGTCAAGTTTCAAACCTTTTTTCCGATTATTATATTGGCTTATTATACCCAGATAAAAATTCAAATTACAACCTTCGAGATTATATATTTTAAAGTGCACAAAAGCAGTGACCGCATAAGTATCGCTAATAAGCCTATAAAGTATTTTACGATTATATCTAAATTAATAATACGGTAACAAAAATCTATGCTAATTCGCATGTTACTATAACGTTAGGCCATTTTGTTACCTCGAAAAACAATTCTCGTATTTTATGTGTTCAAGTCCCGCAATTCCATATGAAAGTTATTGATACCAAAATTCTTTCTTTTGCTTTTAGATTTTCTACTACACGTTCATTACCATTCCGCTAACTATTGAGATTGTCCGTTATCCACGTTATTTAAAGTCAGATTTATCTAAATAAAGCTAAATCCTGTGCAATTACATTTATTTTTACTTTTGATGTGATATTAATTGCGAATAATTTGATGAACGTTTATGATACCTTGAGAATGGCATATGCATTAAGAAATAATAAACGAAGTTATTACAATCTCGTTTATTTAATGTAGTAGTTGAAATGCTATAAGCTTCCACTTATTTTACATTGAAAGAAGTTATAAATTCTAATTTGAAATCGGTTGCTGTCAGCAACGGTGTCATTTTTTATGAGACTATAAACTTGACATTTTATTTTCTTTTAATATCTAAAATATGATTGGAGAGCTCATCTCCACCTTATAATTATTATTTATCGGATGTCTGTGTTGCTTTTTTTTGTTACTTTTGTATTATAATTCGATTGTTGGTTCTCTCTGGATTTAATTGGAATGATAATGGTCTTATGAATCAGCAGGTTCTTGTTGAAACAAGGAGCAATTATTCTCGTTTACTTGATGTAAATATTGAGAAATCGTACCTTACCTAACGGAGGCTTGTTTGTGAAAAGCATTGTCGCGTGCTAATCGTCTGCAATTATTTATCTTGGGTTTTTAAATTATCGACTTTCATTAATGCTTTGTGTCCAGTTCATTATTAAGATTAACGACATGAACGACAAATCAGTTATGTCAACGTTCTTGTAGTGTTGACAAAGTTGTTTTGCGTGGTCTCTTCCTTTTATTTGAGTAGCATAGAATATTCTACTATATTATTTATTATATGTATTTCTAAAATTACGAATTTGTAGTATTTGGCAGTTAACTGCTGTACATATTGTAGGACTATTCGAATCAACTCTTTGTTGCTTTTGCTTAGAATCAACAAGTTCAAGTTTATATTGATTTTACAACTTCCGGTACCGGTATTTTGACTGATTTCCGGTTTCGCTACTTGACCTTCTAACAGGACACAGGTTTGCGCGTACTCTAAGACGAAAGCTTCCGGTAATAATGTTCACGAAATTTAAAATCGCAATTCAAAAATCATCCCTTATAATTTAAACTGATTCTATTCAATTTCTTAGGGTTTAGCTGATTTACCTATCTCGCAATTTCACCAGTCCTCGCAACTTTACGGCGTCCGAATTAAACTTTTCCGTGCAACCACTTCACCGTGACGGCAATCGATACTTTTTACGTACTTACTATAGCGGTGTCACGCGTAATTTCTTCCGAACTTTTTTTGACACTAGCCAAATTTTTTGAAAACAAGTTTTTCATGTGCCATCACTAGATTTTTGATGTGACAGGCTGTGATGCAAGAATAACTTGATAGTACCATTGACTTATAATCCAGTTAAATTGTATTTTTACCAGGAACGTTGTGGGGTAGTTTTGATTTCTTTGATTCTATATGTTTTTTGAGGTGCTGAATCCGAATCTGAGGTTTGCTAACAAAATTTCATGACGCAACATTGAAAAAAATACAAAAGAAGTTGAAAAAGATATTTTTTTGGCAGTTTTGTGCTTACAACTGGAAAACCATCAACTTTTCGAAAATAACCTTCCTATTCAAAATCAAAGTACATAAAATTTCCTACAGATTCCACTATTTAGTTTTTTCCTCGATAAACCGTTCGGGCTCAAGCGCCAGTTGAAAATTGGCGTATTTCGGCTGTCTCCACAAAACATAGTTTTTTCGCACTAAAACCCTAAATTAATATTAAGCGTTGTCAATAAGTGAATTCCTTGCATTTACCTATTATTATTTGAATTTTATATGTAAATGTGGTTTTTTCTCATTTTCATAACGTTCAAGGTGTTTATTGTAGTCCAGAATTGTATGAAAAGTTAATTTCTAACGAACAACAGTATATCATATTATTATATTATTTATAATATATAATACTTAGTATTATACTGTGCTATCTAAAACTATTCCCACTCTCTTCCGAACCAGATAAAGAAATCACAAAACCCTACCGTAGCATGTTTGGATAATTTATTATTGTTGAATTTGGGAAAGTGGCGCTGTGGTCATTATTAATTCAAAAAATTCAAATGGCAAAAGGGGTATATTGATTTCCTATTCAACGACATTATCCCTCTTACTCCGGTGTTCTGAAGAATCACGTACTCCTCGGAGTGGGGTAACGTAGGTTACCCCAGCCAACAACTGAACCCGATTTATTTCTTTTCTCTTTACATGTTAATCAGCAACAAAAAACGAGTTCATGATTTTGGACTGTCCGTCCGTTCATCTGTGTAACTTTGTGCGCTTGTGTATGTATGTGTATGGGAGGAGGGCCTCGAGACTGCAAACGTAGGTACACGGGGACGTAATGGGCCTTCGCTCATCTGTGAAGGAGTGGGAGAGTTTTATACCAGACGGAACACTTATAAAATCTTTTGAGGAGACCGGTAGACAATGAAAAGTACGGATTTATATTTGCACAGAATAATAATAAAATAATAATAAATGATGAGTATTTGCGGATACAGCCGAAATACGCCAATTTTCAACTGGCGCTCGAGCCCGAACGGTTCATCGAGGAAAAAAACTAAATAGTGGGGTCTGTAGGAAATTTTAAGTACTTTCATTTTGAATAGGAAGGTTATTTTCGAAAAGTTGATAGTTTTCAAGTTGTAGCACAAAACTGCCAAAAAAATATCTTTTTCAACTTCTTTTGTATTTTTTTCAATGTTGCGTCATGAAATTTTGTTGGCAAACCTCAGATTCGGATTCAGCACCCCAAAAAACAGATAGAATCAAAGAAATCAAAACTACCCCACAACTTTCCCGCTAGATGCCCGTTTGAGCACAAATGGCCTGTATTATTATTCAATGATAGTACATAGGTATCTAATGCCGAAACGCTGAATCATCTAAGGGTAAGACATTCCGTTACCGAGATCTCGATCGATTTATAAAAGGCCTCGAACGAACAGATAAGCGGCCTATCGAGAATTAGTGAAACTACATGCGTTCTTTTCAAAATCAAAAATTTGGTAAAAAAAAACAAAAAAAATATATGCTTTTACAGTTTTGAACCAATATCCCGACATTCATAAATTATCGACTTCCCGAAACGGCATTGAGCTTTCAGACTAAGCGATGCGGGAAAGCTCGATAGTACGAATATAATGCCGAAAACCCGAAAGTTGTACGTTAGTCCTTTGGAAGTTCTCGTTCAGTTTATAAAAAGCTTAAAAGGCGTCCGAACAACCGACAGTTAGTTAGTGAAAGCTACTTTTTGAGAATCAAAAATGCACTATGTCGAATAACATATGCTTTTATCACAAACTAGCTAATGTATATTGTTTACTAGACTCTCGTTATTACTAATATGCGTAACATACCCTTTTCCGTATAAACCGGGTTTTTTAGGCAAAACAGAGTTAGCGTTTACGATCTTAAACACAGAAACTATAATAATTTATAACATAAGGTATGATCAGGATCCGATTATGAGACTAAAGCATTAAAGGCGAAAAATTTAGGTTTCTAGCATGCGTCGTTCATAAGGTATGGATATAGGAACTTGTAAAAAAAGCGTTGGGGAAGGTAGTCAAATGTACCCGTTGACATGGGAAAGATGTGAAAATGTACAACTTAAACGAATAACTTTCTTACTAAAAAAAGAGTAATTGGGTCGTTTAATGTTTGACTAAAAATGTACACAATCGATGAAATTGAATTGTAGATGTGAAATGTGAAACGTAACCAGGTATTTGTTAATTATATTCAGTTCGAATCCATCCTAGAAATACGGCAAATTAAATTTAGTCCTGTGAAACTATGAAATCAAGGATTGAAATTAAGTTTACCAATTACGCAACCGCCGGCTAGTAAATTATATTAAATGTAGTTGAATGAATCATTTTGATTGCTTCTGTTATAATTGACTTATATTTCAAGCACTTCATGAATATACATTGAAGTGTTTTAGAGAAAGTTCTACTGGGTCAGGTTGGTTTTGGAATGTTTAAGAACATTTCCGCTCTAATACCAGGTCGAGATTCCGTGGCCAATCGGTGCCGAGTACTGCCATTTATACTGTCGGTAGTAAGTACATCGAAAATTAAGGGTCTCAGTCAACGAAAGAGAAGTATGTATCACCGCCACATCCGGACTCACACTCACCAGCGCCTGGGCATCCAGGTTTGGTGACCATGAAACATAAAATGTCATCCAAAGTCAATCAAACCTGACCCAAAAGTTGGAAGATCGGTGATGTCGTTTTCCCAATGACGAAAGCTATTAATTCCTCAATGTATGTTGGCATACAGTGCCATCTGACTATTCTGGAACGTCGCGCCCGTACGCTTTCTAATTACCAAGGAAGATAATCTAAATTCCAAAATGTTAAGTAAGGAATAAACCTAAATATCTCTATAATGTCTTTAATTTAGCATCTCTGCGCTACTTCAAATAAAATAATTGGCAGACGACGACCTCTATTGTAACTACAAGCACAACGTAAAATCTAGCGTCCTAACACTATCATCTAGCTATAGGAGGTCTGACTTGAGAAGAAGGGGAGTGATATTATAACGTAATTATTCCTGTTTCACTACAGTAGGTACCTATACCTTTAAGGTGTGTCTGACAGCGTTCAAATTTTGTTGTTTTAAGGGAGGGTGCGAGGGAGGATGAATGAATGTGTCTCAAATTTTGTAAACGCATGCCCTCTAGTGGAGATAGTAAAACGTTTGAAAATAGTTGTGCGCTTCATGTTATTCTAATGAAAGGGTTCATCGAAAGAAATTGGTTTCTACAAACTATAACTTTCCGGTCCTTTTTGAGATCAGTGGGTGGCTGGAGGAGGCGGGGGTCTTAGAAATTGGTTTCATATTTCATGGTATTCTAGTTAAAGCTCTCAACGAAATAAACTTTTCCAAGCGGTTGTACTCTCTTGCAATTTTCCTTACTCGAGATGCGCGCATTTCTAATTTTGCAACTCGTCGAAAATTCTGGCTAAGATAGAAAAAGTTCCCACCCATCGAAACAATGCGTTTGGCAGATTCCCCCACTAGATTGGTGAGTAAATATTGGTCTTCATCCAATTTGTACCTGGACTTCGATCTTAAAGTTATATGTAGATACTATTACTGCTACACGATACGAAGAAATGATTAAACAATCTACATAGTTTGTAGTACAAAAGTAATGCGATAAATAGAATGATTAGTAAAGTAAGACCGTTGCATACTACAGTCATAATCTTTTAGATAGACTGCAGGTAAAATTAACAGCCACACTTTTGGGTCAAAACTTGTTGCTTCTAAAAGATTGTCGTTTTTATTTGTTCATCAAACTGTAGTTTGCTTAGATATCTTCAAATGGTGGAATTTTCCGAGTGAACAAAAAATAAGAAAACTCGTTCTTTCCCTATAAGAAAGTGCCTCTTTGCAAATATTAGGTACGTATGTATGAAGAAAGAGTAAATTTTGACCCGTTGTTCACTTAATTATGAGAAAGCGTCACAATTTACTTGAAATTAGAATACTAATCCCGTTTTGCTGGAATTTAATTTTTAAGTCTCCTTTAGTATTCGAAAGAAAACATCATATCAAATTACGTAGGGTTAAAATGATGTACTAATTACTTCAACAAAGCTAGGGTTGGCCGTAGGCGGCCAATAGAGCGCAATTTTCAAGGGTTACTTCATGCCCCATTGGTTTGGAACACGTCCATTGTTACTCGATTGTTGACTAACAAAAGCTCTATTATACGCATTTGCATTCATGTTAACTGTATTCAACAACTAATCAACATTTCCATGTCTTTGTAATGGCCAATCGTGCGTGCTTGTACACGCAAATTAAAATGGCGGATTTTTCTTGATATAATTAGCTCTCGACCTCGGCGAAGGGGTTACGTTGTTAATGACATATTTCTACTGTCTATAAGATATAATGGGGATGAGAAGTTAGCATCGTAATAATTGATGAATGAGAGCCAGTTATTTAATAAGCGATTCGTAGTGAGCGAGAATACAGACGAATATTTTTTGCGTAATAGTATTTTCGTAGCAGAAGCAATGCGTAATTTTAACCCTAAAGGGAAGAGGACAGGATAAAAACAGATGAGGTTATCGCCTGGGGACAAGTTTGGCGCGATCGTCCACCTGAGACCAGAGTCAGATGCCAATATCTTTAATGCTGTCTGCACAGCGTCTGCGACCATATACTACTAGGGACGCTTTTCAGACTTGACTAAACAAAGTTGAAATCACTTTTAAATAAACATGCAAGGAGATGTGATTTATGAAAGCTTTTGTTTCAGGCAATTGGGATTACCTAGCTCTCTATCGAATTCGGTGGATTTAACACCTACGTCTCATAAAGATCGTTGCCACAAGCTTGAATATCTCGTCGATCGACAAAGGGAATTGTGTGCGCAAAATGATAGGGTTCTATCGGTAGGTTTAATATTTTGAGAAAAGCGAGAGTTTTCATTTTAGTTCTGTTGCAGATAATCGGCAATGGGGCGAAACTGGCCATGGACGAATGTCAACACCAATTCAGAAACAGCAGGTGGAATTGCTCCACGTTTCCTGAGTATAATTCCGTTTTCGGTAACGTCGTATCAGTTAGTAAGTTTATTACGTACTTACTCCCGTGCCTAAATGCGCATTTAGAGATGCACAAAATCATAATCTTTTAAACGGCTAAGTTGTATCGAAGACATGAACCTCATTCAGCCTTTTAAGATTATTATTTTACGATTAGCTTAAGGCAGAGAATAAATTGAAGCACTCAAATTGTAATCACTGTTGATGTTTATAATCTTCCGCATTAAATTAAAATGTAAACTCACGACGAAACAGCTGTGTATATCATATTTGTATTCATTAGGCAATATATGCAAAAGCGATTAAATTATTAATAAATTTACTGCTTCAGTTGGTAAACTGAACCTGCGTTACCTCCCTGCTGTTTAAATTTTATGGGAGATTCGTCATCTGTGATTTCCGTTCTCAACATCTTTACACAGAAAGGTCTTACGCAACAATGTTGCCTGGATGTCGAAAACAGAGACATGCATCAATACATTCATTACAGAAAGTGCTACGTGATAGACATGATTGTCAATTATATCCAAAATAAGAAAGGTTACCTAAACATTCTATTTACGAGAGGGGGTCAGCGTCAGTATGAAGGGAGTATCCCATTTTTGGAAGTGAGTGCAGATCGTCCGTTTTTCAATGAGAAATGAAATCCATGCTTTTCGCTGTATGAGCTATCTGTCCCATTCTAACTTGACTTGATAAGAAAAAGGCTCGCACCCGCCCCTTCATTTTGGAAAATCCCCTCTATTTTTAATATTAATTAAGGTTCTTTTATTCATGTTGATCTGGCAATTCCAGAAGTACAAGCACTTCATTTGAATTTTTCAGACCCGATTGTCTAACTTCTCTTCAAGCCAAAATTCTGTTGAACTTAAAGAATTGGGGAATTTGATTATGTATTGAATTTTGAACCTGCTATTAGAGATATACAGATACCTTTTGTCCACTCCTTTTAGTTTACTATATGAGTATTATCTTGCGATACTTCGTTCTCGAGATATTCACACTTGAAGTATTGACCACCATCAACAGATGTCTCATTCTTTATTTGAAATCAGGAACTACGACCGACACGCCAGAGAGTCTGGGAGGGGGGCAGAGGTCGATGGAAAACAATAGTTTGCAAGCCCTAATTAAAATTTTCAATAATTGAAATATCAAATGAAAGTACAGCAAATGACTCTTGTCGCCATATTAGAATAATCCAGGATTTCTTTTCTGCATGAAGCGTAATTCCTTTCTGAAAGGAACTATAGATGAATCGGATAATTAATACGTTGAGCGTATAATTTGCAACGATTGAAGACTTGAAGAGGTACCGCTTTAGGTGAATCCAGCGTTAAACGCCTTAAATGAAAGAACGGCGCAATTACATTCGGAAAACTAATATTTTAAAGATAAAACTTACCTTCGGTGAAGGCGCAGGATAACGAAATAGGAAGACACAATAACTTAGCACACATTCATTTGGGCCCGAATCTGACATGAAGACTCTATATGGGCCGCACAAAGAATTCTTATAAATACGCAATTAATTGATTGTCAATGACAAAAATTAATTCCGAAAGAGAAGCTTACAAAGATTGTTTGGAGATAATATCACGCATACAAGCGGTCGATAACTAAAATTCAAAAACACATCTTAAATTACTTAGTTCTTTTATTCTCTAATAATCCAAATAATCTGGTTATAAAAGGTTTACGATTCTCATGTGCTCTTATTATCAAAGACACAAGACATTCGCTGACAGCTTCAGGAAACTTGACTTTCTTTTTAATAAACCGATCTCAATCGACGACTCGAACTGGCTTGATAAATAACATGAATTAACGCTTTGGTGGCAGTTCGGGCGGTAGAAATGTTCAACTTTCACTAACCAGACAACTGCTTTGTTTACTCGCACTCGAACTAACTTTTTCTGAATACGGACAAACCATTTTAAAAACTTTCCCCGCACTCTGAGTACTTCACTTTAGGATAACTTAAATATTTTATTAAGGTTTACTTCTTCTGCACACTTTACCTCGAAATCGGCGAACTGCATCTTCAACAAAACAACTAGGGTAGATTTCCCGAAATTGTGCATTTAATACGCTCTTTAACCGTCGCGGAACTTGCAGCAGCACGCTTGTTTTTACATTGATTGCAGTATTTCCCTACTTCCACCATTGTCTGTTTTCACAAAACTTTCAAAAACACCACCAATCGCAATTAGACTCGATAACGCCAGCGTACAAGGAACGCGTTTCGCGTGCCCACTTACGCCGAAACAATGCGCACATCGTCCGATAAACACTAATCGCAAACGACCAAATGTACCTACGTTAACGCGCAAATTCACTTTTTACAATTAAATACACAAACCTAAATAAACAATTTAGAAAAGCGATGCAATTTAAACAAGAATTACGTAATTACAAAACTTCTAAAAGGAAAAGCAGCACTGAGATAAATTCAAGTGCAATAAACCAACTTTGCGCTTACTCGTAAATACTCCGCCACATTTCATTCATTCATTCATTTTATTATTTGTGATCTATACAATAGTATTTTCACACGTCACCAGGTACAATTACATTTAAAAAAAGGCAAAGGACACGAGAACATGATCACACAAGGTACTGTTGCTTTTAAAACTTAAATGTTATCAAATTTATCTTTTAAAAATTCTTCATAAGAATAAAAAGCATTTACGATTAATAAATTGAAATACAGGCGTCCGGTCATTATTATCGGTGTTCATACCCAAATAACGTCTACATGGTTTACACAACAATATTCATCCCTCAAAATACAAAGATCAAGTGTAGGTACTTAGTTTGAAAGCCCATCCTGCACGGAATTTAAATCCGCAAATCGCAATTTGTTAGTTTCATTGTTTTGAGGTTTCAAAATCTCATTAATGGACGCAAGGAAGACGCCAGTACGCTACTGCTTGTTGGTAATAGACAGCAATTCATTTGGGGATGGAGAATACGCAACAGTGATTGTCTATATTTATACGTAGGTACGTGTCGTTAATATGCTTACTTTATTGTAGAAGTAGACAATGTAGCCAATATAAAATAAAATTTTTTGAGAAAATTATGTTATGATTTTTATTACTTGTTTTGACAAGATATGCAGAAGTTGAGGCATTGTAAAAATTCGCAGAAATGGGAAGAGACGGAAGTATCCGAAAAATTCGAACAATGTCAAGAATTCGATTAAGCTGCAGGATCAAAAAGATTGAAGATTGGAAAAGTCGTGAGAGTGCAAAGAATTTGAAGAGACTGAATAATTTGAGGATTCAAAAGAATATTATGAATCTGAAGAGCTTCAATAATCGAAAGAATTTGAAGAATCTGTAGCTGAAGAAAAATCGGAAGAAATCATAGAATCCGAAGCACCTAATAGAATTTGAAAAATCAAAAACAAATTGCAAGAATCTAAAGAGCGCAATGAATGAGAAGAATTGAAAAAATTTGAAGAAGCAAAGGAAATGAGAAAAATGAAAAGATCATATATCAAATTAAACAAATCTAAGGATTTCGAAAAACTCGGAACAATCTGAATAATTTAAAAACCGGATTTGAAGGAATGTAAAAACTGAACAAATCTGGTTCTGATGTGATGAGTAAACAAAAAATTGAAATATCGAACAAACCTAAAAATCCGAAGGAACGAAAAAATCGAAATAACGTGAACTCGAAGCATTCAAAGAATCTAAGAACATCTAAGAAAAATCTGAATTCGAAGTTTCGACAAATCTGATGAATCTGACGAAACTGAAAAATAAAGATCCGGCGAAACGATAGGATCCGAAAAATCTGAATAATTTGAAAATTATTCAAAAATCCACAGCATCTGAAAATGACGATTTTGAGCAATCGCTGAATCTGCAGCACTCGTAAAAAAGGAAGAATCGCAAAATTTAGAAGTAAAGAAACCGGAAGACCCCGAAGATGAAACAATATGAAGAATCTGAGAATTGAGGTAACAGAGGAATCGGAGTTATTGGTCTTTTAGTGGGAGTCGTAAAAAAATAATCCCCGAAAGCAACATTTTACCCTGTTATACTCGATACTCGCATGGAACGTATCTCTTTCAACCCTCGTATAATAGAAATATACCTACTCACTATTACTGTTATCATTTTCTTGAACATTTTTGTAATATGGTCGAAATTTTATGAAAAGGGCAAGGTGGCGTAATCACCGACTTAGGTATGCGATCTCCTGCGTTTGGTAAATAAAATATTCCTACTACATATATTTCACAGATTACTTTTCTAGTATAGACTTAAAAAGTAAAGCCATTTTTACCGGTTACCGCAGTCATGGACCGCAGTTACACGGTGCAAATAAATTTGCGATAGGTACGATGACCACAACTTGATCCTTCGTGTTTAAGCGATTTTGTTATATATATTTATTATTCGCATATTTGCAATATATACAAAACGAAAAATTGAAGACTGCAAAAAATCAGGTTTGCGTGACGTGAATACGCCGTGGAGGTACCTACACTAGCTTTATACACAATGATGGATTGCTAACTTTTTCCACGCGTTTAACAAAAGAGCGCATTTTAAACCAATAACTAAGTTTTGCTACTTATTTTACTTTCAGAAAGCAGAGAATCCGCGTACATATACGCAATATCCGCTGCAAGCGTCGCCTTTGCGATTACTCGGGCCTGCTCTAAGGGCGAACTCACCGACTGCTCCTGTGACAACCGTGTCCGACAGCGAAAAGGACGTTTTTGGCAATGGGGTGGCTGTTCGGAAGACATTCAGTATGGCGAACAATTCAGTCGAGATTTTTTAGATTCCCGTGAAGACGCAAACACACCTAGCGGTCTTATGAATTTACACAACAACGAAGCTGGAAGAAGGGTAAGTCCTACCCCATAACCCTGCTACAGAAATTTACAGTTCGTTTTGCGTAGAACATTCGACAAAGAATGCAAAGAGTGTGTAAGTGCCACGGTATGTCCGGTTCTTGCAGTATGCGTGTTTGTTGGAGGAGGCTACCTCCACTGCGACAAGTCGGAGAAGCTCTCTTTCAAAGATACGAGGGCGCATCTCACGTCAAATTCGTGGAAAGACGGAGAAAAAAGCTTAAAGTGATAAGTCCCGACCTGAAGAAGCCAAACAAAACTGATCTGGTGTATCTTGAAGACTCGCCAGATTATTGCGAACGAAACGAAACGTAATGGAATTAATCAAGTATTTCCTCATAATTTGCTCGTTTTTTAGGCTAAATGTCCTGGGTACAAAGGGAAGAATATGTAACACAACCAGTCACGGTATCGATGGGTGCCGTTTGCTGTGTTGTGGAAGAGGTTACCAAACTCGGGTACGCGAGGTTGAAGAGAAATGTAAATGTCAGTTTGTATGGTGCTGTAACGTTGTTTGTGAAATGTGCCGATACAAAAAGGAAGAACACATCTGTAATTAACACAAGTAACCATTCCTAATGTTGACGTATTGATCAAAATACCGTAGAACAGCCAAAGGAGACAGGACGGTAGATGGGAGAAGCACCTCTTCATTTCGTAATATTGTTATTCTATTGAACTGTAACAGTGTTGTTTCTGTAGTAAAAAATCTTAAACTTTTAAGATTTAGAAAAGCTCCGACTCCTAAGTAAATGGCTAGTGACGCTATATTAACCTGAAAATGACTGAATATGTTGTATGATAATTTTTATATTTTGTACCTTTTTTATGCGTTAATTAAGCGAAATTTGAGCAATGTGAAAATGGCGCTTTCATCTGCTCAATTTTCTCTAAATTATAGATGATTGTAATATAAAACTTGTTCAAGATATTGCGTTTTACTGAGTTGTACATTATTATTTTTCTCGCGTTCGTATGTATTCAAACGGTAATTGATGTCTACATATGACTCCATGTACATAGATTTTTTTAATAACTCTCTATTAGTTGCTAGATTGATTAAAACATACTTAGGTAAGGTTTCTGTAAATAGGTTGTGCATTATTAATTTAGATATTAATGGTACAGGTGTTATGTATATGTAAAATGTACTTATTTCGTATTCATTGTAAAGGTTCATCTTTTTAACAATTTCATAAGTATATAAGTGTGCCATAATATAATATATAATTGTAACTGTACTTACATCCCCATTTATATTTATTGATACTTAACTGTACCTACCTACTTATTTATTTATGTAAAAAGTCAGTATTAAATTATAATTAAAGGTTTTATCTATACACTTACTGATACGCCCAAGTCTTTAATTTAGATCTAAATACTTTTACTATGTTTCAATGTAAAAAACGTCGCTCCGTCGCTTTGTCTACATTCTAACTTGTCTGCAAAATTGATTTGGGTGTTAAATGAAAGCATCCATTTATCTTTATCATAAAAAAGGCACCAGTGTGTGTGGGGGGCCCTACCAGATTTTGCCGGCTTATCTATTACGGATAAAAAATTTATTCGATTTTTTTCGTTATTTCTGCGAGAACTATAAAGTGACACGGCCGGCGGATGAAAGTGTTTGCTGCGCGGTTGCCGTATATCACTTTATCGTTCTCATTCGCGCACGAATAACGAAGAAAATCGAAAAAATTACTTTCCGAATTCTATATGAGGGTGCAAATTGAAAGGTAGATTTGATTAACTAAGACTAATGTATTTGAATTCCGCAACACTTTTGTAAAATTGTGAATATCCCAAATTTTACCCATTCACTAAGTTCAATGCAGAAAATGTTCCAGAGGCATGAAAAGGTTTTAACTATAGTCTGTACTAATGTGACAAGCATTTGCACCCCTATTCCAACACTTAAGCATTTCTTCGAGCCCGTGTCATAGCTAAATTTGACGCGCGAATTGAAAAAATTATAAATAAATGTATTTTCATTTTTTATTTTAATTTTATATCATATATTGAATTGGAATTTCAATCAGTTTATGTGAGTAGGCTAACCCGCTCTTTCACCGTGAGGGTAGATAAAGTGAAACGGCTGATGGTGCATTTTAATGACTGTCATTCTTATATCAAATGCGCAGCACGATATACAATGGACATTCAGTACATATGACAATTCTGTTTCTATGGTAACAACCGCGACGGCAGAACCTAAAGGTTGCTATTTTTGACGTCTAAATTAAATTCTAAATTGTCAGAAGCCTCTTTCCTAGTATAAGTCAGAACAATGAACAATGATTTATATGGCTTCTGCAGTAGCATAAAGTTTTGTATTATACACACGACGATACAGGGAAACTAAGCATCTCGTGAAAGTTAATTTACCTACTCGATGGTTAAAATGTCCATTTATCGTCTTATATAATAAATATAATGTGGAAACACAAAATAAGAGGTTGAGATCTTCCACAGACACAGCGGTAGTTCGTTTTGGGCATATGATTTTTTTTAACTTCGTTGCACTTGCCGATAAGGTCGAGCGCCACTCAATTCTATCTTAACTTCCCCCGTATAAAATTGAGGAGTGACGAGGGGAGTAGCGGTAATAACAGTTCAAATCAGTTTGGGTACCAAAAGACATACTGGTCTATTCAATCACCAAAATGGCAAACATAAAATACAAAATACTCGCCCAAATGCTCAAAATGATAATTTACTCACAAGTTACTCACAAATCTTAAATTTACAATTGAAATTCCCCAATTTAATAAAACCCCAATCAAGAATGATCGATTAAATCGATTACTGAATCTTAAAACAGCTTTTCACAAATAAATTGATAATTGCTAATAAATTGATAATTTCGTTTTCATCTTCCCTAGTTTAAACGGTCGGAAGTGGGCGGTTCCCGTTAGCACCTTCTGTGGGCACTCCTTTTCTGAGAGTCTGAATTTGTTATCAGAGTTTCCATAACACATAGATGTAGAAGCTATAGGCTACTACTTGCTTATTTCTTATGGATTTTTACGAATTGAGATAGAGGACAAAAAACAAATTTCTTTAATGCATCGCCATCATAGCGGTGTTGATTCAGCCAGGTCTAGTTACCCGAAATTGTTGCACCCCAGAATAGAAATTTAAACCCTGTATATTCTTACATTTTTGGATTTTGTAGACACTTTTAAACCAGATAGGTAGAGATACTTTAAAATCTTAATTACTACACAAATCAATTTTGTCTAATTTCTCCAATAAAAAGGATTTTAAATAGTTTTGAAACTCTCAAAGCTAGCTTCATTTCGTGAAGCCATTTTTTTCAAATAGGACCACAATAGCTTTCCTGGGTATTTTGAAGCGCTTTGTATATATCAACTATATATAATTTTGAACTCGAGTTGAAAAACTTCACTTTCTTTTCTAGTTGTACAAATAACTAATTTGGAGTAGTTACTCAATTGGTTTGTCTTCATATCGCCCACCAAAAAAAGAAGTACATTCATTGTACCAAGAAATTGTTACAATGTTTTGGTAAAACTGGTCATGATTATTCAAAATAGAATTTTTCGAAAATGGTAAGTATTGGTACGTATTGGTACACAGAATTCTGGAAAAGTAGTTTGGGGAACTATTCAAAATCTTTCCGGTGTTCCGCGTAAAGTTGGCTGTGAATTTTTGGAACCGGATTTTCTGAAAACGACTTGGGTACAATGAAAACGAATTTTGGTACATACATTTGGGGCATGCTGAATTTTGAAGAAGGTACATTAATACTTTTGGGAATTATTCGAAATGTTTCCCGTGATAGAGTGAAGTTGACCCTGATTTTTCGGAAGCGGATGTTCCGAAAGGGGCGTGGGTACAATGTAAAAGAGTTTTAGTGCATTGGTTTCGGAACCAGTCAACACCATTGTGCTATGTAGGTATGAATTATTGTTTTGCGACAAATGTATAGGCAACACATCAAACCCATCACGTACAGGGTAATTTATCTGGATGTATTCTACGAGTCGATCTGATCTGTGGTCTCCGGCAATGGGGAAAGGAAAACAAAATCCCTAGACAAATCAATCAAAATTTAGGGTTATTTGCAGAAACAACTTTTTTTAAAATTATAAATCGAAAACCCGTTAAAATGTCGTTTAGTTTTGGGACTTCTACCACTAAAAGTGCAACTGGGTTTACATTACCAGTAAATACAACTGCAGGTTTGTAGCGTAGTTTGTTTATAATCAACTTTATCTGAATTTTGGTTAGGAGCAACTCCAGCCAAGTTTAGTTTTTCTGGAGGAGCTGGTGATCCGAATAGCACGAGTGGAACTGAAGCCAAAGCACCTAATTTGTTTGGTTCAAGTTTTGGTTTAAGCAGTACTACGGTTACTACATCTACACCGTCTACTTTCCTTGGTCCTTCCCTTACGACATCAGCTTCAACCGGACTCACTTTCGGTCAATCAGCCAGTAAGTTCTGCTCGACTTAAGATATGAGCTTGACTTATTGTACAATGTTGCAGCTCCATCTGCTCCTCAGTTTAGTTTAGGTTCGAGTCTCGCAACTACTACGACTACCGCCTCTAGCATTCTAAACTTTGGTGCAACACCAATCAGCTCTGCAGCACCTGCTTTCTCGTTAACATCAACAACTACTACAACCTCCACACCTATAAGTTTCTCGACGTTAGGTGCTGTTTCAACATCTGCACCAGCATTCCCCGCGGGAACAGCCTTGTAGGTACTTGATCAAAATGACCACCAAAAGTCACTGTGACAGTGTTTTAGAACAACTTTAACCACATCAGGCATTTCAACATTACCAGCTACTGGTTCTATGACATTTGCGCAACTGGAAGACACAATTAATAAATGGACTTCTGATCTAGAAGAGCAAGGAAAACTGTTCGGAAATCAGGCTCGTCACCTCAACGCTTGGGACCGACTACTAATCTCAAACGCGGAAAAGGTAAGCTTCTGTTTCTCATTAAAATTGGCAATTAGTTTTGGTTTCAGATTTTAGGAGTCAGTAACGGAATAGAACGTATCAAACAGCAACAAGATCAATTGGATCAAGATCTTGATTTTGTATTGGCACAGCAGAAGGAACTGGAAGATTGCATCGCTCCTTTAGAAAAAGAACTGAGTGAAATTGTTGTAAGCGACGTTGACAGAGATCAGACTTACAAATTAGCTGAAAATATCGATACTCAATTGAAACAAATGTCAGAGGATTTAAAGGAAATAATCGAACATTTAAATGAGGATACCAATAAAGTGCAGGAAGCATCTGATCCGGTACGCTGGTAACAAGTTTTATCACAATTGTTGATAATATTTTCTTTTTAGATTGCTCAAATTGGACGCATATTAAATGCACATATGAATTCCCTACAGTGGATTGATCGGAACACCTCTCAAATAAGTTCACATTTGGATGAAATATCGAAAATGCACGATCTTAACCGTAGAAACCATGAAACATTGCATGGAGCATAACTTACCTATTTTGTTTATTGTTTTGTATTGATTCAACATTCAATTAAAGAACAAGTTTTGGTTACTACTGAAACAGAAAAATACATTGTCAAATATTGTGTTAAATTATAGTTATCAGTCTTTTGTTTTTTCTTTTCTCAAGTATAGTATGTATACTATGTTCCTACTTCTACACTGGGTGGTGGATAATAACTATGTCAGTACAACAGTATACATAGATTGATGTGTATGCACTGCTCCCATTTTAAGAAAAGGTTCAGTGTCTTAAGAATGGTGCAATGACATCTACTAACGCATTAATTTCAAGGCCTAAAGAATTATGCATCAGTCTCAATTTTAGAAAATCTGAAATAAAACTGAAAGCATAACAGATAGGTATAGGGAATGTAATAAGTGCTAGACGTAGAATTTTTTGAATATTTTAAGTTCAAAAAATGCATGTTTCATTCGAAAAATCCATTTTTTAAGGTTTGAAGTTAATAAAATTAACATTGAATAAGTAATTATAGGTTACACTTATTCGATATGCCATTAGTTTTAGAACACTGTAGAAGGACGATCAAAATCTAAATCATTCTCATGTAGCATCAAGTCAGTATTGTTGAAATTCAAAGTCTCAAAAGAACAGCAGCCAAACGTAAAAAATTTTGAAAAATCTTGAATCACTTGATGTTGCAGATTTCGAAAATGCAATAAAATACAGGGTGTTCTATTTAAAATAAGAAAGTTGCTATCGACCTCTGGTACAACCGAAAGTAATACAATCATGATAATATTTTCTTTCGATACCTAGATCATAAAAAGTTATGTTGGTATGCAAATTTCGAGATTTAATTTAAAAATGAAAGCCTGAATACTTTTAGGTAACGGTTTCCGTGAAACAGCCTGTATAACTATCTACACAGTTTATGAATATGTTGGTCTTCTCTTATATATATGGTGTAGCTGTAGAGTATGGTGGCTAAAAATACGCACTTGGTTTCTGCATTCAATCACTTGCCTACCTACTATATAGTAGATCCTCTATTGTTTGGGATATTTAAATCTGTGGTCATTCTAAGATAAATCATATTTATCACTTTCTAAATATTTTTTGGCGTATAGGGTTGCGCAAATTCCTACCTTTGCCCTTCTAATGAAACAAAAGTAGGTATATCTACACCCATACACTGTTGTTAGGTAAATCAAAACTGAATTATTGGAAATTTGGCAATAAAAAAATTCATATTTTCGTGTTTGTAAATTGATCTTTTGATACTCATCTTCTCGTACATAATACAAGTATACAGGGTGATTCCTATAGTACTTGCCACCGTTTGGGAGCGTATAGGGGGTGCCTAGGGGAGTATTTTGATATAGGACACTTGGGGTCGGAAATCTAAAATAAGGGCGCCAGAACCAAATTTATCTTCTGGAATTTCACGCCTGTATGTAAGCAACCCAACCGACCGACGTTTCGCGCGGAGCGATGCAGAGCGAGTTAGCGCGAGGAAGCGACATGGGAGGGAAGGAGGGAAAACGACAGTCAAAAGCAATAACGTTTACAAGTGTTCAACGTGGCCACCGTTGTTCTCAATGCACTTCCTACATCTAGCCAACTAATTATTATACTATTGCCATAGTGTTTATTCACTTGATACGCGTCGTTGCAGACGGGATTTCGTGGGTTTAAACAAAATTCTGATCAAGTGTCAGCCACACATCGCCGCCTGAGATCGCTCCGTGTGCACCGCCGGCCGGTTGGGTTGCCTACCTACAGGCGCGAAATTCCAGAAGGTAAATTTGGCTCTGGCACCCTTAATTTAGATTTCCGACCCCAAGTGTCCTATATCAAAATACTCCCCTACGCACCACCTACACGCTCCCAAACGGTGGCAGGTACTATAGGAATCACCCTGTATATAGCGATTTATGGACCAACCTAAAATATATTGATCCCAGATTGGTCCACCTTTGCAAATATTTCTCGCGGCTGCACAGGCACTCGCGGATTTAATTTTTTCAGAAAAGTTATTCCTGTCCTCTACAATAGCATCAACCATAAACATGATTATTCACATCAGAGCTGGGTCGAGCGTTCTAAAAAACCGCTCGAGTGACGAGCGACAAGCGCTCTAATTTTCTCAAAAATGCTCGCGAGCATCGAGTTGGTTTGCAAAGCGAAACCCCTTGCGAGTTCCGAGCACTCCTAAAAGTGCTCGAGGCGCTCGAGCGCTTTATCGCAAGCGCTCGGGAAAAGTGCTCGTGAGCGGAAAAAACGCTCAAGAGCGGAAAGTGCTCGAGAGTGGCGCTTAATCGTTCAGCGCTTGACGGTTAAAAGCGCCCAGGAGCGGAAAAAGCGCTCGGGAGCGGAAAAAGCACTTGCGAGCGGAAATAAGCTTGCGAGCGAAAACAGCTAGCGAGCGGGAAAAAGTTCATGAGCGAAAAACCGCTCGTGGGCAGAAAAAAGCGCTCAAGCCCGAGCACTTTAAGTAAACGCTCGAGTATTGAGCACCAAACGGCCGCTCCGAAAAGTGCTCGCAAGCTCTTTTTGGTTCCAGCAGTACCCAGCTCTGATTCACATAGCGCTTATACTAATGCTAGGGAGTTCTTACTCCCTTTACTGGAGTGAGGTGCATAACGCAGGTAGAGCAGGCGTTCAGATTTGGTTGATTTTTTGACCCAAAAGGGCTAATTTTTCGTCAATAATTGTGACATTCATTTTTAAAGTTAAATGTACAATTTTAGGCCGGAACGGTTTTTATAGAACCCTTTAGTTTGGGAGGGACAGCTTTTCGAAATGCAATTATGCAAAACACAGATATGGAAACTGAGAAATAATAATTTTGGGTAGGTACTTATATTAGACTGTACAGTACATTTGTATGCAAGAAATAACACGAAACCTTCACAATACTAGTACTTATCTTCTTTATTAGAACTGTATACGGATTGTAAATGATAAAGGTGGTACATAGATGTAAAATAAACAGATTTCAATAAATTTAAAGCTCTTAAAATCGAAATTACTTAAGCTTTCGCTAAGACACCTAAATCGGCTATACATTTATCTATATTTTGCTTCTCCTGTTCGCTTGTTATCGACCCCATTACTTGCTTTATCACCCAGTTGACAAGATTCTTCTGAGCCACACGACGTTCAACTCCTTCACGTTCAAGCTGGTAATCAAGATACCTTTTTACTTGGTCGTACGCAGTCATGAGACGTTGGCGATATTCGGCTTCGAGTTGTAACTGAACGTTCTCACGTTTAGCATTGACCAACATTAATTGCCCTTCTGCACTCCATTGATTGCGTTGTTCGTTCTCAATTGAAGCTGTAAGACCTTCTTGTTCACTTCTACGACCGGAGCTCAGTTCTGCTTCGTACGCATCAACTTCTTTATCTAGATAGGCCGCTATTTTGGGACCCAACTTTTTCACACCGAAAATACATAAGATCGCCAAAGATAATCCGTTATAGAATTCGTGCTCAAGGACGTAAAACTCCTTGCTGACCAAGTAGGTCGATAAACCAACAGCAAATGTGTATGGACCGGTTACACCAGTTTTTTTGTAAAAGAATGTAAACCATTCCTCAGGAATAAATCCCAAGCGAACTTTACCCGGTTCTTGCCTTACCTACAACATGCTTGCAATTCGTAATTACCCGTGGGATTTGAGGTTCATTTTTGTTGTCTCCAACTGCAGGGCATGAAGTTGAAGCAGTTACATATTTCGGTTGCACTAACGATTTTAAGTGTTGACCAGAATACCAGTAAAGTGATTACATAACCTAATTCATCATCTGATTAATCGCATAATTACCTTTCAAAAATCCAACCCTCGACAACATTTTGATAAAATTTTGTAAAATAGGAAAAATTTCTAAAACTGTGTTAAAATGCCCTTCAACAGACAGCCATGGGATTTGAGGTTCATTTTTGTTGTCTCCAACTGCAGGGCAAATGAAGTTGAACAATTTCGTAATTAACACCTGGATGTTTGCATTAAGAGAAAGTCTCAAAAGGCGTTGTAATCTTTAAATCTAAAGGGGCTACTTGAGTATTATCTTAGATCCTTTAGTTGTTTATAGCCCATGGAAAATTCGATGGCATGACTGAACTATTTAATTGTCTTTATATGACCATAATTACCGATATGCACTTAAACAACTACTCTAATATTCAATAAAGCTAGCATTTTGGGTATAAGTGTCCAAAATGCTATCTTTCCTACAGCATCAATTTTAAAATGCTAAACAATACTTAGTACATTTCTGCTTGAGACACTTCTTAAAAATGGTGGGACGAAAATTGTCACGTCTAGACAAGGCGCATAATGCGTGGCATGGGCCACGTTTTCCAACTAAGAATTGAGAAAATTTATATCAGGCGTACTGAAAATAGTCTATTATTTTTAGTTTCAATTATTCTATTGGGGATGAATTCATTACGCCCTCTCTGATAGAAACCCTCGACCTCATTGGTAAAAAAATGGGCCATTCAATTTTCACAAGCTTGGGGCGAATTTTTCACCAGCAAAGTCACTCGCCACACACAGGGAGAGGTCGTCATTACTTGGTGCTAGATCCGGATTACAAGTTTATGCATAAGAACCTCCCAATCAAGTTCCCGGAAACTGATGGCGAATTACTATCGGTGTGTCTGTGGCCTGATGTTGTTCTGATAGAACACAATTCCTCTCTTATGTTCGAAAGCTAGCCGCTACTGGGAAATTTCCTCCTTCACATGGTCCATTTGTTTTCTCTTTGCTGCAGTACATCTTTGGCGCACGCTCAAAGAATACTGAGCCAAGCAATCACAAAACTGCCTAAAAAGTTTCTTAGTATGAAATCGCACTTACACAACGCGAGATAAATATTAATATATTATTGGAAAAATAATGGATGTCATTTTGCTACACCTATTATTACATGTCAATCGCACTATGCATTCATTAAGAAACTGCTATGGGTGGTTTTTTTTGTCTCAGTTAAAGTTATGTGAATACATTTTTTTACATGTAAAGCTACTAATGTAAGTGAGGTGAATATCCCGATGATGAGGAAAAAAAGTCATAAAATATGAGAAAAACCATTTCTTGTTTGCCAGCATCGTAAAATGTACTTCTAAACGCTGTTACGGTTTTGAGACACCATTGTACTTTGCCACTTGGTATACCAAGGATCTTCGAAATTTGGTCAACATTCACATAGCGAAAGCGTTGTCTAGATCCGATTCCATATTGCAGAAACAGGTTTTAAACCTTTCTGATGGAGGTTAATCGCAGAGGAAGTCAGTGCTGTACTTGGCGATATGCTTCATAGCCTTGTAAATTTTGTACCTACATGTTTTAATAACGTACGTTATGTTTTTGTTTTGTTAATGTGCATTTTTATTTATTATTATAAGTGTATATATTAAAACAATGGAAGATCTTGGGTTTCACTGCGTGCGACGTCTTCAGAACGTGTGATAGGGAAGCCTTTCATGCACTTCCGATGCCCATAGGTTATTTTTCTTACCTAAAGGAATTCCCTGGCCCCAAAAACATAAGTCTAGACACCTTACATGACCCGGTATGCCTTAGAAATACTGTGCGATCAAAAATGAGTTGCTGTCGAGTCACCCGTGACATTTTTGTTGGCATGGGAAATTGTACTTAACTTGAACTTTCAAAGCGACTGGTCGACCGCCACTCATTTTTTATCGCTCGTTATAATACGACCAAAAGTCGGCAATTTCCTAAAAATGGTGGCTTTTGACGGACTTCCTGCATCCAGATTACATTTCTGGCGCTACCATTGGATTTCTCGAGTTAAACTCAGGCGAAATTGACACCCAAATCTCGTCTGTAGACTATATTTAGTTTTTTCAACAATTTTACAATAAATCACGTCCCCACCCCCTCTAAAATCTACCCACACGGAAAATGTCAAGAGTTCTTCGGGCCAAATCGTGGTTCTAAGGAACAGCTGTATCGTGGCACCTTGGTATCACAAAATGCAGTATCTTTCAAGAATTGCCGTTGTACCGCTAGTATTAAGTCGGCTTGTCCATAGGTCGGCGTAGTAGAGATAACTTGCATTCTCCTGAGCTGTTGCAACTGCGAAGGCTCAGGTTGTGGGAAATATTTTCTTTGCTCCATGCAACAAAAGGCTGGTTCGTCAGTTTGGATATTCAGTCTGAACTTTGAATAGCAACGCTTTGAGCTCAGGTAGCTCACAAAGTTGAAAGTTAAAATTTCAAAAATGGAGTAAGTTCACCGTCCTTTAAAAGCAAGCTGCAAAACATCTTATAGAGAAGGGTCTAGCTAGTAGGTACAAAACATAAATCATCAACATGTTGAATGAATGACTCCATGAGTGAGCTCTATTGTATATACGTAAGTATATAGTAAAAACCAAGATATTTTTATTTTAGTAAGAGCTGAGTATATTTAAGATTTACGTTCCTTTTAGGCGATCGATTTCGGATTACGGCCTGAAGATGCATTTAATTGAAAATCCGGAATTGATCGCCTAAAAGGAACATAAATCTTAAATACAGGTACTAAGCTCTTACTAAAGTAAAAGTATCTTGGTTTTTACTATACACTATACAGGGTGGTGACTTGCGTAACGCATCATAGGGATTTCAATGTAATAGTATTTTACATTATTAGCCAGGTATAAGTGAGTTTTTACTGGCGATAGGAGAAGTTGACTGGCGAGCCGTCAGGCGAGCCTGTCATCTCCTAGAGCCAGTAAAAACTATTACCTGGCGTATAATGTACAATATTTTATTTGTTACTCATTTATAAACAATAGTAAACGTAAATAATTAGTTCTTCAATTGATCTCCAAAAAATGTCTAAAATATCATGTTATCCATGTAACAGAGACTTCGCATTAATTCTGGCCAATGAAATTACTAGATTACTAACTTGTAAAATTTTTACAGGTCAGCTGTCAGTTTTACAAGTCAGTAGCGTTTAAACATGACGTTTACCCGTTTGCGTTTTGTCTTGTTAATCAACGTTTACAACTGAGTAACAAATAAAATTCATAACATGCGATTATTGGTTCCCCATTCCCCCCATATTTTAGAGCAAAAATATATTAAGGTTTTTTTTTGGAAAATTTTTTTTTACATCAATCAACCGTATTAGTTTTCAATTTTTTGCATAATAAAGACGGAAAATTCCAAAAATAAAACCCCCATCTTTTTCAATAATCTGCATGTGATGCCATGGAATTTTATCACACAAAACTACGCCAATATCCGTCATGCCATGGAATGTCTGCTATAAAACAAACGAAATTCTATCAAAACGTATTATATTTAGAACAGCGAATTCAACATAAAGAAACACCAAATTGCTAAAAACGGTTTCCTAATACAACAATTTACAATAAATGTTCGAATAGGTTACCATTAACTGCAAGACAGTAACCAAGTCGATCATAAAATCCATTTCGAACTGCTGCTAATTGATATCTTTTTGTTTTAGAAAATGCCATGGCAATGCTGATTATTGAAAAAGATGCGGGTTTTATTTTTCCAATTTTCCGTCTTTATATGAAAAAAATTAAAAACTAATACGGTTGATGGGCGTAAAAAACTACTCATGCTTTGCGGGTAGGTACAATCACATTTTAACATTGTAATTAGCATTAAACGACACAAACAATACCTAAACGTAAACGGTCCCCGATGCTGAAAACTCGCCGTTAATTCGAAAATCCTCGGAAATCGAAATGTAATGCGTTTTTCGTAGATTCTGCCAACGGATTTCTTTTCTACTGAAAAGTCTCGTAGTTGAGGTGTGTATCGGTGCTGTTTGTACATTTATGTAGGTACAATGTATATACGGTTAACCAAAATTTCAGATGATAATATGATATATATCCAGTTAAATGGGCCAACATTTCTTGCAATTCACTAAACATTGAACTTTGTAGATAAAGGTCAACAAAGCATAACATGTAATAGCAAAACCAAGTTCAGCATTTGCATTTCAATCGTGAAATCATTGTTTAAAATATGCGAAATTGAGGAATCTAGTTTCAATTTCCCCTGTGATGTGTTTAGAGACCTGACCCTACAAACTAATTGATAAGGGTTAATTGCTAATGTGACATTTAGAGGCTGTATTAATAATTTGTAGTACTTTAACTAAAAATAGATAATAATGCTTGCACAAATTTTCATTTGAGCTTTACCTTTTAAATAACTTATTTCGTTTTATGTAGAGAAGTTAAAGTAATTATTTATCGCACCCAATTGTAAAAATTTCAGGATTCGTAAGTACCAATCGTATGTATTGAACTAAATCTCGAACGAGTTTCACTCATATCAGTGTACTCTTCAAGAATTTGATTATATCACATGGGTTTCGTAGATCCGTCCATCCCTCCACCCAAAGATTTGAAATCTCAGCACTACATAAATGTAATGAATGGGGGTGTCTATGATTAGCATGATGTGCATGCAACAAATTGTGATTTAGCGTGCACATCTTGCCTTATGTGAACTATCAGAAATTAATTATTTAGACCGTTTGAGTTAAAAATAAAGGGATATTATTATTATGGTCGGTGTTTCTCGTGAGAACTATCCTGGTTAACTAATCGCACGGGTTAAAATCAAGTAACGATTAGTGTTTGTCGTTCGTCTGGTCAAGTTTTGTCGAGTCCTAAATTTTATTTTTAAAAAACCACACATTCAGGAAACATAGAAATAGTATGTAATTCATACTTACCAGCTGAAAACACAATTAAATAAACTTTCTCAGTTGTCTTGTTAACGGCTTACAGACTGTAAGAAAGTATGATTTAATAAACAAGTACTACCTAAAGATTATCAAGTAGGTCAAATAATTGGATTGATCAACGGTACCGATAAGGTAACTGCATTTTTTTCATAATTGCTCATTCCAAATCTACAGAACGTATGAAACAACCAAAAACTTGTGTAGAAATTAAGTAAGATCGATACAAAGAAGAACATGTATCATTGCATTCGGTACAAATCGCATTTAAAATTGTCTGGCACAATAAGCGGAAGGATCAACCCCTTAAGCGAAATGGAAAAACGAAACCTAAATGTTTCTATAAGTCTAAACAGAAATAAACCGATACAAGGAAGTTATATTTCTAAGATCAAATTATTGTTTGCAGTTACCGTACCATTTCCACTAGTATGTTTGTGGTGGTTAGCGCAAGTTTCCTGTCCGTACGACTCTACTCTAAAGCTCAAAATGTGCTTAAACTTCAATCCAATGATAAACAAGTTACAAACACTTGCGCTCGATCTAGCCTTTCAGTACACAAATTTAAACATGTGTCTATACGTAACTCCACTGAGATTTTTCATATGAGCCTAAGCTATAATAAAAAGCAACGGAACCATTATGAATTAGGCTTTTATGAGATTAATTATCGTAATACGGGCATAAATCAGTTAAACGATTAACGTAATTAAATTCAAACTGTACAAACTACTCGCAGTTCAGAAATGCCAAAGTAAATTGCTTACTTACTGAAACGAAAATTACGCTGATATTCAACTTATCTAATAGTACCTAATTATTGAATACCGAACCCGAGTCCGCAAAAATTCAAATTAAAATTATGTTCCTGCAGTTTGGCTGTTCAAACTCCCTCTCATTTATCGAAGAGGATTTCAACGTAACTGAAGTGCAAGTGCGGTACGGAGAGAAGTGCTTGAATTTTTTGAAAATGCGGGGGCGAGTTTGCTCGCGTCTAAAGAGCGTACTTATAAATGACAAGCTTTCCCGGAGCTTATTTGAATCATGCTTGTAATTATTAATTCATAACATGCGCCCAATTCCGAAACATTCTTTTGTATAATAATGACTACTTAGTTTAGAATGTTCTTGGAAATGTGATAAGTTCGGAGGAAAAGGCTTTTAATAACGTGGAAACGCCGGAAATGTTGGGTTACGTGATCTTGCACACTAATTTCAGATTCTTATACGGAAAATAATGATGCTGCTGTGTAGGTATTACATTACTCACGTAACATTCGCAATTTCCATTTGTCACTTTTATCTTGCGTTCTAACTCAAGTTTCGTCGATCACCTTCAATACATAACGTCTACACGGGCGAAATGAATAATATATGTTGTTTTTTATTATATTATATTGACGGTCTGTAAATACAAAATTTAGGTATCTCTTTGTCCATCGATTTCTTACAATTCTTCCAATACTCCAGCGAATTAGTAGTTTTTAAATCTCCCAACCCTTATCTGAAGAAATAGCCTCCGTTATTTTTCCATCTCCCACACTCCGGTAACATGTCCACTTGGTAAAGGACCACGCGCTTGTTTCACTGATTTTAGTCACAAAAGTATTTAATAAAGCTAAAGCGTATTTCCCAGACGTACCGAGTTATTGAGTATATTTTTACCCCCCCCCCCCCCTTCTCTACCTGAGTGTCCATTCAGTTTAATACAAAAGTTATTTGGTCCAAGCACAATTTGGTAGTATTATTTATACAGGGTGTCCCAAAGGCGGCTCGCCAACTTGAAAATTCTAAATAGAACCCCCTATATGACTATACATTAGGCTTAGGAGTGTTGAACGCTAAGACTATTGAATGTGCATTTGTGTGTGCAGTAAAATACTGCTTGCCCCGTTGGCTCTTACCTCACAGAGAGTACGTCGGGCATAGGGCTAGTTCCATGCCCGTGGCGGGTTATAATCTCATCTGGAGTTACGTTTCAGTAAAAAGTGTTCTGCGCCAATTTTAGGGTGTGTAGGTGTGCCTTCTGCTCATACGTTACTATGTGAAAGAATTAGTTGATGTAAAGATGTAAAATAAATTATGGCATGGATGCGTCTAAAAAGATCCTTCATCTACTACACGTGACCATATTTGTACTATGTAATTTTCAATAATTGCAATAATAGCAATTTTGGTTTACTCCTTTAGAAAACACGAAGAAGGATCTAGTTAGAGGAGTCGTTCTCATACTACTCTTTCAGCCACCGTTTCCTGTAAATCCGTGAATATATCCTAGCGGATATGGATTCATGACGGTTCGTGTTAATTCAACATAAAGGAGCGACGATTAATTTTAAATACCTCTACAACAATATAGTCTCCAGACGCATTAACATATCGCACACCCACTTAAAGCACGACTACGTGTCTCAGAGCGATTCCACTTCAGCAACCGCTAGAGTTGAAAACATGACAATACTATGAATTACGATCTTAGTTTCGAATGGAAAAGCTTTTCACTCCTTCAATAAGGAATGTAGGTGTATTGTTTTCAGAGTGAATTACATTTAATGTTAAATAATTATTTCGCTCAAGAGATAGTAGGGATGGAGCGGGAAGATGGATCGAGTCGGTATCACGCAATGAAGCCCAATAATTTTTGAAATGAAGTTATTGTGCAACTGGTAGTAGACGAAGTTTGTGGGAGATTGTTCGAATTCTTTAGAGTAAATTCTCCTTAGTCGTGCCCGGAATAAAAATATAAAGAAACTTGCTGACAGTAGGGATTAGAGATCTTATAAATTTGTTACCTCGGAACATATTTATTACTCTACCTAAACGTTTTCAGCTTATAAAGACGTTTGCTTGTTTATGGTCTTGATTAGGTATATGAAGCTGTTTTAAATATTAAACTTACCTATGCCTTTTAGCGTTTCATTGGCAAATGTGTGCAGTTTATAATCCATAAGGAAATTGAACTACCATATTCATTGTTCGTTCCTTGAAGTGTGCGGACGTGTTTTTAAAGTGTTACTTATAAAATTTCATATTTAATAGTTAAATTAAAAAAAGCAGTTGTACGTGAGCACAGGCAACATGCCTGCTAGTGTTTGCGGTGAATGTGCTGGTGCGATTAGCAGATATGATGATTCAATCGCATGTAAAACCTGTGGTTTTCTGTTTCATATCAAATGTGTTAACATCTCTACTGAGAAGTACGTCAAACTTCAACAAAATGCCTCAAACAACCCTTGGAGTTGTAAGAAGTGTGAAGTCCATTTGAATAATGAAGTAAAAGTAAGCCTGCCGGAATCGAACGCTTACAATGCCGAGTCTTTGAATGATTTACCTTGCCAACATGATATTAACCAATTGATAACTAATGCGGTAAATTCAGCTTTACAAGCATTTAATGCTAAAATTGTTTTACCATTAAGAGCGGAATTAGATCTAATTAAGTATCAAAATTCCCTCATTCTAAAACAACTGGAAAGTTCTCAGTCTCATGATAATACTAATCACAACAATGATAAGAAAACACGTACGTTTGCCAATATGGTGAAAAGTACGGCTCAAGTTATTCAACCTCAACCGTGTAATGAAAATAAAGATAAAGTTCCAACGCCAATACAAAAATCGTCGCAATCATCGACAACGCTAAATGAAAATATTAACATTCAAACAGGGATCATGAATAAGATTCTCAAAATTAACAGCGACGTTCGAAATTTAACTGTTAAGGAAAATGTTCCTGATTCCAAATCAGACCCAAATCCTATAGCAGAAGAAAAGCAAGAATGGAGACAACAAGGTAGGCGAAGAAAAATGACCAGTTTAGCTACTGGATCCTGTGATACAAATTGTTCCATTAAAGGAATTGTTAAAAGATTGAATTATCATGTGTCACGCCTAGATCCAACTACTAATGCTGAACAAGTTACTCATCACCTTAAAAACAAGGGTATACACTCAGCACAAGTTGAAAAATTAACATCAAAGCATCCTGACACATACTCTTCCTTTAAAATCTCTATTTTGCCAGAGCTCAAAGATCAGTTTTTGTTACCAGCGACTTGGCCTACTGGAACATGTGTGAATACTTTTTTTTGAATAAATCGGACCCCTCGCCAACTAACCTAAGTTTCGCTGTATCTCATACTACCAGGATAGTGGATGCTGAAAAATCCGTCCTCCCAACACTTAAATTATTCCATGTCAACATCCAATATATTTCCAACAAGATCAACGCTGTTGATGTCTACATTAATGGCCTCCAACCATCTGTGGTATGCTTCACTGAATATGGGTGTAATGCCGAATTTCCTAGCATTGCACTATCTAATTATCGCTTACTGAGTAAGTATCTACGTACATCACTGAAAGGTGGTGGAGTTGCTATCTACTGCCGCCAAAATCTCCAGTGCACTGAGGTTAAACTTAAAACTGCTCCTGTAGAACAAATTTGTGAATATTGTGTTATCAAAATTTGCGGGACAACTGATCAATATGTACTAATATGTTTTTACAGATCACCAACTAACATTAAAGCCAATTTTGACTTATTTTTTAATATTGTTAATTCTGTCTTGTTCGAAGCTTACAAAATTTCTGAACTAATGATTGCGTGTGGTGATTGGAATATCAATACATGTGTAGAAAATTCTCAAACCATGAGGTTATTTGAAATTTTCAATTCTTATGGAATGCAATCGTATGTCAACCAACCAACTCGAGTCACAGCTGAAACGTCCACTTGTATTGATCACATGTTCACTAATATTTCTCATAATGATATACTAAGCTGTCATGTTATAGACTGTACCTTATCCGATCATTATGCTCAAGTAATGGAATTAAAAGCATCAGTGTCAAACAATAATACCTATATTTGTAAGCGCCTTTACACGTCAGACAATGTGACTTTATTCTTATCTAAAATATCTACTGAGAACTGGAAGGACATGCTAGGCAGTAATTGTGTTAATGCTAAGTATGAAGCATTCTATAATATATTTTATTACCATTTTGACCTTTCATTTCCAAAAAAAAGAAGACTTATTAAACTTCGTACAAATAACTGGATGCCAAATAATTTAACACCGTGGACTAATTACATTAAAGATCTCTATCGCCTGTATAAAACAACGCATATTGAACTAGTTAAACAAAAATATCTTTCAGAAAAAAAGAAATACTGTGCATTCATAAATAATTATAAAATCTCTGTAAACGAATCACAGATCGCTATGGCCAATAAAAATAAATCTAAAGTAGCTTGGAACATAATTAATGGCATCATAGGAAAATCCAATAATCACAATCAAATAGAACTTCAAATTGGTCAAACTTTAATTACTGATCCCCAAACGATAGTCAATGCGTTTGCTAATAAATTTGCAGAACTACGTATTCCTGCGCATATTCAGACTCACACCGTGAAAGACATTGTGTCCACGAATGAAACTATTTACTTCTATCCAACTACCCCACGTGAAATTCTTAATGTAATTACCTGCCTTCCAAATAAACAATCAACAGGTTTAGATGAAATTCCCACCAAAATTGTAAAAGCGGCAGCCCCTTACATATCTGCACCTTTAAGTGAATTGATAAATGTATGCCTCTCTACAGCTGAATTTCCCACGATGCTAAAAAGTAGTTCAAAAACTATTCCGCTACACAAAAAAGGAAACATGGGTGACATCAACAACTATCGTTTATTGTCAGTTCCTTCTGTATTTTCAAAAATATTTGAAAAGGTAATATTTGAAAGAATGCTGAAATTTCTGATAAGGAATAAGATCATTTCTGCGTCACAATTTGGATTTATACCGAACTCCACAACTCATAACGCAATTTTTCATTCCATATCTCATATATTAAATGAATTAGACAGACGTCAATGTGTCGCGGCCATTTATTTCGACTTATGTAAGGCGTTCGATACTCTGAACCACGGTGTACTGTTATCAAAATTAGAAAGATACGGTTTTAGAGGAAATGGACTTAAATTAATTAAATCCTATTTAGAAAACAGAACTTTAAGAGTGTGTTTTACGCATACTGTTGACAGTAATTTACAAACTGCTTACTCATCACCGTTGACCATTAACCATGGAGTACCCCAAGGGTCGATACTCGGTCCCATTCTATTCGTACTCTATACCAATGATCTTAGTCATTCACTCCCCGTAACGTCAGTCTATCAATTTGCTGATGACACTTCATGTATAATATCGGCGCCCAATGTTTGCCAACTATCCTCCCGAGCATCTCATATTGTCTATAAAATGGACCAATGGTGTAGGAATAATTCCTTAGAATTAAATCACAAAAAGACGGTATTATCGGTGTATGGTAAAAATAATGCGTGGTCATTGTATGTGCGCAATGGTGACAAAACGGTACCACAAAGCAATGAAACAAAGTTTCTTGGAGTTACATTAGATTCTCAACTGAAATGGTCAGCGTACTGCAATCAGCTTAGGCGCAAACTAAGTTCAATCTGTTACCTTATAAGGCGTCTTAGGACTCAAATCTCTATAAATGGTATTAAAATGTTTTATTTTTCGTACGTTCAGTGCCACATATTGTATGGCATTATGTTCTGGGGCTCTAGTAGTCACTCTCAGCAAATATTTATCGCTCAAAAGCAGATAATAAGAGCTATTTCTGGCGCAAAACCACTATCATCTGCTAGAACACATTTTACTGCATTGGGCATAATGACTGTTCCTGCATTATATGTATACTCCCTAGTAATGTTTGTAAAAAAAAATCCCTCTTTGTTTACTACTAACGCTGAAACATATGACGCAATGCTGACTCGTACCAACAAAGATTTGAGAATTCCTCTACATAGAACTGCATCATTTGAGAAAGGACCTTATTAATCCGCCATTAAAGCATATAATATGCTACCACTGTCACTTAAAAAAATAATGCCAACGCATCGTTTTAAATATGAGTTGAAACTTTATTTAACACGACTAACCCTATACAACGCCCATTTCGTATAATCTTTATTTCGTATAATCTTTATTTTTTCTCTGACAATGCTAATGTTTACAAAATGTAAAACTTATGGCAATAAATTATTATTATTATTATTATTATTATATTATGCATCCATGCAATGTGAGACGCGTGTGTTCTCTTAATAGGGGGTGCAGTAAATTGAAATAAATATATTTTTGAGAACAACAGAAAGGTGATGCCATCATTGACATAATATCTAGTGCAGCGGAGAGAGCCGCGAAATCGTTCAAAAAATTTTTTCGGAGTAGAAAGAATTGGGACCCACACCATTTTGTTCAGAAATGTTTGAACCTTCAGAATCTCGCTTTACGACATTTTCCCGTGGTCCTGACAAAAGTTATAGGCCGCTAAAGTTGAAATTTACTCATTTTCGCGCGCGCGACTAGACCACCGAAAGTATTTATTTTCTCAGCAACTAAGCGATATACATCAATAATTCCTTTTGTAAAATGAAAGTACATTTATATCAGAATCTAAAGCATTCAATTTACCTACCTTGTTATGCACAGTTTTTAGAAAAATGACCGTCAACTTCCAAAATTCGTGTAGCAGATGAAAAGTGCGCACTTTGAACTCTCATAACTTTTTATTTCACGATATCGATTTCCAATATTTATAGCTCATTCGATGCTCCAAAGCATTGTGATTATTTTATTTTCTATAACATTACCGTGAATTTTTCATAATAAAAAAGTTACGGTCATTTAAGTAAAAACCTACCGACCTCGCCGAGTCGGGAGTCGCGAGTGAGACGGAGAGGGAAGGATAGTCAGCAGCGTTCGCTAAACAAGGAGCGATGCGTAAGAGTTTTACTTTACTAAGAAATTTCTCTCCGAATACCAAAACTAGCTATTTAGGCCGTTTAGTTTACAAATGCATTCCGCCGAGTTGCATTGTAAAATCTCAAACAATTCATTAACTCCATGTATCTCAGTTCTTTGGTGAAATATATAGGTACAAATAGGTACCTTTCCCTGTAAATTTTGGGGGTTACTCCACATCAGGTATCTCTTGTGCTGTGCTGTATATTGCAAGATCAGCAGTAACAACGGTATGATTTTGTCCCAAAGATTCAGGCTTGTTTTTTGATTTCACTAGACGATTCATTCATTCATTCATTCATTTTTATTTAATTCCTTCGACAAATAACATTTGTATGGAACAAGTCAATATAACATTAATTAAACAAACGAACAGTTAAACAAACAAACAATTAAATATTGGAAGATATAAAAAATTCTTGTATGTTGTAGAAACACCCATTGACTAGATAATCGTACAATTTCTTTTTAAATTTTTTCCATGTAAGGCAAGTTCGATGGTTAGGATGGTATTGTAGCTCGCTGGTGGAGAATTCAAAAACGGCATAGGTATATTATATTGAATGGTAGATACCGGAACTTACTTAGGAGGATTATCAGCAGGTACTTAGGCTGTTAAAGTCAGTTATCTGGTCGTTATCTAGTGATAGGTAAACGAGGAATTTGGATTTCTTCTGTCGATGTATCTCGCTTTTGAAAAAAGACTGTGCGTTGAATTTTTTTCGTCTGTTTCCACAGAATATGGCCTACTTATTCTTATTCTGTGACTGTTTCCTCATTGATGTCGAAGTTGCTCGCTGTGATAAAATTATCATTTTTTATTTGACAAATTTTTGTGAAATGTAGGTAGACACCCTTAGCAGAACATGTAATATTGACGTTTACTGTACTTGTTATGCCACTGTCGGAGAACATTTTCTGACCCGAAAGACCAATTTGCAAATGAATGTAACTTTTGTTTGAAAAATGACCTTAAGAAAAACTGTTCAATAATTTTGTTCCGTAAGTATGTACCTAGACAACAAACTTCGTTATTCGTTGAAGTTTTTAAAAATAAAAGCGACTATAGCTTCGGCGTACTGCCATCATCAGGCGATGTGAAATTTAACAGGAAAACGGTAAGTTACAAACGTTGAAGACGAATAAGACGAACATGTTGTTTTTTAATTATTAACTGGCCGAAGCCAAGTGAAAAAACCTGAAGGGTGGTTAAACCGGAAAGGTTGTCCTAAGTTTCAAAACGAATTATTATCAAGCCTTGTTAAGTAAGACAACCAACCGGAGGGTTGAATTATTACATTAAAAGTTGAAAGTTGAATTTTACACATTTCAAAAGAACCGGGGGGAAAAAATAAACTCATAAAAGTTTTGAAACTATTGAGATGACTACATATTTAAATTATTTAAGTTAAATTTAAATTCGAGATCATGCAGACGGCATGTCTAGAAATGATTGACCACCAGGTTTACCTATCACTAGATAACGACCAGATAACTAACTTTAACAGCCTAAGTACCTGCTGATAATCCTCCTAAGTAAGTTCCGGTATCTACCATTCAATATAATATACCTATGCCGTTTTTGAATTCTCCACCAGCGAGCTACAATACCATCCTAACCATCGTCTAGTGAAATCAAAAAACAAGCCTGAATCTTTGGGACAAAATCATACCGTTGTTACTGCTGATCTTGCAATATACAGCACAGCACAAGAGATACCTGATGTGGAGTAACCCCCAAAATTTACAGGGAAAGGTACCTATTTGTACCTATATATTTCACCAAAGAACTGAGATACATGGAGTTAATGAATTGTTTGAGATTTTACAATGCAACTCGGCGGAATGCATTTGTAAACTAAACGGCCTAAATAGCTAGTTTTGGTATTCGGAGAGAAATTTCTTAGTAAAGTAAAATCTCTTACGCATCGCTCCTTGTTTAGCGAACGCTGCTGACCCTCTCCGTCTCACTCGCGATTACCGACTCGACGAGGTCGGTAGGTTTTTACTTAAATGACCGTAACTTTTTTATTATGAAATATTCACGGTAATGTTATAGAAAATAAAATAATCACAATGCTTTGGAGCATCGAATGAGCTATAAATATTGGAAATCGATATCGTGAAATAAAAAGTTATGAGAGTTCAAAGTGCGCACTTTTCATCTGCTACACGAATTTTGGAAGTTGACGGTCATTTTTCTAAAAACTGTGCATAACAAGGTAGGTAAATTGAATGCTTTAGATTCTGCTATAAATGTACTTTCATTTTACAAAAGGAATTATTGATGTATATCGCTTAGTTGCTGAGAAAATAAATACTTTCGGTGGTCTAGTCATGAGTAAATTTCAACTTTAGCGGCCTATAACTTTTGTCAGGACCACGGGAAAATGTCGTAAGGCGAGATTCTGAAGGTTCAAACATTTCTGAACAAAATGGTGTGGGTCCCAATTCTTTCTACTCCGAAAAAAAAACTACCTCAAATAAGCGAGTTAGCGCCGGCTCTCCGCTGCACTAATCAGTCAATCCCTTCATACACGATGGATACAGCGATAAAAATCAATAATTCAAGCCTCTCACCCCAAACGTCAGGATCATCAAGCCTCTATAACAGTACCTGGTCCCTCTGGCTGCTCTTGGCCTGGACCACTGTAATTATAATACCAAATACGTACTGTTCAATGCGTAAGGAATCATACCTCCATGAGTTAAGGACCCTTACAACGTCGGCCGGCCGCACGCACCCTTAAATTGGTCCGGAGTGCTTACGCCGAACTGTGCTTTAAAATTAAAGAATGTTAGCGGAATAAGAATTTTTTTTTAAATTTTTATAATTTTTTATAAATTTTTAGAATTTACTTTCTTTTAACTTTGCAGCTTGCTGAGCGGGCCCGGCAGTAGAGGTTGGCGTAATTAAGTGGAACCAAGCAATGGTATCACATGTTGCGTACCAAACAAGGATCTATCCATTTCTCCACGGCATGAGGGACATCCAGAGACACTTCTCACGACTGCTTCTGATAACGTTTCTGCAACTCATTAAAATGTCAGTGATTAATTATGCTTACCCAATTAAACGCGTTCAACACCTAATTGGAATTTCCCGGTACAAGAACTGCTGTGGTTATCTACACACCTGCACACTGTAAGACTGATAACGTGTAAACACCTTGATTGGGAACTCGTTGTATCCGTGTTTAGACTTGCTATTGGGAAACTAAAATCGATTAATAATTAATTAAAGGCGCTGAAATCTCAAAGTATTAATTCGCCTTCATCTTCGGCGGCTGTAAAAACAATTTAAACGAACGGTTGTAAAACTGATAAATTAACTACAAAACTTACGTGCGTTATTGGGGGTAAAATAAAGAATTAAACAAAAAGGAAAACACTCAGTCCTCGTCCCCTAGAGCAAATAAGTAAATTCCGAAACTGCCATTTTTAGTTCCAACGTTGGTCAGGTGACCATCCTGTTACAATTAATGGCAATATAATGACAGAATTTAACTGCAGGAATAGTATTCAACGTCCCTAAATACTAATTAATAATCAAGACCCTCTTGACACTTAAGACAAGAAGGTACCTTCGGTAATTAGTACTAACAACGCTCGTATTCATATAAGTAATTCATATGTATAACATTTCTAAGGAAAGTTACGCCTGTACCCTTTTATTATAAACGATGAGTCTAATTGCACACATACAATATAAATGATTACACTTTAAGTAATGTAGATTAATCCAATAAACGAGTGCAAAAAGTGTCGGCTGCAAGTGAAGTTTTGTAAATGACCCTCCATGGTTATCGTTACAGCGTGGGGTTTCCTGGATACTTCCACACAAAGCAGTTTGGGAACCACTGCAACCAGTACCTATAATGGATTGGTTTGTGGTACAATGTTTCATTATCCAAATCTCTCAAAATAAAATTGAGAAGGTTTTTGACGATAAAAATTCACAGCTACATTATTTGGATTTAAAGGTAGCTATAGACGAGGATATTTCTGTTTAATTTAATGTTATTCAATATCGGTTGGAAGCCATATTACTAATTAATGCAGTATATATTAATTACATAAACAAAGTTCAGTTGCATCCAGTCAGTAGTAGGTATACTAACTCCTTCCATATTAGTTTCCGAATTGCAAGAGTAGGTACCTTATCTAGGCTTCGAATTTAGAATCGCTCACTTACTTCTTAATACGATTGAATTAAATGTACCTACCTATGTATATTTCTAGAATCCGCGTTTAGTGAATTAACGGATAATAGAGAGTAATATCGCTTTTACCTGTTCACGTTATTGAAATTAAATACACATTCATTCAACCAATCTCATTAGCTATAAGTGATAATAAACAACACTATTTGAGTATAACATTACAAAACCAATTTGTAAAATGCACCAAAGTTCTCATATAACTATTTATATTATTTGTATGTAAACAACAGGGACGTAGATATTAAGCTTACCGTCAAAATTTTGTGAAATTAAACTATATAACAGTTTTGGGGTTCTTCAATGTTAGGCAGTAATAATTTAAAATATACATGATGAAAGGCGTCCACACCAAAATTGCATTTTTTTTAATGAAATACCCTGTATATTCTTCGATATTTCAATTCTATTCTGCGTTGTACTTACAATTATAGTCTTGGCCCTTTGAGGAGAACAAACCCCTTTAACTGATAACTTGAACACCTTTTCTTAAGGGACAAACGCTCGACAACCATAGCACTTCGAATAAACTTGTTCGTAAACGAGAAAAAAACGCTTCTGCTTAAATCGTCTTAACGTTCATTTTTTAAAATGGACGACTTCAATCTTTTAATACCCGTAGCACTTAACTAACCTTTTAAATTTCACAATTAAACAAGACTATCTCCTCAAAAAGCCTCGATAATGACAATACTGATTGTCTTGCAAAGAAATACGCTTAAATACGGCTATATTTTAACGTAAAAAACTCGATTCACGTCTTCCACCAAAAATACGTCACCAACAAAAGGCGCCGTTTAACGTTCGGATCACTTATTTGAAACCTTTCTTTCTCTTCACTTCCGTTCTTCTTTCCTTAAAAAATAATGCGCCTTCAGAAGATCAAACTGTACTTGTGTTTCATACGGCGATAACACATCGTTATCTTGAAATTTAATGAAGCCTATGCAGCGATAACAAAACTTCTTATTTTCGGCCGGAGAAAAACATAAGATAAACTTTTACAAATATTACGCAAATATTCCAGATGTTCAAATATAAACACGTAAATTCTTTATAATGAAATAAACAGAGCAATCATTTAAACGCAATTAACAACTAATGGTTCTGCTACAACAAAATCGACTTCGAGAATCAAATAACTTGATCAACATTGCGTCCAGTCCCAACTCATGACCACATCTAACGTTAATAAGAATAGTTTACACAACAATGTGCCCCATTACCTTTGTAGGCGTACGCTAATGGGTACAATTTTAATGTATGCAGATTGAAACGGCACAGGATTTGCATCCAATGAGGAGTCATCACTGAAACAAACGCCTATGTTGAGGGACTTGAGAAATCCTATTATTTGTAAGGAATAAAAAAATTGGAAAAACGGTGGAAAATTAAATATATCGTCCTAAGAGGGGACTATGTTAAGAAATAAAACGCTTATAACACCGAAAAAAGTATATTTCATTCAAAAAGTCACGGACTTATCGAACTCCCTCGTACCTTCAAAACAACGTTTTTTTAAAGAAGCTTCTTATGGTATTGTAGCGGACGAAATGTCAGGATTTAATTTTCTCTAATTACTTTGCAGAAAAGTGCATCACATCCTGTACCGACAAGGAGGTTAAATATTAAGGGTCTTTTCTTTAACCAACAAGAGTGTTATTTCAATATAGTTTAGGGTTTCAGATAGGATCTAATACGTCTTCATGATACCTTTTAATAACTAAGAATAATTATTATACATTGCATAAATGCATGGAATGCATTTTAATAATTTGTACTTAATGTACATGAGCAATTATTTCTAATGTGGACATCCAAATGTTATAAACATAGTACTTATATCTTTTGAATCTTTGAAAATCTCAAATAGTCGCTGAAAATTTTCATAACGGTGTCATGGTGAATTTTTCACCAACAAAACGGCTAAAGCTCATTGCGTTCTCGGCCAACGAAAAGATCATCATATTAAATGCCATTACAACACGACAATCCTACGTGCCTTGTAGACAGTGTTGTGGAGATGTGTGCAAAGTACACCAGGATGTTCCAAGAGGTCAATTTATAATTTAAGAAAGGAGGACAAGGAAGGAGTCATCACGGATCCTGCTCTCAAATCAGGGAGACGACCACTGGAAATTAATGAAGATGTTAAAACTGCAATTCGAAGAAAGGTTCATTCATTTTATTTTGCTAATGAAATGAAATTCATGCCGCTTTGCAAGATGATGTGCTGGGCATCAGTAGAACTCGATTGTGGACGATACTTCACGAATTAAATTTTTCGTGGGAAACCATCTCAATATTAATGAACAGTCAGGAAATCGTTTCTTGGAGAAGGCAGCATCTTAAAAAAATTAAATAGCACAGAGAAGAAAACCGAAGAATATGAGACGTGGATAATGAAGGTCATACGGTTTCCAAGCTGTGTTGGAGAGATGGTCCACAGGTATTATCGCATCGTCGGGAAAAGCGAGAAGACTTACAATTACCCACATTGGGAGTTCTGACGGTTTTTTTAAGGAAGGGTTGCTCCTATTTGAAGCCAAAAAGACGGGCGACTACCACGAAGACATGAACGCTGATGTGTTTAAAGAATATTTTGAATAAATGCTGAAATTTATACCAGAAGGTTCGATTATCGTTGTGAACATCGGCTTTGTGGTTCAGAGCGTTGGACTAGAAATCCGGAGGTCGGATGTTCGAACCTGGGTTGAGGAGGTTTAGTACAGCTAGTTATACAAGGTAGGTCAGAGGGCAAGAGAGGGGTAGGACGGCAGAGGCTTAGATACATGGACCAAATAGTTAGGGACAAGGGCAAGGGCAGTTACGTAGAAATGAAGAGCTTAGCGCAGGATAGAAAAGGATGGAGGACTGCGTCCAACCAATCAAGTCATAAAATAGTGTTCCCCGAATACTCTCAGATAAATCAAAATTTAGATTGGGCGTTGGGATGGGCTTGATAACATGAAATCATCGCAAATGTATCGGAATGAGGAAAATATAGCGTGATTATTGATTTCCTAAGAGGCGATGTGTGCTTTATAAATTAATAGGTTCCCTCTGATTGCGTTATCTATCTGATATTACAGTGTAGATTGTGATGTCACTGGGCGCAGTTATAGGTGACGCATTTTGAGGTGTTCGTCCAAAACTAAGATGTCGTTAAAGGAATCAGGCAAAAGATTAATACCGTTTGCAGCTGCTGGCCTAGGAATTGTAAGTTACATTTTCAATATTCAAATACTATCTTTTTTGAAAAATGGAATATCTTGATGATTCAGTATATGGACTGAATGCCATTCCCTTAAAAAAGTGAATTTAGACTTTGGTAATTTGGTAACGTACAATGTATTTTAGTTTCAAGGACTGGTATGGACGATTCTTGCAATACTAGGTATAGTATCTCGCTTTCTCGTGATAGACCAAATATCATGGATTACCCACTCGGAAAAATTAAGCAATACCTTAACTGCAATAATGCAGAGTAAGTATACAGTCGGTTCTAAATAAGTCTCCCATACAAATAGGTTGCATATTTTGTACGTAGGCTGTTTGAAAGGTTTCTGAAATCTAGCTTGTAAACCAGCTTTATTGATAGGTACATCGTTTAGGTGGTGACGAAATGTAAATTTTTCGTAATGTATACCCAAATTACGACGAGTAATTGTTTGTTTTTTTTTTCAAACTAATCGAAAGATTCGAAATCAATTAACGTATATCTGTCATGTGTATTTTTGAAGGTACAGTCACTACAGCAACAATCCAAATATTTAAATAACAACATATGTCTGCCAAAGAAAATTCATTCAGATAGAAGAAGTATGCGTAGAAATTTAAGGAATTGTACCAAAGAATAACACAAAACGTAAAAATATTACCGAGGAAATTTTATCGAATTTCAAATTGGGATGAATTAGCGTTTTTTTCTCTGAATCTCAAGAAAATATACTCGAATTTTCCTTTGTTTGCACGCAGGTCATCAATTCTGCTGTTGGGGAATACTGTTATGCAATAAAAAAATTATTTTAAAGCACAATAAACGTTGGAATTACAGGTTTATGTTAGGCTGATCAATGTATTACAAAATATAGGTTTTTGAAGCAGAATTGTATGTTATTTAAAAAATAAAACCAAAAACCTGTAGTCAAAAGGGATTTTTGTTGTGTTTTCAGGTTACCTGTCAATCGATTGTGCTAGTTTACGATTATATTGCGACAATTTTACAATGTACACAATGCAGCACTGTCCGTATGACTGCCTAGAAAATATTATATAGATTTTCTTTAGTTTGCTCGCACGGCATTGGTGTTTTATGACGTCATCACTAAGTATGTTTACATAGCACCATGCAATCAAGAGAGTAGAATACGTATGTAGGATAGACATTTCATTAACGACTTTTACTGACCAATTTATTACTAAAAAATATTTCGGTAGTTGTAACAATTGTAACAGGTTGTCTATGTCGTGACCTTTTACTAACAAGGTGTGCATTATTATTTGGACGTAAAGGAAATTTAAAAAATATATCACTGTAGTTGTGCTTTTTTGTGCTGAATATCGCAGTGAGATTTACAGAAGTTCTTCTATAATTGTTCGTTATGAAACTAAAGGATTTTTATCGGTTAATGTAACAAAACGCGACAAAATAAAGAAAACGGCAGCAAACACTTGTCAAATTTGACGTGTCGCAATGTAAACGTAAACTACCACAATTTCGATAGGCAGGTAACCTGAAAAAAACCATTTTCACTAAAGGTTTTTGGTTTCATTTTTGAAATATCGCACAACTCTGTCTAAAGAACCTATGTTTTATGAAATACGCATTGATCATTCTAAGATAAACACCCAATTAGATCGTGTAATGTAGTTTAAAATGATTTTTTTAATTTTGCTAATACGTTGGTAATGTTCCCCAAAAACAGAACTGATGATTTGCGAGCAAACTAAGGTAAACCGTAATTTACATCTCCAGTGATTGCATAGTGATGGTGTCATAATACACCGATGACGTGCGTCAATGTCGGCAGTCAAAAGACAAAGTAACAAAAAACTATTGAGAAGATTAAAAGCCAATCACAAATAAATCCAGCTAAATATCGAAAAGAATCTACAAGCAAATTGAAAGAAAATTGAAGGTACGAATGGAACAAAACCGACAACAGCCAAGGCAAGCCAACGAAATGAAACTAAAAGAGTAACCTCGAGTTGACATGAAGGAACAAATGTAAAGACCTAGTAATAAATAAATTTGAACAATAAATAGAAGGGAACCCAAGAGTTTCAAAGAAAGAGTGAAGATTGTAGTAAGTGAAATGGAAGAGAACCGCAGTACAGGAAGACAAAATCGTGTGCCAGACATCGCCGACATTAAAGAAGTGATAGAAGGCAATTGAAATTTGTGGGGAAGAGCCTTTCTACAAAGTCTCCAAATCAAAGCATTTCCCCATAAGCATAGAAAATTCGGAGACATCATCCAACTTCACGAAGAGGAAATCAACGGAGCTGTGGAGTTCCATGAGGACAATTCAAGGTCGTGGGGCTCCCTCGGAAGATATTCAAGCTAAAATCAATACCAAATTAGCGCATCTTGAACTGGCGATGAAAGAAAAAACTACTGGTACACGATATTACCCGTCATTCACCCAAGGAACATATTTTAATTGAATTTGAGTCTAGGCATACCAAAAACAATGAAAACAGACAGAGCATAGATAATCGACAAGGTGGGCCCAAGAGAGAGGGCCACTGAATACAGTAAAGTACCTACCGAAGGAATCGAGAAGGGAATGGACGACGCTATGGAAACACTATCGTCGCGGACGATTCAACCATGTTGACCATGTTACGTGGAGGGGGTCAGATGGAGCAATCCAACAGAAACAGGGAGCTTTACCGATCCAGCATCAGAGGCAGGAGCAGGCCGACCGTATACCATTTACCAAATTATTTTTTTAATAAGATAAACGTCGGATCCAATATCGTCCCACTATCATTGCAAGCTTGAAGGCGGAAGAATGAAACGACAAATACATGATACAACGATTTAATTAATAGAAAATAAAAATCAGAAAAACGATGAATTTAAAAAAGAAATATCCGAGCAAGTGAAGACTGGTAAACGTAAAAGAAGTTATGATAGATGAAGGAGAAAATCAGTAGCAGAAACAAAATAATGTACAAACAAGAGCAACAAACAGGAACATTTAAAATTTTTATGGAAGAGCAGAAGTTGAAAAAGAAGTCCAATGTCGCTATTCAAGAAGTGGTGTCATTTTTCAATCCTTAAGAGAACAACACAAACGTAATTGTACTAGTTGAGAGAAGAACGTCGCATTCACCTAAAAAGAAAAGAAAAAAAATGTTAGATAGAGTTGTTAGATCTATTTTTTTTTTTACTTATCTCAGTTGGTTCAAACGAAAATTTTGAGTGGGTACTGTGCGCGAACACGCTGTAGATATGATTTTGGGTATAGATTTCTTCTCTGTTGCCTACTGTAAGATGTACTAAATTGCGCAACATACCTGATTTTGTGAGAAAGCAAGGTCGCAAAATGTTCCAAAAAAAAAACAAAAAACAAAAGATTGAATAGAAGTTCTTCTATATGGGTCACATTACGTAATTGTCTACTGTACCTTGTATAAATTACAGTATAATCGACCCTACAGTAACAGCTCGTTATAACTATTTTAATTTTTTTAGATGATGCATCTGATGGTCCATTGACAGGCGTAGGGTTGTTTGCAGTCACAATTGTGTACCTCGTCATGTCAGTCCTTTGGGTTATTTTGTCGTCAATATTATTTATTTGTAAGTAACCATTGCACGATTCCACCACCATTATGTACTTACATTTACAAATTCGTTTCACTTGATAGGTACAAGGGCACAACGTCACGATTATTTGAATGGAGTAAGAGTTGCATGGGGAGTGCTAACGCTAGTCATATGCATTTATGACGTGATCGTTACAGGAATGTTGGGAGCTAATTACAAGGAATATCTTGATTTGTATAACTCCACCCATGCCTCGGGCGTTCTATACGTACTTATTGGATATGGTACTTTATTTTCTCTTGCAGCTCGTGGATACGTCTTATGGATTATTAATTTAGTGGCTTCTATCTTAATGTTAAGAGGTGAACTTAATCAAAAGACGAAGGTAGGTGTACCTACGGCTTACACAAGAGTTAATTGGATTCTGACATTTTAGGCAAATACCGACATCTACGACTCAAGTACAATCGATGCATTTGACGAACCCAGGTAATCAACTACTGATTACCTTCCGAGATAAACAATCCTCGATCTCGTTACAGAACTCCATATCCAGGTCACAACAATCCTGCCTATGGTTGGGAGAATGAGCAACCGAAGTTCGATGCAAGACCGTCATCCGGCAACCACGACTATCCAGGAGGAAACAATTCCCGGCCGCAAGCAGATCGTGTCGCTGGATTGGGAAAGCAGGGTCCTAAAAGTTATCCACAAAATATTTTGCCTGCGGAACAGCCGAATAATTACCGATATCCCACTCCGCACATACCTCAACCTGATTACTACCCTCCGCAGCAATCTAATCCCGCCATGAAGAGATTTCCGCCGCCTCCTCCTAACCCTAAGTTTAACCGTAATGAAAGGTATTAAAAATTAGTGATTGCCGCCTTTGACTAAATTAAAATACACGGTTATGATTCATTGCTTAGCTATATTTTGTCATTGCGTTTGTTATATTTGAAGAAATACAAAAGAAGTTGCAGAAATGCTGTAGTGTAGTAAGTTGAAGCATAAAGTTCTTGCCCTTTGTGTATGTACGATTGATCGTTACCTAAACGAAATTGGTAAATACCAAGTTAGGTTTTTGGACAACTAATTATTCTAAATCCCTTCTAGGAGTTAAAATACCATGAGTTCATAAGCAGTACATAAAAACGGTTGGGTTAATAGTAGGTAATAAAACAAGGTATCTGTACAAAGGTGCAATTAAACATTTTGTGAAAAACTATATAGAAAAATATATGGTATCTGAGGAACAATCCAGCGTTAAATCAATGGAGTTATTGCCAGTACTAGAGGGAGTGTTGTCCGTGCGGAACGTGCTTATACTACACATGAGTTCCGAGATCAACCAAAGTTGGACTTTGGAAATAGCGTTTGTTACAGTCCTGGAATTGTTTCTTCGTGGAGTTGGTAGTACATGAAACCAATTCGCTACTTTCTACATAAACAAAGTACCAAACAAAAATCGATTCGTTGAAGAAATGGACACCTTAATTATGTGCTTCACTCCACTCTATACTTACAGTTGGTAACTCTGGGGGAAAAATAGGAACAGAGCCATCTAACTTTCAAGGCGAAAGACGGGCGTTTCGGGGCACTTTTGAATCTCGATATCAGTCGGCTAGGACCGGGTGTACGTTGTGTAACACATGTAAACAATGGTAATACCTACTAGGACGGTTCTTTTATGTGTTGGGACTTGAGACATCATCGAGAATGGAATTGAATAAAATTCAGCATTTTGTGCGTAAGAAAAGAGAAGAACAAATAAAATATATTACGCACACAACTGGGCGATATCAGGGAAACCATCTTCGGGACAAAAATCCCGATATAGTCCACACATGAAATAAATCAACTACGGCAACAAAATGCAAGAGAAAATACACAAATAAAACAGTTTAAATTCTACGTAAAAATCAGTTTATCGAATCAACTGCAGTTGAACAGATTCATAAAAACAAAACACACGAGACATAATAAAATCAAATGGAAAACATGCTGCATGAGATGACCAAGCGAAGGTTTGGACTGTATGGGGTACCTACTCCACGGAATATAGTTAAATGACTCATACGGAGAAACATCAAATTAGAGGACCGACCTTCTCGTATACGCTAAGGCACAAGATCTGCCGTCCGCACGAGAAGAGGTAGCAATATATGCAGCTGAGAATCGAACTGCATCCGGTACTCTCTTCAACAAATAATTAAATTGAAATGTACATAGCAAGAGCACACTGGTAATAAACGTGTATCGTTAATATACAGGGTGACAATTTGAAACCCTACCAGTCCCCATGTCTTAGTAAATAAACGAGATATTTTAAAAATTCAAAATCCATTTCAGAAATTTGGGGGGGGGGGAATCACAATGACATAGTTGGCGACGCACCCCCTCCAACCCCCTGCGCCCCAGCCACCCCTACTTTAAAATCTTAAATAGTGATCCCGCATGTGTGATACGTCGTTGGAAAGCTCTGAAAAAATGCTCTCCAACCATACCAAATAGCATTCTCGTTAAAAATCTAGTACTTCGTGTTTTGAAATTCTTCAGAAAATGACAGGTTTTTTTGACAGTTGTAGAAAAATAGATTTCTTCAGGAAAACTAGAGAACCTAACATATAGGGAATCTCGAGAATCAAGAGCAGCTGGCAGCAGATACCATAGATATAAAGATAAATAGTTACTGAAGGGAAAGTAAAAATTCAAGATGAAAGAAGGAAACTAAGCAGTGAAAATTTTATCAACAAAACGAACTAGAACGAACTTATATGCGAAATATACAGATGGCGTAACGAATTACCAATGGAATGCAAATGGAATATTTAAAACTGAAAAAAAAACATTACAATGGATAGGTTCATTGTGTTGGGGTTGCGGTACCTAGAGAAACTAAAAGACTGCAGAGGCTAGAATATATGGACGTATAAAAGAGTCGTCAAATTTAAGTCTGCTTCAGCTGTTAATATCGAAGATCTCCTCTAGAGCTACCGCTGCTAATAGCGTAGACCTGAACACCTACTGCTGCTTCATATCGTATGAACCCCACCGCTCCTATAGCGTGGACGTATCACATGCCACCTTCACTTACGTCAACCCGTTAATAAACCTCATAGACACACAACGTTCGCAAACTAGTAACGCAGGGCTCACTTTTCGCGAATTAAACTGTAGTTTCGTTGTGCGGACAGAGAAAGTAGAAAAGAAGTTGAAGTTGAAAATGAGAATTGAGAAGCTGCAACCGGAGAAGCTTGAAAAGTTACAAAAGCAATGGAACATCAAGATGCAAACGTAGCTGGAAAAGATAACAGACTCAGTCTAGCTGAGTTATTGAAAGGAAAGTGAAAATATAAAATCGGAAAGACCGTATAAATTGAAGAACTTGAAAGCACTACTGAGGACAGAGTTAGAGAAACTGAAAGGGTATACATAGACAAGTTGACAAAGTGAGAGGAGCTGGTATGGAGTTTCTATCAAAAGCAAGAAAATCTGCGGTACTTGTATAGATAAATATGGGAAAGACTGAGGAGAACAGGAATTGGGTGAAATATTGAAACGAGCTAGAGAAGCTAGAAGACATAGTAGAACTGCACGGGGTCGATAAGCCAGGGAAAAAGTAGAGGTTTAAGAACCTGGATCCATTAAAGTGTGGGACGTATAGGCTAGCATTACTACGGCGATGAAAGCTACAGGAGCCGAAGGGCTTCAATATCTCAGTAATCTAGGTCCGGATGTGTTAAAGCACCTACAAAGGATGTATATCTTTAATAAATTTGCTAAATACCAAATAGATCGAAATAATAGGAAGATTGAGATGAAGTACAGACACTCAAGACACTGGAAAAGGTAAAGGAGTCGAAGATACTTAAGTCAAATGAAATGACAAAGATAAAAAGCTCAAGATTTTGAAAAAATCGAGAAAGTTCTGGAGTCGGAGTTAATGACAGGTTAGTGAAGCAAGAAATAGAAGACCAGACGGTGGCTTTATAATTTGATGGTTGACAAACTAGGATGTGCTAGGGAGAGCGCACAGAGAGATGGGATCACTGTGGAAAGATGATTTAATTCTGGGTGCGAGAGGGGCAGAGAAATTAAAGGACTGAACAAACTGGATTAAGCTGAAGTTGGAGCATCTATAAACGTTAAAGAAGCTGGTAATGTCCTAAAAGAAGGGGGAAAAGTTAGAAAATAGAGACAAGCTGGAAAAGCTCTTCATATAGAAAAGAACGCAAACGTTTGAATTAATAGGAAAACTGAAATGAAAACTTTTGGGCTTTGATTGGGTGATCTACTGAAGAAGCTGTAAGTTGGAAAAGTTAGAGATATTGATTTAATATACAGGGTGACAATTTGAAAACCTACCACCCCCCATATCTTAGTAAATAAACGAGATATTAAAAAAAATCAAAATCCGTTTCGTTAGTTCGGAGGGGGAATCACAATGACATAGTTGGCGACGCATCCGGCGAACATAGACGAACTAAGACAGAGAATAATTCAAGAATGTCGAAATATTGCAAAACCAACATTTGAAAAGGTTCGACAAGAGTTTGAGAATAGATTATAACTGGCGATCAAAAATGAGTTGCTGTCGAGTACCGAAACGGATTTTGATTTTTTTAAATATCTCGCTAAGATATGGGGGGTGGTAAGTTTTCAAATTGTCACTCTGTACATATGGAAAATACACTATTGTTATAGCGTATAACTTGATAGAATTATCGAAACCCACAGAATGACACGTTTAGCTCTTCAAATGTTTCCCCACTCGGTTATCCTCAATTTTTTTTTAAAATAAGGCATACTTGATTCGAGTAGCAAATTTCCTAATGGTCAAATAAATTTGATCAATACCTCAAGTGAATGCGTTACTCCTTTATAGCTGTAGCACAGATTGTATTTAATCTGTGGGTGTAGCAATGTAATGTTTGGGATATTTTGTGACCGACGGATTTTAAACCAATTTATGAATGCGCTAATTAGTTTTAAATTGAGTTAGGAAGTCGCAAACAATATCGTCAGCAAATAGAAAATCAGGTTTGAGTTCATCAATAGCACAGTATAGTCTCAGCATACCTAGTGAAAAAACAAGTCAAGTTCATTAAAGTTTACTGTCGGGAAGGGATTTAAAAATTTCCAAAGTAAACATTAGTATTGCTTAGCTCTGTACAAATCTAGGGTGTCCATCGTACGTGACCCTCATTTCTAAGCAGTAAGCGCTCGGGGAAACACTACATTTTTTCTTCTAACGGAAAAAGATGGGCGATCCATCCCTTACCTGGAATGATAACAAATTGGCCATATTAAAAAAGGCAAGATATCTGAATCCTCTCGTAGATTACTAGCTTAATATCATTAAAATCTTTTACGATCGCCATAAAAATATCATTCCATAGTTCCCACGATTTATGCAAGATCACTTTTTACGTAAGCCCGGGTTAAGAATTCGATTAATTTTTTACTCGAAGTCCGCATTTTCCATTAGACAAATAAAAAAGGCACCTTCATATCGTAAAAAATTTCAATTACTTTTTTTTAGAACGAAATCGATTTACAAGTTTACTTTTCATGAATAATGTATACAAATGAAAATGTGTTGTTAGAAATTCAGAAACGCTTCTGTGAAAATCGGAAAGGTTTATCTGTGCAGCGCAACTGCCCATTTTCATTACATGCGAACAACAGTGTTCGTTGTCAGTTTGAAGATAAAAAATAAATATAAAAAGGTTTTTATTGATTTAGTGTGACCTGGTGACCTGCACTGCTTATCCATCGTACGTTATTCTCACTTTATTGTCCATCAAACTCGCGCACTTCCCAGTCGTAAGTGTAACGTGGGATATCGAGAAAATAATGGATCCATTTATTCCAGATATTTCACTGCATCCACGTCACGATTGAGATAGTGTGATGAGATGTAGATTTGGTAAGACGGCATGGTAAATTCACTCAGATAGACAGTAACACAACTTCTTTGTCGAGCGATTTTAAGAAAGAGAGGTTGATAAATATTGCAAATGACGTTCCAACGGAGCAACTTTTTACAATAAGCGATCCTAGAAATCCATAAGCTCTTAGCATCTGTCTGTAGTGTTGCAATACATTGAACTTCGATTATCTGTTCGCAAACTAAAAACAGCATTTTCTCGCGGTAGTGCCGTTTTTTCATAGGCCCAAATTTACAGAACTCGACCTTGAGCAGTGATAACAATGACGTTTTTCAAATCGGCTTTCGTTTCTTGTGACTTCTCTTTTTCATCTGTTATGTATAAAATTCGTTGGCGCAAATACTTCCATTGAAAAACATAAGCGTCTTACATTGGGATATTTCGTAGATTATTATGTTTTTTATGGGACATTCTGTTAGAAATATACACACTTCTTAATGCTAAACAAAATTTTAATCCCGCCAAAGGAATGGCATCACTTAATTTAAATGCAAAATTCTCACTCAATAAAGCTAAATAACCAAAATCCTTTGTTTGGATTCGGTTCTTATCAATAACTACAATACAAAATTTGTTCCATGGAAATAATTTTTACGGGTCGACCACTAGGTACTTTGTACCACTCCAAAAATTTAAAATAACTTACAGTTATTGAAGTGGGTAATATTATCTTCTCTCCATGGAAAATGCTGCCCCTTTAGAAATATGGAAACAGATTTCTTCGATGGTACAGTTGACTTTCTGCACCGCCCGAATAACGTTCTTCGTGATGAATGCCCAATTTGTCGGAAGAAAAGTTTGTATGAATCGGCTACAGATTCTCGAAACTAATACTCGAGATAGTGATTACGCACAAGAATAGGTATAATGCCAAATTTTCCACTGTTGTGTTGATATGAATTTTGCCCAATTTATTAACTGGGCTTGCAGGTAAATGCACCGCTTAATTGTCTCTTAAATTCCCTGCCGTATGCAAAATAATTGTTTCACACACCGCTATTTATACGTCGCCGCCCCTGAAGTTAACACGGAAACCTTTTGTCAATACAAAAGGGTCAATAAGTACCCTAAACAAACCAACAATAATAATAAATTAGCGTATCCAAATTAGTACATGTTCGCACTCCTAACTTCTCTAAAAATTGAATTTTGCGTAGTACGTGGCCGCTTGCGAGAAACAGCTTCGAAGCGCCCCATCTTCCACTTCTTTCGCTAATTGAATCTCGCCCACGGGAAGAACCGAAAAGGGGCGCAAGATTCCGACTGGTGTGCCCTAACAACTAACAGAAAACCCGTATTTTCGTCACGTGCTCGCCTTTAAACAAAACGGAAAAAACTTTTAGGTCCCAATAGATCGTGGCAATCGCGCTCGCTTTCCTCAATATGTTTCTTGTTATCAATCGTTATCGTCAGACATTCGCTCACGTTCCCTATGAAGCGGTATAATTTTTCAAAACTGGATATCAGAATACTCATCTGACACATAAAAATGCGCTGTAGTGCTTTCGATCCCACATAAGGACTTTGATAATTTCTTTTTTCTACTCATATGGGTTAATGAATACATTAAACGTTCCAATTTTATGAAGTAAGAGTATTCATCACATTATTGGATAACAGCAGTGAGTAATAGTTCATCACTGGGCATGGCTTTAAAAAAACTCACCGTAGCCAGCCAATGAGAAAGTTTCATAAAAAACAAAGAATCAATCTGTCAATTTATCTGGTTGTAACTTCCCTTTGTATCGAAATATAGGACTTGCCCAAATCTAAGAATTAGATTTAATAACACAAAAAACAAAAATGTGAATGCAAAATTGTATAATTGAAAATCAATATTAAATTAAATAAAACATCCCATGCTAATTTAGACCGTTTTTAATATAAATTAAGTTGCTGAATTGAACTCAAAGGAAAAGATCACTGTATTACCGACGCATCCAATTTGAAAGTGTCAAGAGGGATAGCGAAAATGAAAATAATGAAGTTGTACGCCGCCAAATATAACAGAAACGGCAAAAAAATTATGTTTAAATTTATAGCCGGAAAAGTCTAAATATCTTAGATCGATCTAAGCTAAATATAAATATGAAAATTTGAATATTTCACTCCCATTTTCTCGACCTAAAAGACAACTAATTACTACTTACAAAAGGATCTTCAAAGTGTAAATAGTGAGTTCAAAGTGAAGTTATAAGTATTCGTACAAATTCTGTTATTTCGTAAGTCGCACATACCTGTTATTTTGTCGTAGTTTTGGTAGTACCCGCATTATTCAATGTTTAGGCGATTAGCTATAATTACATATTATAGCAATAAACCCACAATTTAAACGATCAAATGAGAAACGAAAGCTTGACAACCTTTTGATACTGATATCATCTCAATTCTCACACTGTCACAGTATGACCAACTTTAAATATTTATAAAATAACTCAACTGCAATTGGTTTGGTAACAAACGTCAAGTTTGAATAAATTCATTAAATTTTGCCAAATATTCGTAGAAAAAGTATAGTATTCTATTCGCATGTAATGGCTATTACTCATTCGAAAGAATTACGGCACTCGCCTTCGGCTCGTGCCGCAAACACATTCTCATGAGTAATAGCCACCATTACATGCTCATGGAATAATATACTATTAATATGAAAGAATGTAAATAAAGGGTGCATTTTCTTGAAGTACATGTCAGAAATAAATTGTCGTATAATATGATCTGACTGAAGGTGCAGCTTTGACAAATAACTAAGAAATTAGAAACGGTATTGTTTGCAGGTACTTTGTTCTTATTTTATTTCACACTATCCAGAATATGGAGGTAAGCTAGGAGGGTCGAACAATGTTACGGATGGCTCCGGGTCCACCCGGCTTCTGAAAGCGCCACTGCCTTCAAGTGCAGTATGTAGTAGGTTGGTGGTTTTCGAAAGAACAGAGATAGCGTGGATTTTTACCAAACATACACCTTTCCTTCCGTTGATTTGAACTACGGTTTCATTCATTGGCCCCAGCGGAGACAATTTGGCAGTATCATCTTATTATGCCATGCTACTAAACTAAGAATGTACAATAACTACATTGTAATGTACTACTAAATTGAGTCAAAACGTTATTTAATAAAATATAGTTAAATCACAAACTTTTTGCTGTATTTCATCGTATCATTATACCAGCGAAAAACCACTTTCTTCATTATACGCTCATAACCTGATTGTAATTGTATGGGTACAAAGTTCCGGAAGTCCATTACTAAAGTAATCGTATCCATGAAATAGAATAAAATGATAAGGTAATAACAATAAAAGACATTAAGAGAAGAGCAGCGAATTCCAAGCATAATTCATGGAATGAAGCACTTAACACGATTGGAGGATAACGTGTTATCCCACCAAGAAATTATATTTCATAACGTATCCACCACGATATCGAAACTTTGTAAATCGAAATGTATTTACGTCATGTTTTAGCGATTTACGCGAACAAATAAAAAACGAGCGATTTAATAACATACATTTCCATTAAATGGTATTTCAGTTCATATGACTTGTGCATTAATCAACTTTTAAATTGAGATTTAGAAAATTTAATTGAAATGCAACCTCCGACGGGGGCTTTTTAAAACAATTTGCTGATAATTCAAACTGTTTTTACATATGAGTTGATAGTTTAATTTTACTCTTTTGTTTCTTTTTCTTATAGGAAAACAATATGCGAATTCAAATGAAAACGATTATAAAACTGTCTTTAGAGTTGTTCATGGATTTCCTAGCGCAACCTGGTAAAAAATATTTGCAATAATTGAATATGGCTGTTGATTGGATTTGGATCAACACGTTGGATGCTATATCCTGAATACGGTGGCCTACATCACACAGTTTGCCGGTTTGTGTGTGTATAAAAAATATGCAAAACGGATGGATTTGATACTTTCAAAGCAGGCTGTGCCGTTTCAGTAGCAAACTAATGGATCTGTTCATTTCAATAGGAATGAATTTCTAAGTACGCTTGTACCTAATTAAATCAAAAGGGTGCAACGCAATTATGAACACTGTAAGAGAGAATAATTGATTTTTGAAAAATGTAACTTGATTTAATTCCTCCTTTTCCACTCCAGTAAATAAAAACAAAATCTGTTAAACTGCAAGTGCGAACTAAAACGTGTTTCTACGACATTTCATTTCATCAAACAAAGCTCCATTTTCCTCTGTAGCCACATTTCCATGCAAATCAGCAATACCGTAAAGTATCACAACTTAATTTGGACAGGCAATTGCAGAACGATTTCAATACCTTTTCCAATGTTGTTAATGCAATGCAACAATTTAGAAAATTATATTTGCTGAATGCAGGACGCCTTAGATAAAGTTTAGTGGTAGGTTTACACATCGTATGAGCGATATTGATTAATCCGTAATCATAAGGGTGAACATGAGCTACAAGAAATTCATATTGTATAGGACTGTAGGTATTAAGCGGGGTATAAGACAGCCGGTAGGAGTTTAGCCCTAGACACTCGTACAGGGCACATTTTTGCTGGTGGCCAAGTAAAATAATTCCGGCAGCGGTCCATTGGTTCATGCCCGGTTGTAAAACTAGAGATTATTTGAGAAAGTAGTGAAAGTGCTTACCATTCTTACCAATTACAATTACTAATTACAGAGATAATACCCGAAAAAATACGCCGGATTGCGTGTTCTATAACAATAGTTAAATCGTAAGTAGTGCAACGCCCCAAAGCAGAACCGCGCATCGCAACAAATAAATTACACGGAGTGATAAATTAAATATACTGATAATTAAGAACAGAAATTAATAATAAAATGGAAAATTTTTCATTCCTTAATACACATCCAAATAGGCAGCGTATTGTTTTAAAGATGCAGCGTGTTGTTTGCTTTACATGCGATTTGTTTTCAAATGATGGGGTTTTGTTTATGAATGACGAAAATCGAGACGTTTTCGTTTTGGTGGATTCGTCAGAATCGTACAGTGAGTATCGGAAGACCCGACAAATGATTGACCTTTGACTTATTTACCCTAAATTCCGTGTTTTAATAATAATTCTTCATTGGGCCAGGAGAAAGCAATTTCAAGCCTTCAAGATCTTTCGTTTCAGAGTCATTCCACGGACGGAAGACGAACAAAGCTCAGTTTTAAAGAAGGATCTGTAGGGTACTGAACAAAGTTGCTGTTTTAATAGAAATTTAATGAGTAACTTCAAGAATGAGCATTTTAACTTAAATACTTGATATGTCAAACGAAACAAAATTGACATTTCGTCCTTTTACTAACTCTCCTTAACAATTTACGACTTCGCAAAAAAGGATACCTTAAACACGGTTTTCTGGTTAAAAAAAAACTACCGAATCGCAGCAGGGAACTAACTAAATAGAATATGATTTAAAATGTATAAGTAATTACCTTTACCACAAGAATGACCTCAAAAACATCAACAACCCAATTATAAAGGCGACATGTGTGAATTTGGGTTTAATTATTAGGTGCGTTCATTAGCGAAATGGATTTCAAAAAAATGAAAGTAGGTATATTATAATTAAACGTGAAAAATAAGCCAATGTGCTTCTAAAACCAATTAAATGTTCCTGCACACATTTACAGGCGAAAACACATTGCGCGAGCACGAATGTAAATTTCAATTAACCTGGTGCCGTTTAATAGTATTACTTACATCACAAGTACGTTAAATAAATGAGAGAAATTAAATCTGCAACTTTGTCTACGAACGCGTGAGTGAATTACGTTTATGCGGAATTGCGCCAAATATGTTTTAATACACTCACGTAGGTCATTCAATCAACGTCACACAGATACTTGATTAATTAGTTTTTCTTAATGTAAAACTGTGGGAAGGTTGCATCTGCACTGTAACTAGATACTGTGTTTGGCAGTTGTCACAGAAAAGTATGCAAAAAGTGGTACATTGTAGTTGGCCGATTTTTAACGTGCTCTCCATTTTAGGTGCGTTTTTACAAATTGAAATCAGTTTTTTTCACACCTTACGTGTTTTAGATGTGTATTTGTTAACACGTCCATCCATATACATTATATTATTAGCTTAACTTCGCTGGTAGAACTAAGACTCAAATATTTATTCCGCGTATTCGAATTTTCCCTGTTGATTTATGCGAAAAGAAATTAACAGGAATTCCGGTGTTGTGGAACTTGTTTTGTGGAAAGAAACGTAGGGGGAAAGAACGTCGTCATCCCTCGGAAGAAAAAGTACAAGTACAATTGTTTTTCGTAGTTCGAGTGTTTAGTGTAGTGACCAGGGGTGCTCTCTTTTGCGTTAATCTGGTGATGTGTTTTGTTTCTTTTTATATTTAGTTTATTTGATACCGTATACCTGCTCGGGCGCCAAGATGTAAGGCCAGTTCGTCTGTAAGGGTCGAAAGTGGCCTCCACCAATTTACGTTTCAACCCCTTTTTGTCTTGGTTTTCTGTTGTATGTTGGGTTGCTTACCTTCTGGATTGAACGTAAATGAATACCCCAATTGCTTTAGCCGAAGATGTTAGGTTCTAACAGTCACAGAATAAACTAAACTTTGTAAACAAAAGCATTGCTGTGTGCAATGGTATACGGTAACTATACCAACCAACTGACACCTAGCTAGCTCAAATTACACAATTGTTTCCTTTTTCCTTTTAAAATTTTCTCAGGACACGACTGGGTTCCGTTACAACAACAAAAATCCTAACATTGGCTAAAAAAATTTGAAAGAGCCAATGGCTTCAATGAAATTCCGTAAATACCAATGAAACCACTACTCAAATTAGGATTATATATATAACATGTTGAAGGAAGTGGGAGAGATAATGCGGAAGAAAAACTGGCGGTAATTACGAATTCAAAATACATTGGTCAAAACTACCGCTCTCTCTAGGTGGAAATTTGTCTTATTTGAAGAATTCCTACAGAAGTCATAGAACGATTAATTCTATAAATTTCACATCATTTATGATTGCGTTGCGTTATTTTGTTGAGAGTTGCATTTTTTAGAGGTCGTCGACAAGGTAAATTAAAGACATTATAGAGATATTTAGGTTTATTTCTAAATTAACATTTTAGAAATGAACTGTTTCCTTACAAACATTTTACCCATAAAAGACATTACTCAGCACTTATTAACTACGAGAACCCGGACTGGCATTAGGAGTTGAAATGGACAGTGGTCCTTACAGAATCCACAGATAAGGCACTATTTGACCTTACTGTCAGCCGTAGTAGAACACTTCAAGGCATATTCATTAAATGATAAAATTAAAATAAGAGAAGGAAATAATTAATCCTTTCAGGTAGGTTAATACAATTTACTAGCACATTGCATAATAAGCAAACTTAATCCCATTTCATTAATTAATGTTAATTGAATATAAATTACCTTGTAGTGAATTAATCCAATAGTGGTTCGCACTGCATATAATTCATAAAGTCTTCTAAGCCGCACACTTCTACTCAATTGGTATCAATCTTGCACCTTTTCTAACTGGAATCGATGAATTTCATTCAACGACTACATTGCATCTCTTTTTACAAAGTAAGTACTTCTTTACTCTACTCTTTACTCTACCCCGAGCGCTTTCGTCACAATTTAGTTTAATTTAGTTTGGGTGAGAAAGTTTTGAATTTAAATCTTGAGTTGCGCATGCGCATTGTCTCGTATCTGGGTACGTTACAATGCTTAAAATCCGTGCAAGGTGCGGAAGAACACAAGAATGACGTTTTTATGAAAGAATATTTGTGATAGTGTAATAAATAACAGAGGTATGATTTTTTTATTCGGCGTTTTTGTTGAAAATTCAAAAAAATGCTGCTCATTGATAGACTAAAGGATGTTAACTCACATGTTGCATACACGTTGCTGAAAAACTGTCTTTTTATACCTAAACTGACATTTTTATTACGGACATGTCCTTTGTGGAAATTTAACAATTTGATAACCACATTTGACTCGCTACTATTAGAATCTTTACAATCAATTCTTAACATTACACTAAATCAAACTCAATGGATTCAAGCAACGTTACCTATTCACAAGGGAGGACTAGGTATAAGAAGTTTTGGTGACATATGTCTACCAGCTTTCATTGCTTCTGCTAATGGCGTGCACCCTCTTGTCTCTCAGATTCTCTCATTTATGGACAAAGAGGTATGCACTTTCCAATTTGATGAAGCGATGGAGGTATGGAATACAATCAACAATGATACTTCCACATTACCGAGTGTACAGAAAATTTGGGACAACATCAATACAAATAGAATAATTAATAATCATTTGTCAATGACCGACCCAATAGATAAAGCTAGAATACTGGCGCTAATGGAGAAAGAGTCTGGTGCATGGTTACATTCATTACCATCAACTACCATTGGCACACAAATGAATAATTCAACTTTCCGAACATGTGTTGCATTAAGACTATAGGTTGTAAAATATTTCAAATACATCCATGTTCAAATTGTGAAGAAATAGTGAATGAAAAAGGATACCATGGGCTTAGCTGCGGAGTGAACAACAAAGGTCGAATGTCACGACACACAGAGTTAAATCAAATAATTCACCGAGCACTTACTTCCATCAGCGTATCGTCTACTTTGGAACCGGTTGGACTATACCGTTCTGATGGAAAACGACCTGATGGGATAACGCTTACAGTATATGCTAAAGGCCAATCCCTTGCATGGGACTGTACATGCGTGGACACTTTATCCCAAACAAACATTAAAAATACTTCAATAAGGGCCGGAGCTGCAGCAGAAGAGGCATGCTCAAAAAAACACAACAAATATCGAGATTTAAAGAAAGATTATATATTTATGAGACTTGCCTTCGAGACACTTGGACCATGGTGCAAGGAATCACGAGATTTTCTGAATAAAATAGGGAAAAGTTTAATTGCGGAATCCGGTGACAAACGCGCTAAGCAATTTTTATTTCAAAGGATATCCTTGGCCATCCAACGTGGAAATAGTGCATGTATCCTGGGCACTCTCCCAACTGAAAAACAGTTCGACGAAATTTTTTTGTTATAGTTAATTATTGTTTTCTTCTTTGTTACACAATTTTAAATATTTCGTTTAAATAAAATTTTATTATTTCAAAAAATGCTATATTTATACATATTTATTCACACGTCGTGTATTATGGGGTTTACGACTTTAAAATTATAAGTGAAGTCATTAATCTAGTTAAAAACGAAACCTCTTTACGTACGTTCTTCCTTCGCGTGTATAATGTGTTACCTAACCATGTTGGCAACACTTAATAAACGGAGTTACATAGGTTAGAACTAGCATAGAAACGTATATCATACGTCTATTGAGCGGTTAGTTCTCTTTTTATGTATTTTTTTAAATTTTGACAGCACAACAAACAAAAGTTTATTAATAAACATCTGCAACCATTTTTGAAATAATATTGGAGAGAAAAAATAATAGGGCGATAGCATATTGACAGACGTTTTTCGTTGTCTATTCCCTTGGTAGTATATATTATGTGATTTTTCAAAAATTGCTAAAAAAATGTTGATTGGCAAAGGCTGTCAAAGATCAAATGTATTAATGGCAAAACAGACGTACGACATATCTTTATACGCTAGTTCTAAATTGCGGTTACTAATCATCGCACATCTGGTCGTTATTTCTTGGTCTATATTAACCAGCCTCTGTTTAAAACGTGTATGTCCGTGAAAAAATGAGGGGTTATTTTTTTTACTCCAATGCAATACCTCCCTTACTAACGTGCGGTAGAAATGCACCCGCACAATTTGACTATTGAAATTCCTCCAATTTCGTTAAAAATAGTTTTCGGGAGCGCAAACTGTATCAAAAGTCTTTCCTTTTGCCCAAAACTGTATAGGTACTAAATAGAAAGTTGTGTTTGTCAATACTGCTATCAATTCTTCATAAACGAATAAAGGACACGAAGACCGAATGATACACATCGATACACGCCAAGAATGAACTCGCGTTAAATGCTAATTGTGTCATTTACGTTTGCTTTAAATTCACTTACTCCGTGTAATATAAATTATTAGCTAGAATTGAAAGTTAGTGTAGAAACTGTAAGGGTAAGGTAAGGGTTTATTGCAGGGGCAACTTTATAAAGACCTTCAGAAATGAATTTACTTAATCATCGGATATTATTTCATCATGTATACGGCTAACCTATACAAGTGCAACAGGACGCTAACTAATGGCACGGACGGAATACCTACAAAGAAAATTAAGTAATTTTGTGAACTTTGCAAAGTACAGACGAATAGGAATTAAAGTTTATTGCGCGGAAAGCCTTGCGGAATCAGCAACGGGGATGGTAGCATAAAGAACTGAAAAGACACTCGACAAATGGAGTAGAAAAGGCTGGACGAAAAGCGGAAATGAAATGACTTCAACATCATTTTTTTTACATCTGCCTGAACAAAACGATAGCATCTTATTCACCCCATTTTCTTATATAAACGGGCACGACAACTGTTACTGATAATTTTGTAATCCTAGGGATTCGATTTCATCTGTTTTTGACAGGATTGAAACGCAATTCTTCTTTTATTATATCTTTCGTTTTACGATTTCTGATTAAAATATATCATTTTTTTCACTAACATTAGACTAACCCAATTTATTTAGTAAATTGATTGCGTAAAAAAAGAGTAATATTGGGAAGGAGACAATCAAATTCTGAAAAAGCAATATCAAACTAATGTATTTGCAGAATGATAGACATTACCACAAAAAATTGCAGGAGGCAATAAAAGTTGAAATATGCATATTTTTAAATATCAACAGTCGATTATGAGCCCAACACTAAAATATTGTACTTAAATACTTTCGTTGGGTACCCTTAAATGATATTTTCTTAATTCTTGTTAAGAATAAACAAGGGTTTATATTACTTGAAACTTTTGCTTATACAAACACTGCCGCACTTAAAACAATACGTATAACTTTCTCTAACTACCAAAGAATGTAGAAGTAAGTAACTTTGTTATCGTGTTTCACTTTCTATTTTATAAAACACTGCTCTTGTAATCAAATAGCGATGGGAATTAAAAAAAATCGTCTATAACCTTGAATCGCCGTGTTAACCCACAAAGTTTAAAGAAATTTGCTAGTTGTGATGAATTTCTTCAATATTTGTTATCGATAGATGAAAGACTTGCTGCGGTGTGTACCAGTTTCAGGCTGCCTGAAAGTGACAGAACTTCTTCATTGTTTTAGTAATAAAGTGATTGGTCCAAGGTAATATTTAAAATCAAAAATTTTATAGTTAACGAGAAGAGTCTGTAACAGGTGCTTTAGCTTTAGAAAATTTTGGTTTTGATTTTACAAAATTGCCGGTATAGGAAAATAGGTTTAATCGATGTATAGTAAGTACCTATACATTTTCAAAAACTACATATAAAACTTGTAAATTAAGCTCCCAAATTTAAAGATGACTGATAAATGTGTAGCCAAGATGATAACATTTTAAAGCCAATAAAATAGAGCAAACACTATAGTCTTACCTCTACAATTCATAGAAAATTGTTTTAGATCGACCGAAAAATGAATACCTCTGAAAGTTTATAGCCTTCTCAGAAGTGGGAACAATTATGCTTCTTTGATTATGTTAAGGGGCACAGTGGATAAAATACCAGAAAATATAGCTAAAACCTTTCCTCTAAACCCCTTAGAAAGTAGATTTGTATTAGATTGATTGAAAGATGAATTTTTCTGCAAGATTATAGGCTAATTTCAGATTCGCGATTTTCATGTTGAAAAAACCCTCCTACACCAAATTTGGTCGAAAACAGAATCTCTTTTCGCACCCTCGTTTAGGGATGCGCTACAATGGGGTAAGAATGTTAAAAAAAAATTCGTAAAATCGGAAAGAACATAATACTCAAAAACCTATTCAAAGACAGGCTGCCGAGAAAAATATTTTTGAGTGTAGCTCTTCTATCATCCATTGAAATGCCAGCAATATTCAGAAAATGATGTTTGTTCGCCTGTGCATTCGAATATTTTCGGGTAGTTATTTCGCTAGTGTGATGATGATTTACACATTCGTGTATGATCTAGGGAGTGTTTGTCGCCGCTTCTGGTTTGCGATTAAAGGACAAATATTGAAATGGGGTAACGTATTTGTTTAAAACGAATTTAATCGACAATAACCCAAATATTAATTTTGAAATTGCTCCCAGAGGTATTTACGCTTACATGTATTTATCGTCATAATTTTAATTTGGTACGCAACTTTTCTTTTAGGGATCAGCGCACGGTAGTTGATTGAAACGTATTTAGACTATCGATTGCTAAAAATTCGAAATAAGAAAAGCGACAGAATTTTAATGCGATCGGGAAATTATACGCCGAAGAATGTAGATTATGGGGGTGAAGAGAGTGTAAGGGGACACTCAGACAGATGAAGCAGGTACGAGGGGTATGTATATATTGATTGGCAAGCCCATAATTGGCGCGACCCGACCTTTTCGCATTAGACGAAAGAAGACGGGACGTCTCCACCTACTCTTTCTATATTGCACTTACTGTCTGGGTGCTTCTTCGATAATTCCGAAAATATATTCAGTCGATGTCTAAATTCATACCGTTTGCATTTAGTAATTTTGCCTCTCGATTATCACAACCCCAAAATCCTTTACGTTCACGACACTATAATACCTACCTACATACATTGTCCATTCGAGTTTACTGCATATAAGCGTGTTTTAGATAGTTTTCCGTATTACAAATATCATGTTTTGTCTTCACCATGCCAGATTTCATTAGCTACTCGGTCTGTGGCCTGGTTAGTAAATTGTAATGCAAGGAAACTTTCATATACAAATTGGAACAATGTCTGATGTCTCTGTACAATTAAACGCTTTATGTCATTAAATAGCCCGGATTCGGAGTAATTTTAGTATCTCCGTCATTTCCTGAAGTTGAAGAGCTGTATTATTTTGACTTTGCGGTTTCTTATATTAAGTGAAATACCTACTACCACTGGTAACAGATTTCTGATCAAATTGTATGGTTTTAGACAAACATCTCATTAAACCATTGACGAGTAAGTTATTGGGAGTTTTTCCAAAATCACTTAGTATACCGCTTCAGTTAAAAAAAGGTTATATCCAATAACAACATAATTATATTAGGAAAGAACGAAAACAAAGTTTTTTGTTCCGTAGAAAACAGAAAGACATTCTGTAACACACTCAGGCCAGTATCGAAGGACTGCACAACTTAACATTTAAAATTACAGCTTTTCCACCAAAACCAAACGAACCCCAAGGCATATTATCGCCTAATGTTATCTAACCTCAATAACAAAGTAAAGGACCACTTACCACGTTGTGTTTAAAAAAGTCGGTACAATATGTGTGCTACTTGTCGGAATAATGCACGTAAGTAAAACGAGTAAACGGAAATTTAATCGAAATAAATTACATTGTAAGGATAAACTTTGTAAATGATACTTCGCCGTATAAAATCGGGCTGGAGTCCTTCTGCGTACCTTTTAACTGTATTTTATAGCTTTCCCAGCATTGCTAATGAGCGACCCAGCTCGTTCATGAGTTAGGACTTTCTGTCTGCCCGTCTGCCCTTCCGTCTGTGTACATGATAACTCGTGGACGGTTTCGAATTTTCCAATTTTGTTTACAGTGCAGTCAATATTTACTTATTGAAAGATCCTCTAACAGCCGTAACCTTGAAAGAGATTACTCCTTTTATCATTGGAATTTTAACCACGCATTTTGCCGCGCCGTGGTTATCGGTTATCGGTGTCGTTTTTTTCTCTTTCGTTGGCGAGCTGTAACTTAACTCCGTAGAGAGGATATAATTGTGTTTTTCGGTTCTTCTTCGTAAGTGCGCTATTTGCATTTAATGTACTTGAAGTTGATCTTTCTTTAGGTTTCGGCTGATATGGGACATATTGAAATTTCCATTGACGATTGTTTCATTCATCTGTCCATCTTATAATTATTCGATATTGAGATTACAAAGAATTTATGATGACATAATTTCCAGATCCTTGAATTGCGAACGAATGATAACGGTACAGTTTTTACAGGCATCTTGTACTAAATTAAAATTGAAATTGAAACCCTCTTAAAATGAGAGGGCTACCAGTAAAACAAAGAAACTGCAGCAACGACTGACAATTGGCCTGTTCCACAGCAACAACAACAAAAACCAGCATCTAACCTTCGGAAAACTTGGAGAAAAAGGCAGAACCTGTCCAACTAAATAGACATCTACATCAATAATGTTTAATCGAGGATAGGGATAATTAGAAATTGCAATTAGAAACACATGCTTTTCACCCTAAAGCACTTTCACATACAAGACAAAAAACGCAGACCAAATGTTTTGGTTCAAGAAAGGCGGCCAGTGCCTCTGAGTGACGGAGAAGGGTAAAAGAATCCAAAAGCTCCCCCCCATAGGTATCTAAAATCCACATGCCCCCCCCCCCTCCTCCTAACCCCATGGCCACGCTCATGGCACCCAGACGACAGAATAGATATAGGAAGCAGAAGAAAAGAAAAAAAAAGGAAATGGATCAGGAAAAATCTCCTAGCCCATGTTAGTGCTACGATCCAGAAGCCTTCCCTGTGCCCAACCGGCCACCCGAAAATAATGAGAAAAATTCAACATAAAATAAAATAAAAATGTGATGTAAAACCCTTAACAAACAAACAATCCGGAAAAAACGTACGTGTGACCATGATCTTCGGGTTCAGTGTAAGGTTTAAGATCTCAAACGCCACGTGCCAGAAGATTTTCCCTTGGAATCTTTTGAAATGTGGGAGTCTCTCCAATTACTTTAGAGTATTGGTTGCTATTGACAGCAGACTTTACAATCTTATTACATACATTCTGAGGAAAATAAGGACTTATCTGTCACATTTGACATTTGCACAATAATTCATCTCCCGCGGTTACGGGACATCCTACAATCAAAGCGCAATAAGCCGTATATACCAACTCGATCTAAAAACAACCACCATTGGAACGTTCAAACGAAGTTCAAACTGGGAATCTTACCATTTGCAAAATTGACAATTAGCGATAACAACTCCTTTCGGCAACAACTTCTATGGTTTCCACTGTGAATAATAGTTATTTAAGTTACAAGGAACGTAAGTAGCGCATTAAGCATCGAGGAAGTTTATATAATTCCGAGGCGACTACCGTGGAATATTATTCTTCCAAGAAGGTTAATAGCAACTACATTCCGCGTTGCTTATTACATTTTTCGCGCTAATGATTAAGAGAATCGCGGGATATGAATTATTGTGCAAATGTCTAATGTGACAGATGTCATTATTTTCCTCGGAATGTAAGTAATAAGATTGTATAGTCTGCTGTGAATAACAACCAATACTCCAATGTAATTGGAACCCTACATTTGACATTGACCTTCTTTTTGATTTCCTGGTTGCTTTCTAACTATAGCGATTTAAATAAACTACAGTCGCGGTTATTTCCGCGTGGATCGAACTATTGACGAACGTTTATTGTGTAATTTAAATAGGACCATTTAAGCATTCATTTATTTATTTATTGTTCCTCTTGTTCTAGGCCCTCAATAGGCTTACGCCCAATTACAGAGACTCGCATAACGCTTTTTAGAGGTGCCCCTGCAGAAGGTCTTAAGTTGTTCTATACTACTCTGGTATTTACCTTACGAATTAGGAAAACTGCAGGAAAACCTAATTCGGAGTAACCGGCAGAATGCTCGAAACTGATCTAAGGAAATTCCTATCTCTGCCACAGATGAAAAATTCCTACCTCAACCCAGGTTCGAACATCCGACCTCCAGTTTTGTAGCCCAACGCTCTACCACTGAGCTACAAAGCCGATTTGCAGAACTATTTTCCTTTAGCTAGAAGTATAATAATAATATAATAATAATAATAATAATTTATTGCCATAAGTTTTACATTTTGTAAACATTAGCATTGTCAGAGAAAAAATAAAGATTATACGAAATAAAGATTATACGAAATGGGCGTTGTATAGGGTTAGTCGTGTTAAATAAAGTTTCAACTCATATTTAAAACGATGCGTTGGCATTATTTTTTTAAGTGACAGTGGTAGCATATTATATGCTTTAATGGCGGATTAATAAGGTCCTTTCTCAAATGATGCAGTTCTATGTAGAGGAATTCTCAAATCTTTGTTGGTACGAGTCAGCATTGCGTCATATGTTTCAGCGTTAGTAGTAAACAAAGAGGGATTTTTTTTTACAAACATTACTAGGGAGTATACATATAATGCAGGAACAGTCATTATGCCCAATGCAGTAAAATGTGTTCTAGCAGATGATAGTGGTTTTGCGCCAGAAATAGCTCTTATTATCTGCTTTTGAGCGATAAATATTTGCTGAGAGTGACTACTAGAGCCCCAGAACATAATGCCATACAATATGTGGCACTGAACGTACGAAAAATAAAACATTTTAATACCATTTATAGAGATTTGAGTCCTAAGACGCCTTATAAGGTAACAGATTGAACTTAGTTTGCGCCTAAGCTGATTGCAGTACGCTGACCATTTCAGTTGAGAATCTAATGTAACTCCAAGAAACTTTGTTTCATTGCTTTGTGGTACCGTTTTGTCACCATTGCGCACATACAATGACCACGCATTATTTTTACCATACACCGATAATACCGTCTTTTTGTGATTTAATTCTAAGGAATTATTCCTACACCATTGGTCCATTTTATAGACAATATGAGATGCTCGGGAGGATAGTTGGCAAACATTGGGCGCCGATATTATACATGAAGTGTCATCAGCAAATTGATAGACTGACGTTACGGGGAGTGAATGACTAAGATCATTGGTATAGAGTACGAATAGAATGGGACCGAGTATCGACCCTTGGGGTACTCCATGGTTAGTAGTTTTTGTTGTTCGTTTTACATAGGTTGTAAGGATTTGCTCTTTTATTTAATTATTCAAACATAATATATGCAATTCAGTTCTAAAAGAGTTGTAGATTTGAAAGAGACAAATTCATCAACGTAGTAACGTTCGAAATCGTAACTATATAGCCCTAAACTTTCGACCATTCTAGACGCACTTAGATAATTGAAACTACTGTAGGTAATTATCTGACCAATTCGTCCGAACTTTTTTACCACAATCCGAAGCAGGTATAATGAAATCACCGCAAGAGTCGTAGAAAGAGCTATTAAAAATCACAATCCATTTGCCAACCGGACAAGTAATACAGCAGAATAGATTGCTTCATATGTTGTCGATTATAGATCGAATTCGAAGAGGCTATACGTTTGCCGGTGGACTCAGTAGGTACCTAACAGCATACAGTAACATCCATCATTTACTGAAGTAATACGCCAAACAGGTGCTTTTCATTACATAGAAACATTCAAGACCATTTTCCCTAAATGTTAGCTGTCAAACCAGAACACAAGTAACCTTTTTAATTTCAATCAGAATCAAACGAGGCATTTGTCATTTTCTCCGAAATTGAGTAAATTGTAGTAAGTTTTAAATGAAAATGGCTACGTACAAAAGCACTTTATAATTGAGTGTCAAAAGCTTAAAATATTAATCATTTTTGCTCACGCGAAGAATAACAATTTGGGAGCTGCTAATGTTTCATAAATGCTATAGTTCATTACGGCAACAGTTTTAATCAACTGAAAATTTAATTACAACCTTTAACCCACAGCGACGAACAAAAATAGCAATGGGGAATAAAAGACGCGCTCATTTAACAAAGAATTGTTAACATTAACCTATTGAGATTATGTTGCGCGTAAATTTAATTTAACGTCATCTTTTGTTACAAGTAATAAAATTGTTTGAATGGTTTACTTTTAATTTTTGGCACTAAGTTCAAAGATGTGAGAGAAGTTTTGATCCCTCTTTAACAGATGCACGCGCTACAGAGCTTTCACATCCTATTGACCCTTTATTATATGACTCATAAGTGACAACCTTTTTTTTAGGTATAGTCAGGAACAAAGACTTCAGTTTCACCAGGTCTCATACGAAAAGTCATCATTTCTCCAATACTCCTGACTACAGGGTGGCACGGTTTTCCTGACCCTCTTCAGCCAGAGAACGGGAATGTAAGGATAGGGAACGGAAAGAATGTTAGGGTGCTGAGAGGGAAGAGTACTGCTCCAGCATTCGCCTCGTAGATTTCAACATAATGCATTATGCGAAGCTGCGTACGTCTGAGGAAACCCCCCTGACAAAACCCCAGACAGAGCAGTCTGCAGCAGGATTCGAACCCACAACGGTCAACGTTACCTATTTCAAAAATGATTTGACAAACGCTTATTATGTTTGTCCGATACTAATAAGTCGAAAGTAAAACGCACTGTATATCTTCTACTACGTGGCCGTTTTGGTTTGGTGGCCATTGTCAATAAATGGCCAAAATAAATATTTTTCATTTATTCCAATAATAGGACAAAGAAAAATAAAGTTTGTCGTGCTCACGAACAACATAAATAAATGTTCTATATAAAATAATACATATTGAGTGAACAAACATATTGTAAACAGTGAATAATGCTTAAATTGTTAGTAAAAGAGAGAGAATTGTTGGAAAAGTTTATTAACTCGGCACATCTTATTGGAAGACGACTAAGGACACCACTACCCAGTATTGTATTGCATATGTCTTCCAAATGCATATAATTAGAAAATTCTTTTGGGGAGGATAACTCTTTCTGTAGCCGCTTCCGGGTAAGTTATGCAAACATCGCCCTTCTGACGTAAGGCCTGACACACGTAGGAACGTGTAACATCAAAAGATAAAAAACAGCAGGAGATTTAAATCTCGGAATATACGGGTCCTCCAATATCCACATGTTTTGCAACATTTTTCATGTAATAGTTTTATTATGTAAAAATATGTGCTATTGTTAAAAGAAAAATGTCAAAGAATGATTTATACCACCATTTATTCATAGCTGCCACTGATATGATTTGATATAAAACGGTTTTTTTTCGATTCATTCGTATCGCACGCAAGAAGGTGGAATTTTTTGTCACTTGAAGTTTTATAATAGTACAAGGAGACGCGAGCAAGGTATAAAGTTTAGCTAAGAACATTATTTTATACCTGTCATAAATTTTAATAGATTTTCAAAAACGACCCCTGAATTATTCATTTATGATACGGAATTTTCTTAAACTTATACTTCTTTCTTAGAGGTTTACGATCAAACGCAACCCTTAAAACCTTGAATAAATTGAATATCTATTCTTTGAACTGAGTAGGTATTAACTGGATGAAGCTTACGTTGAGTTACTGACATATGCTATCGAGAATCGATGCGAAATTTTTTACATCTACTTAATGCGTTCCATAGACTTTCGCAGGGATTTATGGATAATTTAGTGTCATCTTTTAGAATATATGGTACGGTACACAGAACATGTGCATCTGCTGAACAGTCCTTCATAAATCGAATTGCAACTCAGTACCTTCATATTGTTTATATATACTCTAGTTGGGAGATGTTTTCTACTACTGAAGAGAATAAATTGCGTTCGCAGTTATTATTATGCAATACAAATAAAGAAGAAAATGAAGAGTTTGGACGGATTCAATCCGCTTGTGCATACTAAAAATAACACTTCATAAGAGCGGAATGAATAACCATACCTAGAGGGTTTAGTATCGAAAAGGGAGCTTTTCTGAAGCGGAATAGTCGAAATTTATAAAAAGACGAACCAGTTATCATAACCTCGCAGGTAGGTTCATGATTCGGAAAAGACACACAAATGGACTTATGTGCGTAATAGTTCACTCATTCTAGGAAATATAGAAAAAGCAATTCGTGTACTTCTGCAGGGGCACCTCTAAAAAAGCATTATGCGGGTCACTCTGTAATTGGGCGTAAGCCTGTTGAGGGCCTAGAACAAGAGAGACAATAAATAAATAAATAAATAAACTTCCAATTTTTTCGGGAATGTGTTGCTGAAGGTTCCCTGATGATTGTGTTATCAAGTCCCGAGCGACTTAGGTGCCGCCGAAGGGAGGGGGGAGGGTTGAAGGTACGGTTTTTCGGCAATATCTCGAAAATGGTGGGCCGTAGGATTTTATTAAATTAAAATTGAAAGCTTCTACAATTTTCTAAACATCAGAGTTGGATTCTTTTCTAGATACTGTATGCGGGTATGCCAGCGTTTCCAAATTTTTAATTAGGCACGAGCCGACATAGTAACAAGAATAGATGGGAGTGGTCGATTATTTATTTTTAGCGAATTTTTTTAAGAATTCTGCCGTGTTGAACTACCTTTAGGGGAATTGACCCAGAGTCCGGGAATTTTTTGCAATAGATAGCCTATACCTACCTTGAAGGTGTGCCAAACGGCAATCAAATTTTATTTTCTTAAGGGCCCCCCGATGAATTATTTCCTGAGATACCTGTTTTTGCAAGTGAAATATAACCAATTGGTCTTAGATTATGCATGCCTTTAGTGGCAGCAAATCAAACTTTTGAAAACGAGGGGCGGGGGAGAGGGGTGAACAGAATTTCTACCCGTCATGATATTCTAATGAAAGGTCGCAATGAAAGGAATTAATTTCTATAAATTATACTTCTTGTTGTCCTCGATCCCTTATAATGGGCCGGAAGAAATATTTCCATTGTATCTCTTAACTAAAAAAAAAAGAAATATCTCGGTAACGGTTTGTGTGAGGAGAAAACTCACAAAGGCAAGATGAAGGGTCTGGATAAGACATATGTATTGTTGAAGGTGAAGCGAATATCTTGAAAACGATGTGTCAGAAGAGGGTACACATAAAGGGCAAGACGAGTCAGATCTACTGGTGATGTCAAAACTTTCAATATCTACAGAACGCAAAGTCGGAGGAGGGTACTCACAAATGGCGGAACAATGTTCTAAACGAAACACATCTCTTGGCGATGTAAAAACTTAATTGTGAATATCTGTGTTGGGAGAAAGTACCAACAAAGGGAAAAACAATATTTAGGAGAATTCCTTTAAGAACTCGATTCTTGTGGCATTATATAGCGTAAATTTTGAATGCATGCGAAGCGGCCTTTAAACGTTTATGTATCTCCTCCTCCCCATTAATCATCTAGAAACATCGATAAATATACCATGCTAATACCTTATATAACCAAACAAACTATTCACTAAGCTATCTCGTTTTTAAAAAATGCACTGTATCTGCACAAGATTTGTGCTCCATTTATACTTGTTTATTACGTTGGATGTTGAAGTTTGGTCAAACAGCGGTTTCTTCCAGTTTAAGATCTAAAGTTGAAGGTTTTTTTGTGGTTGCACAGTTTTTTTAATTGAGTCATTCAAGATAAAGGGTGGTCTTATTAATTGGCAGGATTTCCTAAACTTTTTGGTTGTGTTGAGTGGACGAATGGTCCTTAAATGAGTTTAAAAATTTAAGGCCCAGTGAGTTGCGGGATGTGGCGTGATTGGTTCAGATTACAGGAAAAATGTTGTTTACCTTGAAGTCGCTGCCGCAGTGGGAAGTTGTCTGTTCTGGGAAAACCGCCAGGCCCGTTAAACCACGAGCGAAGTTAGGTGAAGCATCTGCCAATTAGCGCAGGGTGGTTTTGTAGTAGAGATGACACTCGAAGATTAGAGTGTTAATCGTTTTTTCCGAGAGTACTATCGCTGATACCTTAACGAAGTTAACCTGTACAATTAAAATCGGGGGTGAATCAAATTCTTGGGACCAGTTTAGGTATAATTCGCAAAAAAATCTTATTGCGAATACGGACAAATAAGTAAAGTTTTAAGCGCGTGAAACGCCTGAAAACTAGAAAACTTTTTTTATCATTTTGATCAATCAGTATTTCGAGTTTTAACGACCAAGGGATATATCGCCATACCATTAGTATTGCTGTATAATTACTTTAACCTGGTTATAGAGGAATTTTTGAGTCATTTGAATAGCGAAGACGTCTGCCATCAATTTTAAAATAATATTAGGGAGAAAAAATAATAGGGCGCTAGCACATTGACATACGTTTTTTGTTGTCTGTTTTCTTGGTAGCATATATTATCTAATTTTCCAAAAATTATTAAAAAAAGTTTAATTGGCAAACGTCTGTCAATATGAAATACCAAATGTATTAATCAAAGGCATTAGTGGCAGATGTTTATTAATAAACTTTTGTTTGTTGTGTTTTAACAACTCGAAAAATTATATAACAATAGATTGGACCGTTCAACCAACGTATGATATACGTTTGTACGGTAGCTTTAACCTATGCAAAGAGAAAATTGCGGTGGCAGACATTTACTAATCATCGCACAAAATCTGTCGTTATATCTCGGTCTATTACGTTCTAAGGGAGGAGCGTTTGCGCAGGGGAGTGTGCGCTCGTGTGGAATCCCTGTCGCACGTTCTACAGGGATGCCCCGTTACCCACCACTAGTAGGGTAATTTTTTGATACAGTTTTAGATTGAATGGAATCCAAAGGTAAACTTACAGTTAGACTTTTGAGCGGTTGAGCTTAAAGACGACAAGTCGAGTAAATAAAATAATGGTGGGCGTTCTACAATTTCGTCATTCCGTCCTTAGCTAAAACTAGCTCAATAAACAAATGAATGTTAAAGTAATTCTTAAAAATATAAAAGGAACCACAAATGTTTATTGTTTCTATAAAGCAATCGATTTCGGGTTTAAACACCCATCATCAGGCTATGCGTCATTTGAATTATATAAAATGCAGCGACATTAAGTTGAATAAAATTGGATAAAAAGTATTAAAATTACATTACTGAAGACAATAGGTACATCGGAAACATCTTGACTAGGGGTACATCTTATTTGGATGCATTATAAAATTTATAAAATTTAGTTCTTAAGAGCACATGTTGAAATTTTATCCAATTTTATTCAACTTAATGTCGCTGCATTTTATATAATTCAAATGACGCATAGCCTGATGATGGGTGTTTAAACCCGAAATCGATTGCTTTATAGAAACAATAAACATTTGTGGTTCCTTTTATATTTTTAATAATCTCAACGAACCCAAAAAAATGGAGAACTACATTACATATGTTAAAGTAATTCTTTTAGCATCACAGGCATAAATTATATGATCGTAAAATTACATTTCAGAATAAAACTAAATCTATACGCCGTAATGGACTTTTGATAAAGCCCAAAGTTTGTTTCTATAACGTTTACTATCTCGACCAAAATTGGGTATCTCGAAAGTTTGAGAATGATATGTAAATTGTGGAAACACTAACAATGAATGATATCAGATTGAAAATTGAGAAGCATTCAAAGTTAAATTAGAAAGTGGGCACCCTGAAAAAACTCATTAAGTAAAAAGTTATCTCTAAATTAACTTCCAAGTGTATGTTATCGTGATGCTCTTAGATTTAATTTATTGAGCGTTTTCAATTTAGTGGTAAAATTTACTTTTTAGATAACATACCTAAGACGCAAGACACTCCTTTGATTTCAATTGTAAACGTGACTTCTAATCAATATCAATTCTACAATGAGACTGATATCTTCTGCACATATTAGCTTTGGACTATCGTGGTTAAACTAATATTGTAACTGTAAGCAATTTAATAGCCACTTCGCTATCTATTTAGATAATCTCTTTAAGAAAGCACTTTATCTAACTTGTTGCCGTATTGCGAGAACTAAACTGTGTTACTATAAATGATTCATCGGGTTTCAAAATGTTAGGTATATTTGCTAAAGCATTTTACTTACACTCCACCAAAATAATTACAAATGTTCGATGTGTCCCCCATTTTACATTTGTCACACGACACACTGACACACATCCAAACGGTAATCTAGCTCAGACCACACATTCATCTGTCATCCGTTTGTTGCTGAAGTGGATTCTTCAGTTATCGTACCGCATGAGACTTACTAATCGAGATCTGCATTTGGAGAAGGAAGCCATGTAATTGATTGAGAGCATCGTTAAAGGATGTACGAGTAGCCACCTGTATGAAGGAGCTGTTCGACAACTGTTAACGAAATATCGGGGCAGCCAAGGTAGCCGTTCACGTGCTTTAATCGTACCATCATTGGAGTCGAGGGGTTTCTTTGGATTTGGCGAGGGACCTAATACTCAGCTAAGTGTCGTACTTTGTTTTCAATATTCAAATTTATTTATAAAATGAACCGTCAGGTGCCGAAAGCAAATTAATTGTTTAAACACCCTGTCTAATAACAACAATTTATTTAAGAGTAAATATATCTTTTGTTCTTTTATTTGGATGCCCCACTACCAGCAAACGGTTTATAAGCAGCACCACAAGTTAGCAGAAACCACTTGTGCCTGGGGCTACCTTCCACCCACTGACTGAGGCTGGTCGCTTGGGATCAAGTTACACCACCGCGCGCCATCAATTCCCGACTCTGACCTAACACCCGTGAGTCAGAGTCGGGGTCACCCTGACGTTCTCACGCCGCGCACTGTATTGTAAATTGTAGTTGTAACTTTGTAAATACTATTTTGTAGTTGTAGTATATGTGCCCAATCTCGCTTTGGCCTTTCAGCAGCGCGACGGTGGCTTTATGGAGATGATGACTCGTTCTTGGCAATCTTCGGGATCCATGGTTTACATTTGACAGTTCACAACGCGATCTGCTAAAACGTCAAGCGCAGGTTCAACATCGCGGATGGTTGCTTTCTTCCCACTATTTTCACCCATATTTATTGGTTTCACGTTTCTATCTCATTTACACCTTATCTTACTGCGATGAATTGTATAAATACCGACTCCGCGCTATTCATGGTTTTTGTCATTCAACATTCGGTAACGATTGACGTATTTAACTCGCTCTCCTTCCTCTTATTTTAATTATAATGACCCGGTTCATTTACCTCATCCCGAATATACAACACGTGATGCAGTATACTTTATTTACATCTGAAATAAAATTGCATTTCTGAACCGCGATAGTAACTTTACATTTCTAATTCCTTACGGTTAAATAAAAACCAACTTATTTTTTATTTTTCTCGTTGAATCCATAGTACCCCAATTTCGTGATAAAGCTTTCATGGCAAACACAATCAAAGGCATTACCAGGCATTACTCATGTCAAGACGCGCTACATCAATACATTAAGTATTTTCAAAGTCTATGTTAACAATTAAGGGATAAACGATCGCTATTGCAATAAGTTTTAAATGTATGTTCCATATATCCATTCATATTTTATTCCAATACCAACATATAAACTTTTGCCGCTTCTTGCAAATTTCTTCTTCTTTTTCCTTCGTTGTTAGTACGTTGAGTCTAACTTTCGTATTTGTATTCGTAAATATATATATACATCCCGCTATCATTATTGCGTCCGCACGTATTTGTACTTTATTGCGTCTCCTAGAACGGATAGGAATTCTTAAACTATTGCCGCGAATGTTGGTTTGGAATCGTATGTCGTGGCTAGAATCCTAACCAGATTTCAAAAATTCCCAGTATTTCGATATACGAATTTTCAGTCATATTGAATCATTCGTGCGTCCTTTCATATGCGCCATTGTCACACCCGTATATGCATTTCGCCGTATATTATTGCGTCCTGCAATGTTGCCAATGTTAATGCTTAGTCATTCCTCGTCTAATCACATATTCAAGAGGACGTTGATCCGGCAGGAATTAATTTAATTATACGAGTCCAATTGCTTTTCCTTGTAAAGGTGTGGAACTTAGTATAAAATTTTGATTTTGGTTTTTGTCGACGTATGTCTCTATTGTAATTACTTGTATTGAATTTGTAAGGTAGAAGTAAATAATTATAAATAAATGAATGTTTTCTTATAAGTTATTGGTGATCGATTTCGCTTTTATTTAGCATATTTGGACCTTAGCGTCAATTAATAAAGGTCCGAAGATGCTAAATAAAAGCGAAATCGATCACGTATAAGAAAACATTCATTTATTACTATAATTACTTACTTTTACCTTATCTACAAATAAAGTAATTTTATTGAATAAAATCTTTTGAATTTTTAGATTTTCGCAGATCAGCTCGGTTACGGAATAATGCAAAAAAATTATAGTGTACGCTTGTAGTAAAAATTTGTTTTTAAATGGTGGGAATAGTATAAGAGACGTCACGTTTCAATTGAACCTCGCCAAGTTAATATTTACAGCCATTAAAGGGGGGTCAGCTGTCAACCATCAACCAAAAATATTCAAAAGTGAAATTTAATTTGTTGATAACCAAATACCACCTTTTAGGTTAAACCATTTTATTGAATAGAATTTTTTGAATTGTTACATTTTCGGAGATCAGCTCGGGGTTACGGAATAATGCAAAAAAATTAAAGTGTACGCTTTTAGTAAAAATTTGTTTTTAAATGGTGGGAATAGTATAAGAGACGTCACGCTTCAATTGAACCTCGCCAAGTTAATATATTTAGGTACAGACATTAAAGGGGGGTCAGCTGTTAACCATCATCCAAAGATATTCAAAAGCGAAATTTAATTTGTTGATAACCAAATACCACCTTTTAGGTTAAACAATTTTATTGAATAGAATTTTTTGAATTGTTACATTTTCGGAGATCAGCTCTGGGTTACGGAATAATGCAAAAAAATTAAAGTGTACGCTTTTAGTAAAAATTTGTTTTTAAATGGTGGGAATAGTATAAGAGACGTCACGTTTCAATTGAACCTCGCCAAGTTAATATTTACAGCCATTAAAGGGGGGTCAGCTGTTAACTATCGACCAAAAATATTCAAAAGCGAAATTTAATTTTTTGATAACCAAATACCACCTTTTATGTTAAACAATTTTATTGAATAGAATTTTTTGAATTGTTACATTTTTGGAGATCAGCTCCAATATAATTAAACGTATCTGGACGCAACAATGTACTTTCCGAATGGAGAGTATAATAATTATACTCATTTAAGATATAAAAAGATGATTATCTTATCGAAATGATGTCTATAAATAGCTTACAGTGTTGCCACATGTTGGACGCAATAATATACCAACTTTGTAAAACGTATACTTGAAAGCGTATACTAATTTACCGCCCCTAGCTGCAAAGTGCTGAACTAAAAATATACAACTTCGTACGAACTGCAACTATTATTGCGTCCACTAAAAATTTGTTATCTTTTAATATCTCGAAAACGGCAAGAGATGTCTCAAAACTGGTTTGTGCTATAGGAATCTGTTAAACCGGTGCATCCTTCGTTGATAGTATTTGAATGATAAAATGGCGGGAACATGGAAATACAGGCGATGCCTTTATTGCGTCCGATATTCGGACGCAATAATGTGCGTAATTGGTAAATGTATGGACGCAATAATGATAGAATGATGTCTATATAATAATTTGGAAAAATATTCACTTGTATATACTGATACGTCAGTATATCGGGAGAGATCATTCAATTTCAATAGTAATGTGTTTTTAAATAAACCTTTTTTTACTCCCCTTGGAAAATGGGATAGTAGAGGTGATGACAATTCCAAGAAATTATTTCAAACTAAATACAATTATTATGATTAAAGAATGACAACAAACAAATTATTGAGAACAGACAAAAAAATTAATCCCTAACTAGACTCAAAAACCACCCTTACTGGCCAGATAATTAATTTTATTCTAGTATACAATATAACAAGGGGATAATAAATAAATATACATAAATAAATAAATAAACAAGTAATTCTAGACGACTAAATCTAATTACATTACAGATTCTTTCCTAATAACTCGAATCAAAATACAAATTGATACCTTATCATTCTTGTAATTCTTCAATGCTGAATTCCTGGACTAGTCGTTTTCTGCTGCGATATATCAGCACATGGATTCGCAATCTTATGTCTCGCACCCCTCTATTTCCAAATAGTATTCACTTTGAGACATACGATTCTGAAGAGCCCACTAAACGTCTGGATGTTCTAAGCCCTTATTTATAAACAATTCGCAAGCGAGAAGAACCATACGCTGCTTCGTTGTACCACCATTAATAGAGTCGAAATTTCCGATTTAAATCGGTTCTTAATGATAGGTGCACCTATTTTAGCACGTTCTGTTTCAATTTCGGCACACTAATTTATGGTTTTTTATAACACAGAGGTTAAACTTATTTACCACGCACCGTTATTTTCACTTTGATTACTGATGAGCACCTTCACGTACTGTACTAATTTCGATTGCACAATCCGCCCATCAAGAAAATGCGATTCTACCCACTGACGTGTAGGCAGCACCACGTTTCGAAACCGGTGACATTTAGCCATATCAATTATCCGCCTACCATCATCAGCATTATCTCGCCTCCATTTTCAGATAGCATGTTTTACAAAACGTGATGAACACAATATTCGGTCGCCTTTCATTCTAAATACAGCTATAAGAGTTCCTCCTTTGCCGTTGCCAGCTTGATTCTCAAATTTGACATATCCTAATTTTCACTTTTCGGGAATTTATCAAATCCTCAACTGTACCATTCCTTTTAGGTCTTGTGTTAGTTATTGGTCGTTAATGGTCTTATGCATTATTTGGTTTGTAGTTTATAAAAAGATAAGTGGTAGTCTGGTAGTAGAGTCTGTATAGAGCGATCATAAATACACTTTTCGGTTCTTTGTATCACAGATGTAAACTTAAATTTGTGGTTGTGGGGTGTACTTAATAACAAATACAGTTACAAAAAAGCGGACAAAGTTTCAGATGAAGAGTACGAAGAACTCCTTCCTCTGCTATTTAAACAGGACCGGCTACTGGATTTAGAGAAATCTTTACTGATAAGAATTCAAAAAGAAGGAAAGAAGAATCAAAAGGAAAAAAATGCATATGAGTCAGAAGGAACAGAATGTCTTGAATCAGGTGCCAATGCGTCTTTATATGAGTGAGACAGTGAGAAGGTAAAAATTTGGCATGCGTGGTTTTGGACGGAAATTATCTTTAACTGGTGAGTTATCGATGATAATTGCAACACCCGCGGGATTGCTAAAAATCTCCATACTTGGATGGATAAGCGGTAAATCGAATATTTCATTTCTTCTAACAAATGCTAATTTCCCCTGGAATTTGTGCTATTACGAGATTGATAAAAACTGTTATACATTAACATCGCACTTCATCTTTCGGTTTCGGATAAGTCAAACCAGCAGAAACTAAACCCGTCCTCCATATAGACCGGAAGGCAGCGTACATAGTAACTAAACCATAAGCGACAAAAAATTCGACAATACAGGCTGAAAGTACGTTGAAAACTAATAATAAAATCACTCGTCTGCCAGTCGTAAGTGGCAGCATTAACTTGGGGCGGCGCTGAATAAGTGACTTCTTTAGGTGATCAACTAAATTACCAAACTATAAGGGTCACGGAAAAGATTTGTATCAAGAAATCAAATTTTTTCCATAGTTTTCAAATATGCTATGGCAGACGATTTCAAGTGCAGCGTTGGTAGTGAAAGACGCCCTCCAATGTAGGGAAAAACACCCCTGAACTAAACCATGAGGACTGTATAAAAATTATACATAAAAAATTCCTCTTTTTGTCACTACTTTAAAATATATCCTGGCAGACAATATTAAGTGTAGCTTTAATAGTGGCAGACGTCTTAGAAGTTAAAAAATTTAAGTATAGTAAATCCCAGCGAGTGCGAGCGTGTGAGAAATAAGCTCGCGAGGATATAACGAACAGAGATAGGTATAGATTTACGCACCGCTTGGAGTTACCAAACGAATTAAATTAGGGAAAATAATAAATTGTTTATTTCGCGATAAGATTGTCGGTATTTCTTGAATTCTTTTCACACTGAGAAACAGAACCTGAAGAGAAAAGAAGATAGACCTTCAGCTCGTTCTAAACTATCTTCTGACTCCAGTGCCGTTGTCTCACATTGATGGATCGATGATTAAAATCGACGAGTTTGTTTCGCTGAAACTTTTTCGGAAGTATGATTCTCCAAGTGCTCCTAGTCCATCGCCAGTTATAGATGTTGTTTTAATCGATGGATTATTTTGTTACATCTTTTAAAAGATCCCCGGTAAACCTTTGAGCGACTTTCCGAACACATCCTCGGCAAGATTTGTGCTGTGTCAGCGAGAGAAGTTCATCTTACTTTTGACAGATCGTTACCCCTTCCATGAAGGACGCAGAACATGATCGTAGGGATCAAAATCAGGAAAGATTACAATCCTACTCAATTTCTGTTTCCACTCGGAAGCAGCCTGCAAATTTTATAAAACCACTTCACAATGATAGCTCAAAGCCTCTCTTATAGATTACTTATACTGTTCATAGGCAAAAAAGACCTGTTGTGCTTTACTTGGAAGGAAAGTTGTGTTTGCCACATATGAAGATAAGTGCTATAAATTTGTGACAAGGGAAGATGATGTGGTAAAAACCGAATTGTGCTGCAGCCACTGAAAGGCAGATTGTCGAATAATTTACCATCTTGGTAAACTACCAACAAGTAGCGAAGTCATTATTAGCGCTTCCGATATGGATATTGCTGTTATTGCTTTGGGAAATGTAAAATTGACGCTACCATCAAGGTATAGATGGAAGTAGGTCTCTTTTCCAATAACACGCAGAAATTCATAAATCTTCGAGAGATGTTCGTGAATTTGGGTGTTGATGTGTGTAACGCGCAGGGTAACGCGTTACCGGGTTCCCACGCATTTACCGGATGTATGACTTGTGTATGGTCCTCATGGTTTAGTTCATCGCAATTTGGGCGAATGCCACCGAAAAATGTCTGAGTTTCTACAATCCGTTTGATTGAAGTGGATGGAACTATGTGAATCAGAAGTTTAGAATCAAATGGTTTGAAAGATCTCAGTAGTCAGTATCCTATCGCTATCTCTGTTGGTTATGCTCTCGCGCGCTTATCTCTCACACGCTCGCACTCGCTGGGATTTACTATACCTAAATTTTTTAACTTCTAAGACGTCTGCCACTATTAAAGCTACACTTAATATCGTCTGCCAGGATATATTTTAAAGTAGTGACAAAAAGAGGAATTTTTTATGTATAATTTTTATACGGTCCTCATGGTTTAGTTCAGGGGTGTTTTTCCCTACATTGAAGGGCGTCTTTCGCTACCAACGCTGCACTTCGAAATCGTCTGCCATAGCATATTTGAAAACTATGGAAAAAATGGGATTTCTTGATACAAATCTTTTCCGTGACCCTTATAGTTTGGTAATTTAGTTGATCACCTAAAGAAGTCACCTATTCAGCGCCGCCCCAAGTTAATGCTGCCACTTACGACTGGCAGACGAGTGATTTTATTATTAGTTTTCAACGTACTTTCAGCCTGTATTGTCGAATTTTTTATCGCTTATGGTTTAGTTACTATATACGCTGCCTCCCGGTCTAATATTAATATTCAACCGTTGCCGGATTGGGGTTATTAACTGTACACATCGAGATAAAAGGCGCTTGCTGTAACGAAGCATCCGGAGTGATTTGAGTTTGTCGTTTGCGAGGACCACTCTGTATAGTAACGATGTGTTTGAGCTTCGTTACATAAAAAAACCCTAATTTCGAGAACGTTCCGCGATGCCGTAATTAATTAGTCCGCCTACGACCGTTCATGTTGGAATTTTTGTAATCACCGAAGCTCTCGTCATGGCGAAGATGAGGTACAATCAAAGAGTACTAATACTCTTTGGTACAATTAATAATTCTTGGTTAATTATTAATATGCCGTTTTAGTACCCCATATGTAAGTAAAAGCTAAGATAGAACAAGTCTTGGGTCTTTTTATTTTTAATGTACTTTGTGGATCAGAAATAACAAGTTAAAAAGTAATCGTAAACGATTTACATAAAGCGCATTTCCACTTGCATTCATTTCCCATTTGTAAGATGCAACTTCTGTTAAAATCGTAAACATCCGGCCACAAATATGAAAGATAGCGTTGCACATGAGCAATCCATTTTTGACATGCTATTTCAATTTCAGTTTATAAGAAGAATTTCATTTCAATGCTTTTCTAAATAAGAAAGTTGGAACTGCGCATGCGCAAACCTAAATTTTGAAACTAATGTTAGATTTTCTTTTGTTCCAAGCGCCAAAGTATCAAATTTCACTTAAATGCTTCCATAGATAAAAAAAGTTGGCACTGCGCATGGGCAAAATAAAATTTTTAAACTGGCGCTAGATTTTCCTTTATTCCAAGTGCCTATGTATCAAATTTCATTCAAATACTTTTATAAGAAAAAAAGTTTGCAATTCGGTTTATAAATGGTCGAGATGCGAAAAGGGCACTGTGAATTTTGAATTGATTCGACTCAACTTTTGGCAATGCGTATTATATGGCTAAGGCTATGCCCATATTGAATTTCATGCAATTCAGTTCATAACTAACGGAGATGTAAAAGCGATCAGACATTTCTAAACAAAATTATCGTTCACACGGACAGATAGAGGGACAGACAGGCAAAGGAACAGACGGACAGAAAGACGACAGATAACAATACAAAATTATAAATGATCTCTAGGATGGTTAATAAACGGCAAAAGTGTAAAATTATGGAACATGTAAAAAAACGGTTTGTTGGTTTTTTTACAATAACTTTTTTAGCAACAAACGCAGAAAAAATTCCTTCCTTGGTGCAAGCCTCGACACCGTAACGAACCAAATAGCGAAAAAAGTAGAACAATAGCTCTTAAGATAAAGAACTAGTAGCGTCGCAAAACGAGCGGACGGACGGACGGACAGCCGGACGGTCGGACGGACGGACGGACAAAGTGGCCACAATAGCGCATTTTTTTTATTTTTGTGGAAATGCGCTAAAAAATGAAGGCGGGATGACCCCATTCGTGGTGGCTGGGTGAAAACTCTTAGTTTCCTTAGCGACGACAGTAGTCATAAACAATAAATCGAAAATAATTCACTTTCACGCGTGCGGTAATAAACTCACGCAAAATGAGTGAGATAAGAAGTTCTTATCTCACGGGCGTAGATAAAATTATATCGAAATAGACACTTAGATTCAATCGCTGCTGAAAATTGTAACGTAAGCGAATTCGCTTGTTGTCGTCTAGATCAGAACGACCTCCACCTCGTGTGTGTCAAGTCATTTGTATAAAAGTGAGTCCCTCGTCAAAATCTGTGAATCAGTTTTAACATTTATGCCCTTTCTCACTAACGTGCTGGTGGTATAAGGTATAACAGAGCACCCCCGTTTGAGATTGATTTTCAAATTAATTACGTACCGTAAGCTGGGGTGCAAATCACTATGCTTGATATTAATTATATTAATCACATCAAATTGTAAAGAATGTGGAATTACGTAACTCAAATGCCTTTTATTAACAGTACGAAAATCTGACAACTTCTCCCACGTTATATAAATCGCACTTACAATTTAATTAAGTTCGATCGAATTATTTTCCAAAACTTTCGCCGGCTATGCGTTGAAGTAGTTCATATAGTGTAAACTAGCACAAAATGTCGTTTTCAATGACCCAAGAAATATGATTGATGAATAGGTTTGGGCGACTTGTTCGAGAGTCTGCGGCTGCTTTCCGCAGCGGGGAGTTCTAGTAATGACTGATGGGATATCTATTTTTGCATCAATATCGGATACCTACTACTGGAAAAAGAAAAACTCAAGTTTAATTTTTTTTAATAGCGGGAGAAATTGTCACAGTTTCTTCTATGAAAGAAATTTCTTAACACCTTCCGATTGTGAGATCAACGTGGGGTACAGGAAGCGAAATAATCAATGTACAGCCGATGTCGTCGGTGACGGCAGTAACTCTGCGCACTCATTTCCTGCTGAATGAGTGTAAGAGTACTACGTTCCGGCTACCATAGTAACCACTAGTTTCACTTTGCGTCATTGACATATTGGGATAAAACTAGAGAAGCCACTCGTTCACTTTAATCTGATTGACATTTTGAATTCAGCGTTACCGAAGGGATCATGGTGCAGGCGGGTTGAGTGACAATAACGATAAGGGCTCTATCCTAATCCTTTTAGCTCTAATCAATTTTGTAACCCAATTTCCCTTTGTTATTTTCAGAGAGGATACATAAATGATTGGAAAGTATGCCGTCAGATGTAAGTTTAAATGTTCGCGTTGGAGCTGAAAGACTGATAATTTTAACTTCCACGTGTAGTTAAAACTTGATGAGGGTGGGTTTGAATGCAAAACTTGGCGCCCTTATAAAACAATTTTGATGGAATATTTTATACTTTGCTAAAATACACTTGCTTATGGATTAGTAAGAGAAAATATGATTTAGTAAATCGAGCGGGTTTCAAAAGCAACGCTGTCGTCATCAGCGAATGACTAATTACAAACCGTTATCAGTCTGGGGTGAAGTGTTTGCATAATATAATAAAATTTACAGTGCTGTGTATCATGACATGAAAATTGTAATACTTCCAAGCAATGTCAATCTTTTGTTCAAAACTGTTGAAGACGGTGAGCTAGCAATCATTTATTAAATTTTGGTCACCTAGTAACGAGTTCTTCAATTTATTGCTTTAACGATCAATCTGCATTTTGGGCTACCTGTCGATGTTTTTGATCACTCGTCAATATGCGGCTGTGTAACTTATCTGGGTGGTCCGTAAATGTCACGGAGAATTCAGGGCTACCACTTATCAAGATAAATGAGGTTATCACCCTAATTACTCGCCTTTGAAAGGCCGCAATAGCTCGATTTTAAGGAAAAAATGTTTAATTGCGTTATTCACAATCCCTTTTTTAAAATTTTTATTTTACAAATAACTACTCTACTTGCCTAAATTAACAAGAGACTAAAAATTTACTGAATTAAGTGAAAATCCAAGATCTTCCCATAAAATGTAATGAAGTAAAGTTATTTACAAAAGTTGTAGTACACCGACATGTTTCGGAACGAACTCGTTCCATTTTCAAGTGTTAACTAAAGAGGATTTATCAATCGATACATCCTAAAAATTTTTTTTGAGAACTAACTCATGAGTACCTAGGGGGAATAATAAAATTTAGACAAAATAACAATTCCCATATTGTGTAAATGACAAATTAAACACAAGTACATAGCGGGGTCTTTAACTGGGCGATCGCATTAAACGTCAGATGACTTAGAATTAAGTAACAAAAAGCAACGCCGACATGTCATGCCAAAATGCCACATTACTGGCAAGTTAGGGCCGAGTACTTTAATTTCTGAGTCAAGTAAAGTCCTTTTATTGACGAGTTTTGTATTACACTTTACCCAAAATCATATTCCTGACATAAAGTAAGCATGAAATTGAAGGTTTCATGACGATTTTGGGTAAAATGTAATTTCTTGTAATTATTCACAAGATACAACATGATCTCTATTGGTCTGTTCATTGATTTCAGGGAGGTTGCTCCAACTAAGTGTACAGAGAATTACTCACAGCAAAGATTATCAAAGTAGTAACAGCAATGTCAAACAACAGCTAGGTAGTGTGCGAGCAGTCTCAGCCTCAAGAGGGATGAACAAATCATATATCGCTTGAAACTCCTTGAAGTTGTAATAGAAATTGACAAATACGCCAAGATTTGTCTGCACAACAATATCATTAGTCCGAAGTACTGCTTTTTTACATTTTAATTTATTTATTCAAATGTAATACGAGCCAAAGTATTAGATAATTAATTACCAACACGCCCTTTTGGTATGAGATATGAATCGCAGGTTATCGAAGAATACATGCGAACATACTATCAAATTCAGTAGTAAACACAAATAATATTTACACTTTTTCGTACATTTTAATTTAACTAATATTTGTACAATTTTCAAGGTTAGATGCCTACACTGAAGAATATGAATCAGTAGCAGAAAGGAAATAACATTTCTGTTGCAAACAAAATGTGGCTTGGTTAAAAGATACAAAAAAGGGAGTTATTTTACCATTTGTCGCCCTATTTCCTATTGTTTTGAAATCAAATTTCCTAAACATTGAAATAAAAGCTGTAATCCCCCAAAGAACTTAATTTAAAAGTAGGTATATATGTCTAGAAATGCAATGTGCTTTTATTTATTCATACCCAATTCTATTCTATACCCATAGTCGTAGTAGACTTATAACGAAACACTCGTTTTGCCCCATTTATTTATTTATTTATTGTCCCTCTCTTGTTAAGGGCCCTCAACAGGCTTATGCCCAATTACAGAGTGACCCGCATAATGGTTTTTATAGGTGCCCCTGCAAAAGGTCTTAAGTTGTTCTATACTACTCCCGTATTTACCTTACGAATTAGGTAACCTAAAGGAAAACCTAATTCGGAGTAGCCGGCAGAATGCTCGTAACTGTTCTAAGGAAATTCCCATCTGTGCCAAGGATGAAAAATTCACCTCAACTCAGATTCGAACACCCGTCCTTCCGGCTGTGTACACTGTATATAAATGCACCCAACCGGTCGTTTCATCACTACACAGTTTCAACTGTACCTATGGGACCTATTTATTTATCTTCCAGGAGTTGGCAATAAAATATTTTCATTTGTTGCGCCGTTTTTCAGTAGTTGATAAAAAAAACAAGATATCGGATATAGGTGACTATGTAACCATTTCCGTGGAGCTATTTTAATTATTTTGCAGCATCCGAAAGCTCTCGTCGTCTGGAAGATTAATATTTTATTATTTCAGGTCCGTTTATTAATTAGTCGTGGATTTTATGTTTTGAAATATTGAAGAGTAGGATAGATAAAGCACTTAAAGGCGAGGGTGGGTCACCTTATGTTAAGACAAATTTCATTTTTTAAAGTCTATTTGTGGCCATGGTTTGTTTAATTGTTGTTGTTTAATTTTTTAACGCTTACATAAGGTGAAAATACTAGTTCCTGTTAAGCCACGAGTCACGTATTTGCTTAGTGAAGCCTTTTTACATGACCTTTCAAGAATGAGTGGAAGTGAAGCTTTTCCGCCACAAAGGATCCAATATTAACATTTAATTTGAAATTGAGTTCGTGAGCAACGAGTAAAGAAATGAAGTATCCCTGATATAGCAACGATTGTATCAACAATGGTATCCATGCAATTTATTCGAAGAGTAAAGTTATTGAGAAGTGGAAAAACCAGGCCTAAGATTTCTTGTACTAATTGACTATCTCGGAATTTCACTCCCTCACCGCTGACGCGGCTTGGTTCGTTAATATTCCTCGAGAACAATAGATTTTTTCGTTAACCGAGCCCTTAATTTTTGGCCTCGAGACCGAAAGTCCATGGGAACGTGGTACTAGCAACTGTAGTTACTTTTTAATATACTGCCCTAATGCAGATCAAAATTAATTATAAGAACTCTATGAATCAATAAATAACAACATTAAAAGAAAGTTAAATATTACAGAAGCAAGCAAAAGGAGATAACAAACACCCCCAGTTAAATTGAATAAATTATGTACCAGTCCGCATGTTTTAGCAACTTAAATTCACTGACTGATAGATAGTTGACATCCCAATTGAGTGCAACGCAACATTGCAACATCTAGATTAATTATGTCTGTCCATAAATCACGCCCCACCGCGAACATTTATGTTCTGATTATAAAGGCTACTTGCAAATATTATGTCTCTAATTCAATTAATTAAGATTAATTGAAAAGAATTTACCTTGTAATGCAGCATTGTGATAGTGTACATTTTTAGTAACGCTCCACCCACGATACGATCAAATTGCACTTTTCTTTTACTAAGTAAGTTGTTCCGCTTAAGTTGCACATTTCTGCCTCTTTCCTCTGTCAACTGATATCTTTGACCACCTCTCAAACGCATTCTTTACAAGTTAAATACCCATTCCTTAAGAACACCATAGAACAATTAGGCATGCTAAATATCTAAATTTTTCGCCTTTATCTCATAACCTCTCATTTTGTCTATGACCCACGTCATAAATTATTAGTTTATGTGTTTAAGATTGTATGCACTAAATCTGCTTGTTAAAAAAACTGGTTTATACAGAAAAGGCATAGGTAGGAAACGGTCTAACATAAATTGACGTCATAAATAACGTTCGCCTACGAAGCACAAAGCGGGGACGAATTTGTTATTTATATTTTAAAATTCCAGTTAAAGATTATTACTGCTTAATTATTATTTCACAAGTATTATAAAGTGGACCACTTCACTAAGGACACAACTATCGAGGCTTTTAAGGGAAATTTCAGGGCCCTAAGCCATCACAGCACACGCTGAACCAGATGCGGAGAACTCTATATAAGCATGGTTGCTTTCAGACAAGGTTATTTGGGTTGAGACCCTTAGCAAGCAGCTGAGAGAGTCCGTATTGGTGTCAATCGGGCATCGGAGTATATGGACAGATCTGATTTTAGTGTTATTTTGTAGGGAACTACACCATGTTTTGACTCGCGTAGTTGGATAGTACCGATTCATGCATTGTCCATGTGATTCCTTAGGACAGTATTCTGGATATCGTGAGCCACTCCTGTTATGATCTTTTTAAAGAGTTTTGCTATACCAATTCCGTTCTTGAATACCTTCCCCAACATTAAGTATTAAAATGCAATAAAGAACTCCTTTATCGCTTTAAGCAATTTCCTCTTATTAACAGAAAATCTAAGCATTGATCTTGTTAGTGCTCGCTATTCAGATGAAGCTTTCGCCGTAATTCAATTAAAGATAATTTAAAGCATTTCCCAGGAAAAGGTTTTTTAAATAAAGGTTAATATTTACAGTGCTCACTCAGCAAGGATACGAATTTAAACCGATTTTCACTTCGGTCGTAATCCACATAAGTTTACCTACTCTAGGAGTTTCCCAGTCTCAAACTAAAAATTAATTAATTATGAAATACAATTTCGACATGAAATAGAGGAATCACCCTAGGCGTACGCTTAATAATAGATTCAGTTTAATTTATCTTGACATTAAAATTCACAGTTAGTATAACGACATTAACAATTTCGTTAATTAAATTACGTGTAACTTATGAGAACTGTCAGAAAAATGCTCGACTTAATCGCATATCGCATAATCGCGCAAATATCATTAGGTAATTAATGAAAATTGTATTAACTTCGTAATTAGTATAATGAATAGGTAAGCAAATACGTCGCCCCTGTAATTTAATTAAGCAGCTCTACCTTAAATACGCATTATTTACCACAAATGGAATTTCACTTTTATTTAAAAGTTCCTGTCTTGAAAAATTATCGAGGGAAACGAGCGTCCTAAGTATCGATCACGAGAAAATTTATGCATTAGATTAAGAAATATGATCCCCCGTGTCACCGGAAGCTCATCATATTCTTATAGCGTCCCGGCTTAGCTTCTGAAAATTGAAAACCCTTATTTTCGTGACTAATGGACCGTGTGTCTTGAACTTTCGTCATGCGCATAGATAATTTTAATCGTTCTCCATTGCGTAAGTATTACGCTTTCAACTTTTATGAATAATTCAAACGTGTTTCCTTAAAATTCATATCAGTTACAAAGGAATGATAATTGGAGGCAGTTCACTTTTTTATAAAATAAAAATAAGAAAGTTCTTAGGAAGACCACGGAGAACCTTACCCTCCGTGCACAATGAAGGGTTGTTTAATGTACGCCCGGCAAAATTGTTCGTAAATTTTAAGGCGAGAAAGAAACGTTATCATAAACTACGCATGCAATAAGAGTTTTTACTATTGCAATTTTCTCGAAGTTATGACAAAAAGGATTTTCAAACAGTCTCATATCTATTTCATAAAATACAAAAAAAATAAAAGGCTGGGCATTTATTGCAAAAGAAAGGTGAAAACTTGAATATTCCTTTGATGCTTTTTGACAAAAAGATGTTAGGATAGTCAACGGGGTGAATTTCTGTAAATTTGGGTTTTTTAATGAGATAAATACAGTTGTACATTTCACGTAAAGAAAACACATTCCAAACGAAGCACCCAATTATTCACTTAGGTACATACATTTTAACCATTATGAAGGAAGTGAATTTAATACCGATAATCTTAAAAGACAGGGATATTGAAGTATTGTTGAGTAAATCACTGGATTATGTAACGGTAGCTTTTTATTTTGGATTTAAAATTTTCCAATGTTTAGCAAAAAAAGTAAAGTAGACAATTGTCAGGTTTAAATTAATTTTTCCAAACAAATATTGGTTTTGCTATAACGTAAAGGCATTTTTTTCCCTGTAGTTAGTCACGGAAATTTCCAGTGCCTGAGAATTAAAATTTAGTATTAAATTTTTTTAAGGAATATACTGTTTCATTTCTGAGTAAGCACGAGATAAATGAAGAAAAAGAAGAGTAGGGAAATTGCTGAATAATAATAAGGTAACCTAATAAGGTTCAAGAATGTGTTTTTCTGTTTGTGCTCTATATCCCTTAAACTATGCATTTTTCGGCGGCAGTCACTGTATACGTTTTTGAAGAGCATAAAATGTGTGACAATTTACGCCCGGAGTTCTGTAGGTCAATTAGTTACCGAATTGCGTCACTTTGAAAATATGGCATATTTTCCAACAAAAAAATTGTAGTTTTAGACTAGACCTTCTTTAGACCGAAATTGCGCCTAAACCATTGATCCTACGAATAGAGAGTAGAATACAAGTTGTAGGCAATTTAATTAGCTTCAAATTAAAGCGGGGTATGTAGGCCACCATGGAGATCTCGGAAACTGTAAGGGATAGGTAGGTAGTTTAAATTTGGCAAAGTTACGTATTTTGATGCTTAACAAAATGCAGTACTGAAAAAATTCCAACTACTTCGTAGATCCTGAAAAAAACGAAATTTTGCAAAACCGTTTTTATTTCTTACCGAAGTTATTTCAAAATAAATGACACATTATTATGGCCCTCTACAAGATGTTAGTTTTAAATACTAAGTCTGACGTTTCGTTTCCGGTGAACCATCATCAACTTTGTTTTTCTTATGGAAATCATTTTTACTTTATGTGTCATTTTATAGAGCATTTCTTTTCTGTTTTCAAAAATGTAAATACTACTACAATAGTACCTACTTAAATTAATGTCAGATTAGTAAGAGACATACTCATTGTCATTATGACCACCTGAGGAGTTGTTGCTGCCTTATTAATGTTATAAAAAGAAACGCACAACTTTAGAACAAAATACTTATTCTAATTTCAACAATAAATTAAAATTTAATCCCAACCTGAACTTAGTAATTGTATATAGCAAACCAAAAAAGACTACTTTACTTACTTCGTAAGATTAGACTAGAAAACGTCCGAATAACAAATACACCGCGTCTTAAAAAATTCAAGTCGTTTTTGAAGCTGTCCAAACTCAGTAATTTCTTCCCCACAGAGGAAAAAAAAATTTTTCAGATTCATTGAACCTACTGATAATGGTTGCGAAATTCGAGCGTACTTATCAAAGACACAAAAAGACTCGCTGACAGATTCAGGAAACTTTTTTTATTATTAAACTGGATCTTGATAAAAACATAAGAAATTTTCGGTGGCTGCTTCGGTAGAAACTGCCCTTTTAACAAAACGAATATGACTCACTACACAACACTTAGCGTAAACAAATTTACACCTTCTTTTTACCGTCGCGAAAACTAACGGCTAGCAGCAGTCTCATTTTAACAATGATTCCAGTTTTTAACAAACACTACTTCCGTTACCTTCTTTAAAGAAATTTTCAAATCATTCGCTAATCACAATTAGACTTGAAACGTCAGTTTAGAATGAACCTGGCCCTACTTATGCCGAAATAACGCACACTGTGAAACACCTGCTTTTCTTAACAGCGATAACGACACGCGCGCTAATTAAATTTGGCCTGATAAAAATTCCATATCGCAAACAGCCAGATGTGTCTAACGTAAAGCATCTTATCTAATAAAATAGTTTCATCTTATCTAAATTAAACAATTTACAAAATCGATCAAAGTAAAACGAAAAAATTACGGGTCTAACAAATTTCTAAGAGGTCAAACAAACATTGAGGTACAAATTCAAGAGAAACAATCGAACTGTGAGGTTATTTCGTAAATAATCCCACAGATTTACTTTACTAAATTGAAATATTGTCGTATACAGGATGTCACGTCATTATCGTTGATGAATAATGTTTACATGACGTTGCCTACACAACAATACAGTTACAGACCGGGTCACAAGGCAGTCTTGAAGTTTTATTTAAAATTCTTATTTTAGTGAATATCTTGATCAAGTGTCATTGTTTTTCTGATCCGAACATTGATTGCCATCGTGTAAAAAATGCTTCAAATTTGCTATTAACCAACTTCGTAGTTGCAATAATAACAAAGTTAGTAAAAGTGCTGACTTCACTTTGCATACCACATTCCAAGTACCTTGTGGCATATGACAATAAATTGATATTGGATTGGATTTTATTTGCTTTAGAAAATATTTAGTTGTTGAAAGTAATTAAATACTGCAAACTTATTTATGATTAGCCGTCAACCAAGTAACTTAAATCAATACGGAAGCACTTTAATTATTAAACCTTGAAGACAAAATGAAAATAGCAATAAAATGGTAACAAACGTACACATTCATTTGTTTTATTTTGATGTAGGGTATCTAGATTAATGTTATTGATGTAGTTGTACTCGGAATACATTTTTTTGAAAAATTTTCTTGTATTAGTAACATGTTACATCATTGAAAGGAGAAAAAAATCTCTATCAAATGAGCCTAAGGAAATCGTCTACCGCCATTAAAAAAATTCAATTGTTTTTCGTTACTCATTTGTTTTCTGAAATAAAAACAACTGAACGCTGCCATATTATGGGAAATAACAATTTTCATATAAAAAAATTTGTATACATTCGATATTTACCGAGATATTTACTATATTCCATACATAATGGGCACCCTGTATATCAAAAGTGTTTGCATATTTTGCACTAATTTTCTGCATATATATATGCGCATACGTGATCATTTTTTCATGCATACAATGCGCAGATTTCAAAGCATTGCATCAAGTCTTTATTTTCCTAACTACACACAGAAAATGCAGTAAATCAAGCTTTGAAAACTTATTCCAGGCTAACTGTTCGCACCTGTTCATATCAGTTACCTATACCACCTCAAAATTAAAAAAAGAATTTTGTTAAAAAAGGAGTACATAATATATGATGTTGTTTTCTAAAATAGGTATCTCTAACGTTTAATCATCATGCAGGAATGCCAATCGGCAAACATGTATTGAAATGTATCGGTTTCCTTCGAGCCACCGCAATTGCATGTGGGTATTTACTGCTAATAGTTACATTCCCTAAGAACGCTTTACAGAGAACAGTAAGCCATCATGTCACTGAGAAGCTTTCAATTGAATGTTCAGAAATAGTTAGTTCTAAGGATATGCCGCGTAGGTTTTTCTTTCCGTTTAAATAAATACGAGGAAAACGTACGGAGTGGAAACTTCTGTGAGAGTTATTCTGCTCTATATTTGCCAAACGAAAGGGAAATATTTACCGAAGAAAGTGTCCATGTATAGTATACGCTTGTTCAACTTTCGCTTATTTATTTACCGCCTTTCCTCGTTTTTTCTTGCACGCGTTTAATTTTTAATATAACTTTTTGGTATTGCGTTAGTTTTTGTTTACGTCATTGAGGGACACCCAGTTAATCTTTAGGCACATACTATGAAGGGACATTTTGAAGAACCTGTATAAAAACACATTTTATTTACTGGGATAATTTAAATGGTTTTGGACGGCTTGACATTAGAAGGAATTTTAATCAATGCTAATATATATTCTGAAGTAGCTTCTAACTGAAAATTGCCCCCTCCCCCCACCCTCGCTTTGAAGATTGAAAATTCTATTGATATAAACCCCCACTACGTATTTTGTAGCTGGTATCTGTGCCACCTGGTACATCTGGTTATGCGATCAATTGCACCATTTCAATTAAGGGTAGCGTCATCACGGTTAAACCATGACAAATTTTATAAAAGTGGGTGGGGGAGCAACTTAACGTTTTTAAATGTTTTCTATCATGTTTCCATCTGGTTATACGCTCATTGGCAACACTTGAATTAATATTCGGAAGTAATCGGAATTTTCTGGTTTTTTAAAGCATGATAATAACTCTTTAATTTCGCATTTTTTCCTCTAATTTGACCATCGTCGTAGCTTCTATGGTTTCGGAGACCCCCGATAGACATCCTTATCTTGGACACAGTCATGTGCATCAAAGCAATAAGTTTTTCAGTTTTCCCGATGAAATTAGTGCATAAATAAAGATTTGCTTTGCCAACGTTACCCTTAAGGAAGTATGATGCCGTAGTAAGACGATGTGTTTTGCCGTTTTCCCGACGAAATTGGTGACTAATTGAACATTTTGGGTCAAATTTGGGCATTATCCCGAATTAGGGGGAAACCTTGGTGCAGTAATAGGGGACCTACAGCTATCAAACGAAACATCAACGAGCTTTGTAGGACTGTCTTGTGTCGAGATCACATCGCTCACACTGACGAACGGACAGAAAACGGTAGAAATAATCTTGATTAGGCGATCGATACGGAACATGTACAAGAATTGGAATAATTACGAAAGGAATATGAAGGACTATAAGCGACAGCATAGATTACGGGCTAGTTACACAGCGAAGGCGACGATTCTGCTATCGACGAAGCTCTCACGGTGTGATACAAATAAGTTCGACGAAAATGGCGTGCGGCTTCTAAACATACACACTCATTATTATTAGTGATTGTACGCCAACATGTTACTTTCATTCTTCTTTGATTGTTGTCCTTCGATGAATGCGCCCGCCATAACAAGTGGGAACAGGGATAGGCGATATAAATATATACAGGGCGTGCTAGGATAGTTTAGGGACGCAACAACTATTATACATATTAAAGTTACCAATAATTCCTTAAATATATAAATTTATTGATTGCGAATAATAATAATTGTATTTATTGTTCAACAGATAATAATTCCAGTAACAGAACAATATAAGAATGCAGTGTAAGAAATATCACGCAAGAAAAAAATAGTTTCAGCTATTAAGATACGAGTATGAGAATTACGAAACGAGTAAGGACGTCAAGTAGGGACAATCTACTTGATTGTCAACTTTAAACTATTATTAATACGTTTACTTTTGACAGATACCATTTGAAATCTCGCCAGCAATTCAAAACCTCGTCAAATTATGAAAGTAACCCGATAGGGTTCAAAAATACTGGGGACTATGTAACTATTTATGTACAGAAGAACAGATTAAAAGTAATTCCTACAGCGAAGATATAAACAGGTAACAGATTTCTACTTATCACGAGATGGTTGGTGGAAGAGTGGCGGACTGCTTCTAGCTACTGCCAATGATTATTTAATATTTATTGATCGCCAACTTGACAGTATTTTGAATGATTCATAGATATTAATTCCATTTATGTGTGCCCTCTCGATCCATTTGTTTCCTCAAAATCCTTTTGTCTTCCCCGCAGTAGAATTCGTAGGCGCCCTTAGTGCTACACTTAGACTTGCAACTCACGATCCAGTCTATAAGACTAAGAAACCCATCCGAAACTTAGCATTATTTTAAATGTTTACGCTTAAATACTTAACTTAAGCTTTAGGAACGTAAAGCAAATGTAGTCGGTTTGACGATAAATGATAGAGCATTCGCTCGACATATTTTGAATAGAAAAATTCAGGAAGGTGCAAAAAACTTTTCCTGCTTTCAACATATCTACCTTTTTGATTTGTGCGACGTTCAACTTTATATAAAAGATGTAATCGACCTCTAACATGGATAAATGTGGGGAATCAAATAAGATATAAAGTTATTTAAGGTTAAGATGAGTAAGATCTATTTGGGGTTTTACCTCAAAGTACTTACCTGTAGTAGCGTAGTTGTAAGCGTAATGCTCATCTGGCTAGAATAATGTGGTGCGCAAAATTGTATACGACTTCCTTGGTATTATCAAGAGAAAGGTTGAGCTACATAAATTCAAAACATATGCATTAAATTAACTCCTAAAATTTAGTTTCGCTAGAATACTAATACTAGTTTAGCGTAACCGTTAGACCGTAAAATTATCCAATACTATTATATGAGTTCTCTGTAACCAAGTTTTACCCTAGCCATCAACCCTTGATCACTCCAGAACCCCAAGAGCGAGAGCAGCAGGACATCGCGCGCATCCTGTTCGCATGGCAGAATTATTCGCAGGATCAGTCGATGTGCGTTTGTCGACCGGGATTCATCCCTCTAGTGCAATGGTGTTATATTAGCATGGGTTAGCTATGAGCAGAGCACCGCTGTTATGGTGCTGGTTGGCGCTGCTTTTTTGTTCAGGTATTGATTACACTTTACATAATCTCTTGCACTTTTTTTCCTTTAGAGAAATTTCGCAACTTCGCCATAACTTTGTAGCAAATCTGAGACATGTCCGATGCACGCAGTCTCTTTAAATTCTGATAAACATAAATTGTTATTTTCCACGTGATTATCCGCATTTCATTTAAACAATTTATTCAATGAGAATGGCGCATGTCTCTATCTACATCAGTGAACGCATCATTAAAACTCTGATAGAAAGGTAACACAATTACCCATTTAATTAAATTGTACTAAAATTGCACTACATTTACGCACGCCTTTGCATCGAGTCTCCTATAAATTGCACCTAGAAAGGGCGGAATTAGCATTTTAATACCCTAATTTATTTTATACGGCCAATAAGTATGTAAACATTAGGTATTCCCAAGTCCGAAGATAATCCGGATAATGTCAACACGTTCCAAAATTTCTACCTCCGCGTTTTTGTACAAATATATATACCTATATACAAAAGAAAGCGTATATTTGGATTTGCTCGATTTATTTGTCCGTCAATAACTAACGGGGAAAAATTCCATTTTGGAACTAATAAGCTTCCGGAGCAAAAAGAATATCCGCCGTTTTTGTTTTCGAGTGACTATAAAATCTATGTGACACTAAGGCCAACTCCATTAAAGTAGTCCATCGGGAATTTCTGTACAGTTAAAGGCTAAGTTGAAGTTGTCCGTTCTTCCGAGACCGAGACATAATTGAAATGTATGTACAGACTTTCTTGGCACTTTTAGGAGGAAAATACACGTTCAGTTTCTGACATATAAACGAATTGACTTTTAAGGAAATTTATTGCCCTACATAATTGAACTTAATGTATCGGAGCATGCTAGTTCAAATTTAAATGTATGAAATCTCAAAGGGTGTTTGAACTGATCTAAAGTAATACGTCCAAGCATTTTATGTATCCAAAACTAATGGAGTGGAATAAAACGATATCATGAATTTTATATACAAAACCTCTAACGGTATCATACGCAGACAAATAAAAAACTTTCCGAATTTCGGATAGCGAAATTTTGCAAATAATGTCACAATAAATTCTTTTCAAACGTAATCTTCTTAGACAAAAAATAATCTAACTGTAGCTTATAGGCTTTCGGTTAAGCAGTTTCATCCGCCATACTCACAAATTCCGTGTATGTTCTCTGCATATTTGATCATTTCATTTCGTAATCGTAACTCAAATCTAATGTTTAAAGTAGCACTGAATAACGAAGCAGATGATATAGTTCGGAGTTTAACTAAGAAGTTTACTATGATGGTGTGATAAAAACTTGTTTTGGAAGTGATGCATATTCATTGAGCTAAAATCTTCAGAATAAATTGGTTTATAAACTTTTACTTCACTGTTTTGTTGTTTATTTCATTATTATTACTCATATATAATGCCTTCTTCTTTGTTGGATGCAGAATTTCATTTAAATTCAAAATGCATACTAATTTCTTTAATTGAATGTTTGGTTTCACCAAAGTACTCTTTAGTTCCACGTTACTTTCGAGTCAATGATATACTGCAATGAGCGCAAAGCGAGGTTATTACGATTTATCAACCACGTTTCGCTAAACGTGATGGAAAGTAAGCGTATGCACGAATGTTAACTCTACTTCGCATCAAACTTGGGAGTATTAGGATCACTTACAATTCGAACCCTTTTTGAGGATCTGAAAGCAGACTTGGTTACATCGGTTGAAAAGGATTGACCTCGAGTCCAGAATTTAGCTCTGGTTACAGGTAAAGGTTTTGGTTCAAGTATAACTTGTCGGTCGCTTTCATTTGCAGCATCTCGCAGAAATGATTTGACGGATGAAAATGTTTCTTACTAAGGAAAAAGCTGTATATTTCTGTTCCTGTGTTTTTTTTAATTTATTGTTTTTTTATTTATATATTATTTTTTATGTTTATTCATTTTATTTTTATTACTGTTGTTTCTTTTTGTTTTGTTTTTTTTAATTCATCATGGACTACTTGATTAAAATATAAAAACCGTTGATATAACTGATATCTTATTATTTTTCAGTCTTATGCTATGATAGCTCGTTGAAAAGAGAATCAAAAAAATTTATTAAGCAATCTAAAAATCCGATATCAACTTTAGAAAGTTGATAAATGTTTCTCAAAAGTAGCCATCTTGAATTTTTTTTAACATCAATTCTAAATGAAGCGTATGAAAGACAGTAACTTTTACATAAAACTCTCTCATACTTTCGATGATATAAGACATTAAAGGAAATGACCGATTTTAGTATATATTTTTGAATTTACGTCGAACCTATTCAACATTTTGAATTTCCACAAGGAAATTTTAAATAAGCATCTAAAACTGCAAAACATTGTCTATTGACCCAATTATCTATCTTTAATAATAACAAGGAGACCCATGCAATCCCACCCAATCTGGGACACACTATATACTGATATCTTGCGTTTGGTTTTGAGATTCAAAAAATGTATCGAAGGGAGGACTCGAACACTTCTAAAGGTTCTACAATGTACACGGTTCCGTCCAAAAATCTGGGTTCGAATGTGTAATGTGATTTGACGATTCCCTCCCATCGTCCTGTTGCCTTTTTCTGTAACATTAAGTCCTACTACGACAAAAACGTTATTGATGGGAAATGAATGAGATGTTGGTGCCAAAGGAGTTGAAACTTCAACGTCTTGACGATATGAGAGACGAGCACGTATTGTTTGACGTTAGTGCATTAAATCATCGAAGAACAAAACATACTCATTATTTCAATTTCGAAGTACATTGGGAGCGAAAAATAATGAAACCCTTATTTAACAGTTTTATCCCAAGACGGCCATTTGCAGTATAATTAAGCCCGCCATCAAGTATACCTAAATTAATACAAACGGAGGATCTTTTCGGTAGTCACATTAAATAATCAGTAATAGCATTGGATAATATTTACTACATTAAATTTAGTATGGAGAATGTAATAAAATAATGCTATATTCTTTTTACACATATAGGTACTGTCGTTTTTCCAAGGTTTTCTTACAATGTCTGGAATTCTAAAGCGTTCCACGAACATTTCTTTTCAGTGTACCATTTTGATTGTGGGAATAATTCAACTTAGAAACTTAGATAAAGCACAGTTTTAAACATGTGGGGTTTATCTTTAAAAATCACGTCTTTATTAGTGCCGTATCTGAGGTAATATTATCTTTGCACGGCCTGTGTAGTTGGGTGGATTGGATATGACAGACAAGGTTCGTTGTTCGAATCCGGGTTCGAGCATGAAAGTCTTGTAAGTGCATAATGGTTCGGATATGTAGAGCACCACAGCCATGGGGTCAACTCCACGTCAAGATATAGTGTCGAGAATATAATTAGTTTGTAGATCAAATAGATTTCAAAAATTTAAGACGCCAAAAAAGAAAAAAAACGGATTTTTGTACCTTGGTTAAATATCAATATACGTAACGGTTATTGCATAAATAATAAACATGGTCCTTCGAGCACGGATATTGAATTATCGAAGAAACCGGTGTTCCGGAGAATCTCGCGATGTTGGAATTTCAGTTAGGAGAGTGATTGGTTTCAATTTGGATAGATCCTAGTTTGCGTTTGTGGGACGTGTTTGGTTTGCTGGAAATTATCCAGGTGCTCCAGGAGAAGAATTTTAGTCAACATTTGGTAGATTACGTTTGGCAAGTCAGCTGGTGATGGAAGTTACGGATCGATAGCGATTGTTGGCCAGTTTTGAGAGAACGCAGAGTGCTGTTGAGAAATTTTGGCGTAGAATTTGTAATTGCTTCAACTGATTTTGTGTTGCCATATCGTTTGAAAGATATTTCATGTATTGGAGTATAGTAATTTAAATTATAAAAGCACTAAACCTTCCCCATACTTCATTTAATTGTTTCAGATTTTAAATTCAGACATTATGTGACAGCACAGCGACTATAGTTTCGACCCTGAGGTCATTATCAAGCTTCAGTTTGAAGGAACATATAAATAAAAACTATAGTCGCTGTGCTGTCACATAATGTCTGAATTTAAAATCTGAAACAATTAAATGAAGTATGGGGAAGGTTTAGTGCTTTTATAATTTCCACTTAGTCAATTTCACCCCGTTTTGAGTCGTTATAAGATGGATAGCTACCAATTATAGTAATTTAATTGTCGGGCGCAACTTTGAGTTTCGAGTGAGTAGTGCGTTGTGATTGTATTTTTAAGCCTTTCATTTAAAATGACAGTATAAATGGTGATATCACCAGAAGCATGAGAATAGAAAGAAGTGCTATGAAACAAATGTTTACTAATAGCAAGGCAACTAGCTCGAAATCCACTGAAGGAAAGTAATCAAAATTTTAACCGATGGAGTTCCACTTGTGCCTATCCGAGTATGCTAAAGTCAACCGTTTGCCGCCTCAGGTTATGTGACTTAAGGGGTACTTTTTGCGGTAGCAATTCTAAATGATTTTTTTTAGAAAATAAGTTATATGTACCTATTGAACACGGTGATAATAGCTCTTAAAAAAATATTTGAACAAATCGCGAACACGTGATAACTCCGTAAAAAACATTCTTAATCGGTTTTTCACGAACTTTCCACGGATATAACTAGGTTACGGTTGGATGAATGAAGCTGATTTTTTTACAGACTATAATGATATAGGTACTGTCAATGACTAGGACAGTGTTTCTTTTATACATTTTTTCTCTAATTATAAGATTTTATGATCTTATTTTTATAAGATATCTTATAATTAGAGAAAAATTTGAAAAAAGAAACACCGCCAAGCGATTAAGAGTACTTATCATTAGTCTGTAAAAAAATCAGCTTCATTCATCCAACCGGAACTTAGTTATATGTGTAGAAAGTTTGTGAAAAACCGACCCAGAATTGTTTTGTACGGAGTTATCAAGTGTTTGCGATTTTTTTAAAATATTTTTAGAGCTATTATCAACGTTTTCAATTGGTGCATAACTTATTAAAAAAAAACATTTAGCATTGCTCCCGCAAGAAGTACCGCAGAGCCTTAAGTCACATTACCTGATGCGGCAGATTCGGAAATGCCAAAGTAAAACTCTATCGGTTAAAATTTTTAACTGGTATACCAATCAGACTGACAACGATCCTATATCGATCTCGAAAACTTCAATCGTTTTTGTCGGATCACGGAGTAACTTATAGGCTCCATCATCACAATATATTACCCTCAATCTAATCGTCATCGTCCAACGTTAAGATAATCAAAAATTTATTACTTAAATGCCCAAATCAAAACAATCGCAGCCATCGATTCCTTGATGGCATTCTAGAACTTCGAGACACACCAATAGCAGATGGGCAGTCGCAGTCACCAGCGCAGTGGCTGTTCGACCAATAAATAAGGGGTGTGGTTCCTACTTGCCCCATTGCGTTTAGACAACTATTTGAGCCGGGAAAAGCACTCGAACTACTTCAACTTATAGAAACTATGGAAAACATGCTTACAACCGATCTGCACATCATTTACCTCCTCTCAGCCCAGAAGATCATATTACCAAACGCTGCATTAAAAAAGCTGCTGTTGTTTGCTAAGGCAAACAGAAACGGAAAGATACCAGATTCTGCCTTCAAGAAAAGAATAAAGAAAAAACCGGATTTTCCTTTGGCGACTGAAAGGGAGAGATGGTATGGATTCAATTTAGAGGTCACCATGGAAACTGAGAAACAACGTCACTAAAAATTTGTCACTTATAATGGGGGTTTACAGTATAGTTGAATTCCGCAGTTCTAATTTAATAAGCGTGTACCTGAAACCATAAAACATTTTTTTGGACAGTAAAAGTTTATTTAAAAATAGAGGCTGATTAGCAAACAAATAATGAACATGTGCGGTTTTAAAGGTTTATTCAAAACGATATGATTGTGACTCTGACTCTGTGACGTAATAAGCCCGACCAATCAGCTCCTAGAACCATTCAGATGACATAACGACTTGGCAATATTGCAGGAATATGCCATTTATAACTTGCGTCATCTGTCACAAGCACTTGTCACTTTCGTGCTAGATGCAGTTAAACATCCCTCTCAAAACGTCAAATGTGACAAACGTCAGACCCTCGCGTAAGGTTGCCAGCTCACTTCTACGTGATTGGTTGTAGGTTTGTGACGTATTTAGTCTGAAGCGTTTCAAATTCGGACTAAAAACACAGTTTTTCAATAATTTATTTTGGGTTTATTTGACTCGCAAATAAAAATTGAGGACACACGGGTCTTTTTATTTTTACTGTACTTTGTGGATCAGAAATAAAAAATGAAGGCGGGATGACCCCATTGCACAAGTGTATTTTATCGAGTAAATTTGGGTTGTTTAGGTAATGAAAATCTGTTGCCTAGCAATTAGACGAGGAAAACTGTCAACTAATAAAAATGCGACACCGAGAAAATAACGTAAGCACTCTTTTCTCCGACGCGAAAACTAACACCTAGCAGCCGCGTTTTTACGTTGATTGCAGTATTTAAACACCACTTCCACTATAAGATAAACTCCTTGAGGATTGTCAAAAAGACCGCCAATCTAACCAAGGAACTGAACCTGCGTTATACTGTTGGTTGAATCCTTAAACTCCTGTAAAATTCTTCTTCCTTTTTTTATCGATTTCTTGTTCCATTTACTCTTTATGGCAAACGACCGGATGTAACCATAACAAAAGCGGACAAACTTAAACAGGAATATAATACACAATTACAAACAATTCTAGGAGGAAAAATCGACACTGAGATAACAAATTCAAATACAATAATTATTCGTAAGTCATCCTCCACATTTATACTGAATAATTGAAAATATTCTCCAGGATGTCACGTCGTTATTTTATTGTTTAGCTGAAATAACGTCTACATGACCTTGTTTACATAACAATATCGATTTATATTATTTTAGCAATTTTTTTTGTTTCCACGTGATATTCGTGTTGCTCTCTAACGACATAAAAAAAGTTGTTCAATTTTTACCGAAATTATCTACGAAAGACGTAAACAAAGTTTTACCACCATCATTGCTATTTAGGACATATTGCATGGACTAATCCTACAAACGATCACATACGTTATCTCAGATGATTTTCGTTTTTGTGTCGTTTCTGCTTTCCAAATCCGGAAATTGGAATGTAGATTATTTCGATACTTACTTCTAACATATTAGCTATACTTTTAATGAGATCTGTTTATAATGAGTCGAATTCACCTACGGTATCATTTCCAGCGTCCGTCAGTGGAAGAAGAAAAGGACTCTTGTTCATGTAGCTTCCCAGCAGTGGAGAAAAAGTCCTACCAGAGTAAAATATATATTAATATTATACGTGCAGCTTATTTAGACTTGTGATATATAATAGTGGGCGGGTGCATCGACAATTTTCATTTATATAGGAACCTTTTATGTGTGTTGCAATGAAATAAGTATGAAAGTTGAAATTGTGTGTTACACATTTGATGTGGAAAAGAGGAATTTTAAGTATATATTCTCTTAAAATAATCTCTTTGTAAACACACTACGTACCGTTTGTTACGCAGTGCGTCGCTGACGGAGAAGGGAATTTGATATCATTTACTTTCATGTACTTGCTGATGTTTCTAATTGCAGCGAGTAGCTACACTTGAAGCTTAGTGTAAGGGTATAGGTAATTGAATCACAGATATCAAATTTTCAACAAGGGAAATACATCAAATGTAACCTGATAAGACAACGCCGAACGTGGAAGAAACGCGAATTTGGAAATCATCTATCTCATTGTCGAACTTTAAAATACGCCAGGCGGGCATCTATCAGGTTTCTCTCGTTTTACCTAAAATAAAAAGAAACTCTTTGTTTTGCAAACTAGGAAATGTAATGTGGAATCGGAATCGATCAAGAGTTTATTGTTCAGGTGTAAAAATTTATGTGCGCCCACCTCGTTTACAAACGTAAAGAAATGGACAGTGAAATGAGAAACTTTAAAGTGAGTATATGGCGTTTTAGATGAGATCGATTTCTGCTGTTATAGGAGGAAAGTATTGTTCATAAAAGTGTAGGCCATTTTTATTTCCTCATAAAAACGAAACATGTTTGTGGGATTACTCGGTGCGAATGCCTCCATGCTTGATTTTTAATAAGGAAGCGGCGAGTCCCCTTGTTCTCTTTAGGAAGCAAGAATCCTTTCAATGCCTATAAATAGTTACGCCTTTCTCAGGTTTTCGAAATAAAAGAAAGTGTGATCGATGCTCATTTAAAAGTAACCTGCCTCAAAGGCGGAATTGTCTCATAGTTATTTTACGCCGAAATAAATTAGGACCATTTCATAATGGCTTATATTGAAAAAACACTCTTGAAAGAATCATTCTTTAACTTTTTGAAAGCCTCAAACAAAATAAACAAATAAAAACGATGGTCTTATTCTCTTTGAATACATCCGAGAACTTTTTTAATTCATTACGTTAATGAGACTGCCGGATTTTATCTTTCAAGGGATACTTCAGCGAATATTATACGGTGTATATTTTGAATAAATGTAGGTACTTTCTACGCTGCAGTCTTTAAACTTTACTGTTTGTGACTTTTAAAATAAATGCAACTTTTTCTATGCACTATGCATATTCTCTGTAACGATGACTTGCTTGAAATGTGTCTGAATATTGCGGACTGTAGACATTTTTTTACGATTTCATAGCACAATTACGAAAATACTTGTCTTTTAAAAATAATGTTCCCCGCGGGATACAAAAGGCAAAATTATTCTGAAACTTCTTTGCTATGATGAGTGCGCCAGACGCATAATCCGTAAGGTTGTCATGGGTGTAAAGTTACCCAGGATAGTACATACAATTACAAAGACACTTATATCTTGAAGTGAAGAGCTACAGTTTGAAGCATAAGCGAATAACTAGAAAAACGGAGTAGCACTTTGCATATCCGCGTGGAGAAAAGGAGGATTTTTCTATTCAATTTCACTTTTTTCGTACCGGTATAGGTTGTTTCGGTTTTTTTTTCGTTCTCTCCTTGGCGTCTATGATGTCGGAACAAGAATCTGAAGCATCTGAGCCATTTCAGGACACGGGAAGTGAATATGAGTTGAGTTCAGAAAGTGACAGTTCAGTGAGTACGAATGCAGGTGGTAATGCAGACGTAGAAGCAGGCCCCAGTAGCGGAAGAAAGAAGAGAAGGCAAGTTGAAAAGTGGAAAAGAAACATTGCTAAAAGTAAACGTGCAAGAGGTGAGGAATACATAGGATCTAGAGGGCAAACGGTTCCTGCTAGAAAACAGAAAAATAGTTGTTGCAAAAAGCATTGTTTTTTGAACATCGCAACGACAGACCGCAAAAATATACTTGTTTCATAATGGTATAGGCGAAAAGGAGAGGCAAGACTCATATTTAGCCAGTTTAGTGACTGTTTCAGCTAAACTTCAGTCTAGACCCCGTCAGAAAGATCCAAAGATACGTCAGTTTACATTTAAATATAAGGTAATTTGACAAAGAGGGCCCGTTCATATATTACGTAAGGCGCCTTGAAAGGAGGGGGGGTGGGTCAACGATTTGTTACGTAATGTTGCTGGGGAGGCTGTCGCCTGCGTTATTTAACATCTATATAACAATATCTTACATGGGATTAATGAGGCCTAAATTTGTTACGTTAGGTAGTAGGGAAGGGGGGGGGGGATGTGTACGCATTCTGTTACGTTGCGTAATAGGTGAATGGCCCCAAAGTCCAATTTACATTGACATGTTTGTATTAAAACTACATCTTCCAGATAAAACTACCCCGATCTGAGCATGCAGTTTGTAAAATGGCTGTATGCAACATACATGCAATTGGAAAGAGGCGGCTGGAGCGTATTTGTACGCACTTTAACAACAAACATTACACCCCCCGAGAGATTTGCGAGGAAAACATTCCAGTAGGCCAAATGCAATTCCAGAAAATATAGTTCAGCAAGTGGGTGATCACATTAGATCATTTCCACACCGAGAGTTCCATTATAGCCGGGAAAAATCGCAGAGGTATTATTTATCTGCAAATTTGAATATTAAGTTGATGTATTCAATGCACCTTAAAAAGTATGAAGAACCGTGTTTTGAGCTTATCCAAAGAGGTGAAAAAGTGAAGCCTCTTATATCCTACGACTATTATTTTAGATATTTTAAGGAAAATTTCAATTATAGTTTTGGTACAGCTAGGGCAGATATCTGTAAAAAATGTGACCTATTAGAAAATAAGAAGAAATGTACATTGGACGAAGAAGAAAGAAAAGTAATAATGGCAGAGAAGTTGCATTTAAAAAAGTCAGAGTGGTTTTATAGAGATATGAAGGACCCTTCAAAAGAAGCAAAAGAACATGGAGAAGTAGATATACTTTGCCTCGACTTTCAGCAGAATTTGCCCTTGTCGAAAGTACTTCAACAGATGCTTTCTATTTAAGACAGTTGTGGATGTACAACTTTTGTGTGTATTCATCGAAAAAACAAGTCTCTCATTTTTATATGTATACCGAAAATATAGCAAAGAAGGGCTCTAATGAAGTCATAAGCTTCCTGCACCATTATATAACGAACATTCTTGATAAGAATGTAAAGAAGTTGTATTTATTTTCTGACAACTGCTGCGCACAAAACAAAAACAACACTATTGTACGGTATCTTGCTACGTTGTGTAAAACAGGAAGATTTGATTCCATAGTGCATCGTTTTCCAGAACCGGGCCATAGTTTTTTACCGTGTGACAGGTCATTTGGAATAATCGAAAAGAAAAAAAGAGTTGTTGATCGAATCTATTTACCACAAGAGTATAAAAACTTGGTAAAATCTTGTTCAAAAAATGTTTCTGTAGTAGATGTGTCTCAAGAAATGATTCTAGACTAAGTCACAAGTGTAAAATCGTTTTCTTTAATAACGCCAAAAACAACGATAAAGAAAAATTTTCCGCTAGTTCCTACCGAATTTTTCGGTATGCTAAATATTCCGAAGATATACGATGTTCTGTTTCTGCAAGTGGCTTCTCATTTTTAAAGTTTACCATACTATAAAATATAATCAAGCGATTACTTTTGATGGGATTGAAGTCTGTTATGTTGATTCATTGCCACTGAAAGATGTTAAATACAAAAATGTTATGACACTTGCTTCCGAGTACGTCGCAAAAGCAGACATGCCTTTTTATAATACTCTTAGGAGTACTAATCCACCCAAGGAGCCACTCAGCGATTCTCCATCGACCACAGAAGAAAGCGATACTGATTCCGAATGACACAAATTTCAGTGTTTATGGGTTTTATGTTAATAACTTCAAATTATGACATCACTTTTTTGCTCCAAATAGATATATATTTTTTTAGTTTCCTTGCTTTATTTCTGGTAGTAATTCATTTTAGGTTTGTGTTTTTTGTTGTATATGATTTTTACTTGACTATTATTAAATAAAAAAATGAAAAAATTTTTTTTTTGCATTTTCTAAAGAATTTACATATTGTGACTGATCCCCTTTTTGCATCAAGGTCCTCAATTAATAGCGCGGCTATACAGCCGGACACCCTTAATTCACGGAAGGTAACTGGGGAGAGCGAGGTATTACAACCGATACCTCTACTTTAATGGACAGGTAAATTATTGTTACAATGCGATCTACAATCGCTACTCTAACCAGAAAATAGGAATGTGGTACTTAAGATCACGGCAACGATTCTAAGACCCCCTTTCTGGTTCGGTTTCTGTTTATATAGTGTTTGGAATGAAGTGGGAATATAATGGTGAGGTAATTATACTGGTGGGAATGTCAACAAACAAGACGTCTCCGAAACTACCGCCCTCTCCTGATAGAATTTAGATTAATTCCTACAGGAGTCAAATTACGAATTAATTCCATTAAATTTCACATCATTACAAGCTGTCAAGAGGATTTTAAGATATTTGAAAGGAACTATCAATTACAAATTCTGTTTCAGTAAATCAACAGGACACGAATTAATTGGATTTTCAGATGCAGATTGGGCGTCTTAATGTTGATACAAGGCGATCTTGCACTGGATATGTTTTTAAAATGAAATGGTGCACTTTCTTGGGCAAGTAAACGTCAGGTAAGGTATGTGAAAGTATTACTGCTAACGCTCTATTTCGTAGCTATACCTACACAGTGTGTCCGTATTAAGAACTTCGATAGAAAGAAGGTTAGATTAGCAAAGGTTTGTAAAATTCTAAGTTGATTAAAAATTAACTTAAATAAAGATTAACTAAAAATATTTCCAGCACCTACTTCTGATTTCACCTAATTGGAAATACTGTTGAGAAATTTGAAACTTGCCCACCTTTTTTAAATTTCTAGATAGAGGGTTAGCGTTCGGTACTTTAGAAGCGATTGGCAAATTAGGTACCCAAAGAGGTTGTTATTGTGTATTGGATATAATTCTTAGAAATATAGGAAACCCATCACTAGTCTATAAAATACCAAATAAGTAACATTAATTCCGGTGAATTTTTTGAGCATAATAAACATGAATTTGATTGGTATGTTTACCGCGTCTTAAATGTTGCCGTACCCACGACAGACATTGTTGCTGGCATTGTCCATCGCCGGGTTTAATTTGTCGGGATGACTGAAGCAGTTATGGAAACTATTTTTACGCGAAACATGTCACACACTGCCAACATTAAATAAGCAAACTCATATTTTCTTAATTATTACGAAAATGTAGTAACGAAATTCTGAGGGATTACATGATTCGAAACATTGCTAAAACTTTGATACAAACCTTATGGCGTTCACCGGTTTTATCAAAATGACAAAAGGATCAATCTAAAATTGTTGTGAAACGTATCTTTAGCAAATGGTAGCTGAAACGAAAGCGATCATCATGATCCAATTGTTCTGTTTTCTAAGTATTGCAATATATAAGAAAGTAAACATTTTAAGACAGAATTTCTATAATGTTACACGAATGTTGCACATATATGAACGGGTACTGTTTTGCAGACAGAGATTCGCAATTATTGTTATGTTGTGTTGGGAAATGTGTTCGCTTTGAGAGCTTCAAAATTGCAGAAGGTTTTGTTGCTTGGCAACGGGCGGTGACAAATTTGGCAGGTTAAAAATCTATAGCCCCAAGGGTGTTTTCGTGAATCGTAAACTTACGTTAAGCAGACACATCGATAAGTTTACGTCGAAGTTATGTAATGCAAAGGAAAACAGTGAGAGTTATAGACAATTTAAGCTACAGTAGTACATTATAGCAAAAGCTTTAATAACATCTTTGTGTTACTGCTGATCGGATTGTCAGTGATCTTCCCCACTATGCAACTTGAAAAACGAAAAAAAATTATCAATCTATGTTGATTGTAAATTACATTTGTAGGGTCTCTGCAAATGAATCTAATATTGTTATAACTGTTATGTATGTTTTGTTTTGTGAACTGAATAATTATTAAGACCAATATATTTTAATGCCGCAAGTCGTTGCTTAAATTTTGCAGATTTAGCTTAAAATGGCTTTATTATGGAAAAAATTAATCGTTTGGTTAATTTTCCACTAAGCAATGCGAAAATATTAAAAATGAGACACCTTTCTCTTTAAACAACCATGAACTCTTTTTAATTTAAATTTACGAAAAGAACAGCATCTTAATTATTTTGTTTCTATGGGTTCCCCTTGTATAAAGTATTAGTTGTGGAAACTAAAACATCTCGTTTAAGGCGTCAAACAGTAACTGTGCAAAAAGTAGGTGTTCATTAATTTCACGAAATTGAAAAGGGATCGGTTTCCAGCCCTATGCCGGAATCTCGATTGAGGAAGACATAGATAACATTTAAGGTAGCAATTTGAAGTTTAAAATGGGGAGATTATCCTTTAATTGCTAAGGACACATTTGCTACCCCTTTTTCTGTAGCTATTTTATTGCTTCAACCTACATAATATTTCTGCACGTGCCCGTCGGAGGTAACAGATGAACGTGGAGCCTTACAAAATATTAACCATATTATTTTCGACATAATTTTTTATGAAAATTATTGATCTTTCGAGTCAATGCGCCCATTTTTAGATAAATATTAAGCGCATCAAAGATAACGAATTTCATCTTACGGTTTGTTAAACATTTGTTCAGTTCAGTAAATGTGACACCTCGTATCTGGTGTAAACCTTTCCATTATACCTATATAAATGTTGGATAAATAAATAGCAAGAGTTTAATTTAATATTTAAACAAGATTCTGTCACTTAGTGTTTAATCCAGTTTCATATCTTCACTGTGAACTGTTTGAAGGTACGAATGGTTTACCTCTGAAAACCTAAAAGCGAATTATCAAAGAAAATTATATTAACACAAAGTTAGAAACTGATACAAAACTTGGCTTTAGCTAGAATCAACAGAGCGGTTTACATCGAAACCCTTTTAAAAATGAAAATCGCTCATTTCAGCTTCGAAAAGTTTGTTTCTTCTCTTTTAGTAACCGATTTTCTGTTTAGAGTGCTTGTGCGTTGCTATATCGCATTATTTCTAATTCTATTGTAACTGTGTTGTATTCACTTTTGATTTACATACAATAGCTACAAAAAATCCAATTATAATGTCTATCAAATTTACATGAATGAAACTTTTTCTTTTCAATAATTGCACCAACTTGCCAAGATATAACTTTTACGATTTCCTTTTCAAAACCTTTTCCTTCCTTCTTTTAAAATAATTCGATACAAGTGAATACCGAACGATGCTCGAGATCTTCACACATACATCATTTTTACAATATCCCTTAAGGGGTTGATTCTGTCCCAATAGATTAGCATAGCTTATAAAACAAATTTTTTTTATCGGCATTAGTTTTATTTGAGGTGCGTAATTGTGAAATTGCATTTAAATATCTTAACAAATAAACAATTGGAGATTGCGCATGCGTAAAACAATTTTTTTGAATTAGCATTAGTTTTACTTTTATTTGAGGTGCCTGCATACAACATTTCATTTAAATATCTTAACAAATAAACAATTTGAGATTGCGCAAATACAAAAGTTGTAATGCGCTCGGCATCTGCATGGGTTGTAACTTTTAGGCCCGTTGGTCTACGTAGCTGAAAAACAATAGCGACCTTCCATATATCCTGAAGAACATGTGTATCAATTTTCAAAGCGATCGGACGTTTCTACACAAAGTTATCGTGCACACGGACAGACAGACGGACAGACAGATAGCAATACAAAATTATAAACGATTCACAGAGCTTCGGTTACGCCATGATTCAGTAAGAGCATTAAAAAATTGAGCTTACTACTTCGGTACTATTAATTGCACCAAAAACTCAAAAATTACGTAATTGCGCACTTGTGAATTACAAGTGAGTCAGAGTATATGATACGCTTATCTCTTCTTTGAACTATGTATTTATAGTACGAATCTAAGTTTAATACAGGGTTATTCCATGAATAATGAATAGAAACCCCTAAGGATCTACTAAGGACAGTCAAGACTTCACAATCAGATGAAGATGAAGCGGAAGAACGCTATGTCTAAACGGTAAATTTTTCCCTGAACTTTTAAACATTTGTAATCGAATTTACGGTAACAAGTTTACGAGTCCCTTTACTCGTAAAGAGTTAACTTAATTTGTTCTATTTTCGTTATACCTTATGCATCCGTAGAAATAAGAAAACAAACCTCAGACTGTACGTAATTCTATTGAATTCGTATTCCGACACGAAAAGGAAACCTAGCAAGTTCGCGGAATGTAAAGAATTAGATGTTTCTCTCAATTTTTAAAGGTAAGAAAGACATGCAAATCCAAACTTGCAGATTTGCGAGAAAATTGAATCCGAAATGAAAGCGAGAATGATAATTTCTTTCGTTATTTTCGAGTTTCCAGAGAAGTCACGTCAAAGTCGGGAGAGGTTAAATTTTAAGTAAAATTGACGTTAATGGCGTCAACAAACATTGCGCCGCTGTGTTTTTCGAAAGATATATATAACGATGATTGATAGGACCGTTACGGCATAAATTATTACTTTTTTATCTAATTTATGCGGTGTAAACATGCACGCTCTTGTAAAAATTTACGATAAACGAGAAGATTACTTAATGGATAAATATTGCCAATATTGCAATATGCTCATGTTTGCTAAACAAATTTGGAGATTCAATTTACGGTGTTACTATAGTCAATTTAAAATCCAGCAGAAATCAACAGACTTCCTCGTATGAATTTTAATTCACATCAAAAAGCAGAACACAGAAACAAAATTAATTAACAGCTCCACCACTACATACCTACTTCATTAATTGCAATGAAATTTTATTAATTCTGTTGTATATAAAATCCTAACTGCAATATGTTCATCACTAAATTACGTACTCGAAACAGATAGAAGCGTTTATAGAAATTCTGGCTATCTATTTAATTCCCACAATAAATCTACGTAATATATTCAAAAATGTAATACAGTCATTTTTTACGCAACCATTCTCGGCGTATCGCCTACATTAAATTGCTGCTTCACCTGCATGATTTTATTTGATTTTTTAGAAGGAAATATATATGAAACGCTCTTTTTTGTCAAATGAACAACGTAGAATAATATTATTATGTATGACTCCACAAAGCGTTTGCCCGAAATCAAAGCATCTTTTTGTCAATCGTTATAGAGAATTAGATGTGAGAGGTGGTATGAATCACTTATTATTGTCTGCACCCCTTATCTGGTAAAAAAGATGAAGGACCTTTGAAAACGTAAATAACGTAGAGGCACCACACCAATAGAAAACAAGTATAAATTGTGCACAACTATTGTGCTTAGTAATTGCTTGCGTTATAAGGTAGTAGCATATTTTATATTTATCGATGATTTCTTTCTTGGTAGATGATTAATGGAGAGAAGGCTCTTTACACATCAACATTTAAAGGTTGCCAGACATACGCTCAGAATCTCCCCTATATAATGCAAGAAGAATCAACAAGATGAACCTGAATCAAATAATCCCAGGAATGGGTAACCGAAAATGCTTATTTCTAGGCAACGCCCATTGGTCTTCTTGGACATGAGAGATGAAAGTCCAGTAGAATTTGTTGTGGAAAATTATTCGTGGTGGCCTGATTGAAGGAGACCTCTTTGTCTACTGACCCTCCTGAATTCGTTTCCCGACGACGTAGTACATCGAAACAATTTTGTAGGTTACATTAGGGCTTCCGCAATTGTAACAATGGTTGTAATGGTTGTTGCTCCTGATTTACCAGACTGACGTGGTCCCGCAGTATTGGGTTTTGGTTTGGAGAAATGTACTGCGACCAATTGTTCAGGTAAACAAGTTACAATGTTATCAGTTGATATTGTAGGACCATTCTTCCATGGTCACATACGCTAGGTCTGGTTACAAGGCGCAATCTAAATATTAAGACTATGATTAATTGCATATTTACAATCCCAGATTACACGTGTTTGTTAGAGAACATTCAGGAATATTCAGGAGCGATCTAAAACTTTCGAAAAAGGTGGGTGTTACTATATAAGCAAGTCGAGTTGTGCTTCAAGCGGTTCTAACAACGCTGCCAAAGTGAAATATTAGTGATAAATGGTTCGCACTCGTGTTATGTTATAAACGGTGAGTGATAAATACTACTTCACTGTTATAAATTAATCCATTTCAAAACTGTTATAAATTTATTGTTAATTAAATGTAAATAAATAAATCACGTAATTAAATTTATGTTACAATATTGCGACAATTCAGATATATTAGTCTTACTATAAAAAGTTACGTAGCTCATTTAAATAAAGCACTTAATGTAATTTCTGACTAAGGAAATTTACACGGTAATGCTGCCGGATAGAGAGCTTAATGTTCTGAAATAAACTGTTACTATATTTTTATCTCACAAGAGACACTTTCGGAAATGATCCCAACTCTATAAATTTGTTAAATTTACTGCTTTTGTCCGATAGCGTTTCGTTTCGACCTGAAGTTTTTATTTACTTTTGATGAAGAGACAGTTGATTACATACATACATAAAGATTCCCCGTAGCTATTGTTTTCGTCAATGAAAATAACAAATGCTCTGTATCTCTGCCATTATTCAAACTTACATCGTAAAGCTTTTAAATGGAACGTTATTTATTATTTCCCATCCGTGTCTAGGTTAATATTTATTTTTTTTTGTAAGCTTTTTTCTGTATTGCACATATAAATTTGATGCAAGCTCTGACACGTATTAGCTAGGAGGAACGGCATTTTGGAACAGCAATTTGCCCTGACTAAGCGCGATGTTATATCTCATTGTTCGGTCGTTCTAAAAGCCTTATTTATGGGCTGCATAACACTCAATGAGCCAATGCAAATCAATACCCTTGCATTTACTACTCATCTCGCAGTAGCGTAACGGCAGGGTGGCAGAGTTTAGTAGATCACGTGATCCGGTAGTAAAACGTTACTGCTAACGTTAACCTCTATAAATTAGTACGAGTAATCTCGTAACAAAGCGTTCTTGACAGACGCGAAAAAGTAATGAAATCCAGATGACGAGGTCGGATTTATAAGATAGAACGACAGCGACTGGCTGTAGCTGCGAAATGTTAGAAGAAATGGGAAATTGATGAACTTTGTGAGCTATCAATACTCGAATATTTGGCACGTTCAAATTTAATAAGCTGAAAGGTGAGATTAATAACTTTTTCGTAGTTACAATGGGAATAGGCATCGCTTCTGTTGTCATTGTTAATGGATTTTATCCTATTTGTATTGTAACAGGCTCCATAAAAATCGTACCACAGAAGTTATTGGACAATTTTAATTGAAAATGTCGTTTTGATGAAAAAAAATTAAAACCTAAAGAATATTAACGGAATTCTTTTGCAAGTCGCCTGGAGCATGTGGTGGAACAACGTCTTATAACTTCACTTATTGGGACATTATAAGTCGTGTCCCAATGGAGTGAAAGCCACGTCCGATAACCACAACAGTTTACACGCGCTAGTACATTTTCTGATATTATCTGCCCCACTACACAATTCATCAAAAAGTCGGAGCGACTGCACAATAGGCAGAATGTTGGGAAATAAACAGGCATTTGTCGCCTAAACTAGAGTAGGAAGAAGAAGGGATTGCCTTAACATCTCAAATACTGCTGTAGAAGTAGTTAAAAATATATAACTACCAGGCCCGTAAAATCTAGGAATTTTGTTGCGCTATGTAAAATTATACGGCAGTCGAACTTTGCTTTTTTATTATTCATCCAGAAGGTTATCACATGGCAAGGTTACCAAAACGAACTAAGAAGTTAGGGGAATAAAGGTCATAGGGGTGGGGCTGATCAATCTGAACTCATTTTCCACCGAGTTAAAGAAAACTCAAACTAGGACGTGTACCCCAGTAGCTCATTGTGTGGATACAGCCCAGAATAATGACACTTTGGCCTTGAAAGGCTTCCAGCCTTGATCACCGCATCGTACACGTATTTTACAAGCCGAAAAGATCAGGCTAAGAGGTTTGCCTCAACCAAGATGTGTTTGCTCCATGTTATCGGCCGAAGCAATTATAACAACAAAGCATTTCAAAACCTAAAACTAGTTCATTTCGTTAGTCCCACTTCTGCTTCCGTATTTCCTGGAAGCTTAAAGTTACAAGGTTTCACAACTGGCCGACGCGACGATAGATTCTATTAGAACCTTGTATTTTCCCAGCTTTTCCAGGGAACATTTTAATTAGTCAGTGTCCAGACTGTTAGCAATCTTAAAATGAACAGCTCGAATGGACATGGCATGTAAACGAAAATTCCATAGCGTTTCTCCCTTCGCCTTCCAACAGCTACATACAATGGGCCAAAATAATCGACGTAAGTGAATGGGCGATTAAATTCACTCACACACGCTCCACCGAAAAAGGGCCCATTTTAAGTGTGTCATCTCGGGCTCCTCGCCTTTAATATTCCACGCATCTCTTCCACAATGTTCCCTGAGTACCAGTGGGAATTTCACATCGTTTCCAATATTCACTGAACCACCGATCCTCCCTTGAACTCTCATCAATCCCTTGTCATCCCATCCAACTCCGTTCCGCAACATCTCCTCAAGCAGCATTTTCCCTTGACCACGAAATGCCCCACAAAGTCAAGGGGATCAAACACACACGACGACACTCAACAGTTCCCTTTTGGTTGACATTAGTTTCCCATCCGCTACATCCTCAAGCTCAAGTAGCTTGTTGCACTTCATTGAAAATGTGAATACATCCTCCTCTAGTTTCCAAAATAATCTCTCGAATTTAGCCTCATCACCTCGAAACGACATCCATAACATTTTGAGGGATTGAATCCCAGGAGAAAATTTCCTCAACTTTGATGACTTCGCCCACAAGCCTTGTTGCCCTCTCCTCATTATCCACATAATCCAAATAATCGTCTATGTAGTGATAATGAATGTTGTAACTACTCTCGGGTGATCCTTCTCAATATTTTTTTGCATTTCTGTATTTCACTTAAATGCGGAAGATAGTGAACTGGTGGCTCCAAATCTCATCACCTTCATCTGCTACTCTTCAACAGGTTGCAATTTGTCTTTCCTCCAAAGGAACCTTTGCGCATGTCTGTCTTCGTCTCGAATGAGGACCTGGTAGAACATCTCTTTGTTATCAGCCGTGAAAGCCACTCTTCTTTCCCTGAACCTGATTAGAATCCCTGGAAGGGACTCCAACAAACGAAGACCTGTGACAAGATTGTCTTTCAGGTTCACTCTATGGTTCTTTGCGGCCGCATTCAAAATCACTCTTATATTTATGTAGCTTGTTGGTATTGAAGACTACCAGAATCCACTTTGAGGTTGTTCCTATCAAGTTTTTGGACATATACAAACACCTGGTTTTTTTTCGAATCTTTTCTCGAGAAGATAGAGACGTCTCAATGCTTGCTCTCTGATTTCAGGAAGGAACTGTTTCCGAATCAATTCTCCTCGTTGTTAACTCCATGATATGCTCTGGAGGCTTATTTTGCTTTGACCGCGACAGGTCATCCTTGACACTGACTCCAAATGATTCTATATAATTATGAACTTTCGCATCATCTCTTTAAATGAGGTTTCCTTCTCAACAATGAACAAGGAAATCTCATTTGCGTTTGCCACGCTAGGGTTTGGACCATGAACTGCCCATCCTAACTTACACCTTGATACTTACGGAGCGTTCTTTTTTCGAGGCTCAATACATTCTCGTGGAACGATCAAATGAGTATTACCTTGTCATATCAGGACTTGTTATTCAGTCGCACTCTCAGACAAGTTCACTTTTTGCAAATGTGGCCAACGATCCAGAAGTGTCCTGGTCTTGATCCATTGGTCTCTTACTGCCTTCACTCCTTCGAGATGAAAGAACTCATCTTCCACCTCTCCGGCCACTTCCAAGTATACCTACCGGGATTGCGGTTTCTTTCCGTCCAATGGATTTGGTCCATGAAAAATTATAGGGAATCTCTTTCCCTTCAATTCCCAGCTCCTCAGCTAGACTTTGCTTCATAACTGTAGTCATTGAGCCATCATCCAGCATGACCGTTGTTGTTGCAATGACCTTTGTTTAAATTTGTGCTCATGATCACCTTTTGAATAAGACTTCCACTTTCGGCTTGTCTCCATGAAGAAGTGAGTGATGTTTACTCCTAATTCATTCTCTAAACAAGCGCCAGCACTCATCCACTCCCAGCGTTGAAAACTTCTTACACTTGGCGAGCCTATGTTCCGAATCACAAATCACACACAGGTCCTTCTCCTGGAACTTCCCTTGATTGGATTTCAGTTCTAGATCTCCATCCTTGCTAATATCAGCATCTCCAGGACATTCTCTTTTTTCGAAACCTTTTTGTCCGAAGGTTTCTTGTAGCTGGTGAAAGTGAAAACATGGAAAAACATGTATACGACGATAAGTTGTTAAGAGACAGCTCTGCATTAACGCGGACGCCTCTACCTTAATTTACCAAGGACCCATCCTTCAAAATTTGTCATGAAAGGTGAAATTCTTGCACAAGGGTTCACGAAAAATCGAAGGTTGCAGAAAAGCGGATTCTTTTGATTTTGGATGGCGAAACTAATACCAATTCGTTAAAGACCCATGTTAGTCACGAATTGAACTAAGATATAGCTTGATACTATTTTCTTAGGAAACCCAGAATCGTGGAGAACGATATCTTTTACAATTCCTCGCCCAACGCAACAACTCGGCAAATAATAAGGATTGAAAGACAAAATAGAGTACAGGAAATTGGGTCACTTAAGATAAAAGGAATCAGCAAATATCAATATTGAAAGACAAACTATTTGTTTTATAGTCAATATCTCAGATTATGGATTGGACTTAAGCTCTGTCGGGTTGAGAAAAGAGTGATCTGGTACTTGTCGTGGAGGCATCAAACAAAATTACAGCACCGAGAATCAAGCAGATTTGGCTCCATTTTTTTTACTATTACTACGCTTGCAGCCATACTTGTACTTGGAAATGTTCTGAAGGGGTGATAATGGAAATAATTTCCATTAGGTTTCCCGTCTTTAAACTGTATTATGTCGACGACTTCCCCAATTACTTGCAAGAATATAGAGCAATATATACCACCCGACGCGAGTCATCCGTTTTCATGAAGGGCTGGCCCATCCAATTTTGAAATGGCTATTGAAATTTCTTATTGTAGTATTTATTGCTTGGCGATAAATTTTACCTGATACATAAAACTTTAATTTCCTAAGTTATTTGGTGCGTTTAAGAGCAGGCCACAAACGCGTTATCCGTGACAATTCCTTGTAACATAATAACGTTATAAAAAAAGGTATAAAAGACGTTAAATTCGGAAATGAAAAACCACTATTAAAACTGTAATGAAGTCGATACTAAAACGACATTTTCCGCATAAACTAAATGTATCCTAACATGTGCGTGAAAATAACGTATTTTGGCGGAAACGGGTATAAAACATGTACCTAAGTGGTGTTTTATAAAACTGACAATGAACTATGCGGTTAGCTCCTTTGGATTTCTTAATGCTTCTTTTCGGGTCTACTTATGTGTCGAATTCATTCGAACTCCTTTCTCGTATTTCATTTTCCTTACAACTTGGGCTTCCATGAGCTTGTGTATAAAGTGTCAACCGAGCGCGTTTTTATTTCTACGCATTACCGCACCTTTCCAACCGCAACGAGAATAAACCTTATAGTACAACTTTTTCGTATGGGTTAACGTTTATTGCCCAATTTCGACACTCGCAAATGTTATTAGTTTAAATAACCCGTTGCTTTCGGATAGGTTGGCGAGGACAAAAATTTTATTTTGTGAAACTTCCCCTTTTGCGAGTTGTTGGGCCAAAACTTTTGTAATGCCCACACACTATTTTACAGATTGTTAATGAAACAAAGCGGTTTCGCATTCTTGAGACGTACCTACTCTAAATTTAATAGAATGGCATACCTAGCCCACATTGCGTAAAACCCTTGCAAATAGATCTAACTTTTCCATTCCCATTTCAAAAATACTGTATTGGTGTGAGGTACAGATTAACTCCTTAGTGATAAATAATAAGGAGAAATTTTGAGTAAAAAATTTCAATTTCCACGTTGTGCATTGCAAATTTCTAATAACGGAAATAACGCTCCGACGTGCAAACGATTTCCTTAAAGCTACTCGAAATTAAAAGGAAGCTGAAACATTACCGTGCACTTGTCTACAGCATAAAATGAAATACCCTGCAATATACATAATGGAAGAAGCTGCTTGTTTACAGATTTCAAATTTTTGTTGGTACGGCACTTTATTGGTCTTTATGCGAGATTTATTACCAGCTGCCGTAGACAACAAAAATGGTGATAAATGACGTGGTATTAAGCAATTATAAGTGTGGTAAACGTGCAGACCATTAGAGCACTAAAAGTAATGGTGAAAGAATGCCAGTTGTGATGGTAATGCCCCTTTTAACGTCAATTTAATTCAATTACAGAACCACAAAGTGCAGACTAGCAAGTATTTTTGTGAGAATGCCATTACACAGCTATCGATTTAATAGAGAAAAGCATATTCTCTCTACCAATACAATAGAAAGGGAATCTCTTGGTCGTCAGAAGAAACGTTTGTAATAAATTAGAATTCATATCATACAATAAAGCCTACCTTTTCAATAAATGTCTTTGTGAAATTTGATTTGTTTAAGAAACCCGAAAAAAGAGATGTCTTTTTTGACGCGTAACCCTTGTCTTGGCAATTACTGCACCCTTTAGCCTAAAACAACCTTCCGTTCCATTTCGAGTGTCTTACAGTTATGTGTGAAATGTGGATAATTTAGCACGAAGGCGTGTAATCAATTGAAATGGTTACCCATTGTACAAAAATATTCATTGTCGTCTATTCGCGTCGGGAAAAGTAATTTTCTCCTAAAAGGGCGTCTGGAGAAGAGTGGGTGTCTATTGGACAAGAATTTCTCTTTCCTTTTTTCATTAATATTTATAGTCGTATAGTTGAGACTCGAGTGGAGACTTGCTGGTTAACGATTATACAGGACCTCCTTTAAGTTTATAACGGATAATGATAAATTCGGACTCGGACTCAAGCGCTACCGAGGTATAGCACCTTTTGGATCGACACTATACCTCAGATTTTAAATAATGAATTTCAAGTGTATTCGACTACAAGTAGAGTCGGAATATCGTATAAAAAATGGCTATACTTAAGAAACAATGTATTAATTAAGGCGACTGACCTGATTCATTACAATCGGCGCCTTTTTTCGTTAGTCTCATTAATTAAGTGCACCAAGCATTTGTCTAATTATTAATTATTGGCCCTCTCCTTGTTCTGGTCCTCAACAGGCTTTCGACCAATTACAGGGTGCTTTTTAGAGGTGTACCTGCAGAAGGTCTTAAGGTGGCGTTTACAAAAAGTACAAAAGTAGCTTTGCGATTTCTTTGTTTTGAGGTAAAAAAATAACCTTCTTCTAACGAGCTATTAGTCAGGGGACATTTATGAAAAGTGCATGTCTAACGGGGTTTGTGCTACAAACTAGCAACAGCTGAAAACGATGCGCGCCCTGTTGCCAGATCCAATTTTGGCATTTAAGCCCCTAAAGATGGCTGCCGAAATTGCCGTTTTTCGGTTATTTCGAGTCCCCAAGGCACCCCGCTTAACTTTTTGGGTACTTTACGGGTAGAATAACATCTAGTACACACGACGGCACCGTTTGGGCACAGTTTCGTATACATATTAGGGGCCTAAATTCAAAATGCCGCTTAAAAACGTCAAAAATGCAAAAAATCGTCACCTTTCCTCGTTTTTTTTCTTCATAGCCTGTTGTCCAATATTTATTTATATGGTAAAGTTAACATTTAAATATGTGGGGACCTCCAGCAGCGCCATATCCCTGGGGCCTAAATACCGTTATGGCACCTGGGAAATCCAAAAACAGTAAAAAAAAGTCGTTCCTTTTGCCGTATTTTTACTAGACTAGCCACTCATTCCCCATTTCGGTGACCCGTAGCAATCTATGGGAATTGCGACTACCAATCCGGATATTATACACCTGAAGAACTTACCTGCGGATGTGGGGACCAGTATATCCTATAACGTTACGTTAAACAGTTTAAAACATTGTGATTTCAAATCTATCAGGGAAAAACAATAATACTAAAAGTCATCGGTCGGGTCGCTATCACTTTCAAAGTCAGGTAAAATAATGTTACTTTCGCTGCCGTAATTTTCCCTACAACCGTAGCTCTAAGTGCATGGAAGGGGTTCCCCATCTTCGTCAAGTGTCCGTCGATATTGTGTAAAATAGTTCCAATTTCATTATCAATTACATTGACGTTTGGTAACTTTAACATCAATCAACTATTTCTCTCTTCTCTACTATAAAAACAGTCATGCATCGCAAGTAACCGCCCACTGCAAAACTGGTCGCCTGTAAAGAGTACAGAAATTATGCTATTATATTTTCATCTCTACCTAGCCCATGCGAACAAAAAGACATACGTTTTGCAGTAGGCGGATATCTGTGACTGTTTTTATACTAGACGACGTATAGGTTCCACCACAGACAACATGTACTATGTCTGTGGTTCCACTAAAGAACAACCCCAATTTTGCAAAATAATTTACTGACCTAGCTCTTTATTTCGTGAAGTACTCCGTTCTCGACTAATCAGAGAATGCAATCTATAAGCTGCGTTTTAGGAGAGAAAATAATTCGTTTGTGAAGGGACCGAAATGACCGGGATCGAAACGGCGTGACCATAATGGCGGGACCCGCATGTCCTGCTTCGTGTTTTAAAACGCAAGAAATAACAATACATGATAAACCCGCCTCAAATGGATAACGGTTCTTACTAATGGATAGATATTCAGTAAAGTGGCCATTTTCTAATGGAACGCCATGTTTATCTTTAGATATTTTGAAAGAAAATGAAATTCTAAATAAAACACACCATCAGTAAATTGAAATTAAAGGAACAACAATCACTTGAGATTATTACAAAGATTGTATAACACGCAGGTGGCTGATACTTCGTTGTAATATTAAATTAACATGTAATTGCATAAAGCAGCATCAACTATTATGTGCACCTTGTATCTTATTAAATTATTAATATGCTTCAAATCCAACCTGCTCTCCCCTATAATTGTCATTGTCCTAAACTGACGTATAGTACGTTGAAAGTAATTAAAGTAATTATTATTCATAATAACCGGCCAATCTAGGGATATTTTATTGAACAGCCCTCGAAATGATCTTTTTAAAGTTCGGGATCTTCATAGTTTCATAAATGGAAGTAGTTTCCTTTTCTTAAAATTTTAAAAGGAAATGTGTCCCAAATTTATCACATTGATCGGCGATTATGAATAATCGTCACATTAATTACTTTCAACGTAAGACATACCCGTAGCACGTTTTTCAACTAAAATTCAGACTTGTAATTTTGTGTAATAATCAGTTCCTATTTTCCTACTTATACCTTTCAACTCCCATATTTTATTTCTAGGGACATTTACATACTAACTAATACATGACATTTCTGGATAATTTTGAATAGTTTGCGAAACAAGACACGATGTTCATCGCCATTGTATATTTCAAATTACAATTCTACAATATTAAAATAAGGTAGCCCGCATAGAATGTAGACTAGGAAATCTGACGATGAGTACGGATAGAAAAGTAATGAGATCGTGCTTTAAAACTTGCGGTATGCCAGCATATATTTTTCCCTCGGATTGATCAGATGAAACCGGTCATGCTTATGGTTATGAAAGGATATCTACTCTTTAATGTTATAAGGCTTTATATTCTGCATATACATTGTGTATAATTCAGAACGCGACTTGGAAGGAGGACAATGTAAAATTGCCAAATTTACTGTTCCTGAATCGGGTTTTGAACACAATGCCTGCCGAAAACCATGAATTTATTAATGCTTGAGAGTCAACCTAATTAAAATCGAACGTTGGATAATCTTAGGGAGAGGCTATGTTTTGTTGAGCAGCCGCTGAATGATAGAAGGGCGGTGGCAGTGACGACAAGTCAAAAAAGTTTGTCCCAAAATGTTACAAATGTAACGAGTTAGGCCATTACAAGCGGGAGGGGTCTGTGTTTGTTAGTCAATCCGATACCGTCAAATCTGTTGATTCCCAAAATGTTTGGATTGAAGATTTCGGTGCAACACAGCACATTACCACGAACCGTAATTGGTTTTTAACTTTTGAGGGTTTTTTCCAAAAAAATACGTTCTAGTCGTAAATGGCCAATCAATGAAGGCGCTTGGCAAAAGAATGGTCAACATTGAAATGATTGCAAATGGTAAACTTAAAGCGAGCGAAAAAGAACTTGCGAACGGATTATATTTGGACAGATTGTTGACAATAAAGGACATTTTAATGTCTCAATATTTAAAATCGCTGTCAAATACACATACTAGTAGCAACCGATCAGTGTGACCTTTTCAAAGACAACTAAAACAGTGCAAAACGTCAGTTGAGTGATTATAATTGTTTCCAATGCATAACATGACCAAAAGATAGGTTTCAATTGTACAAGCCTCATATAATCCAAGTATTGAAAGATGAAGATGTGAAATAGATACTAACAGGTGTATCACGTTCTCACATCACATTAAATGTTTTGTGTCGGGTACCTTTACTTACCGGGAAAAAAGATACAAAATAGAAAATTAATTTGGTTCGATGAACCAATTTAATACCGGCATACATATTTGGGGCTGTACTACGTGAGTAACGTTATAGGAGTATTACGAATTATTCACTACTAGACTATCGTTCCGTTTTAGGTCATCATTCACTATGAAGTCGGTTTATGTTTTCGTTATGTCATTTTTCAAGAAGGCGCTAATATAAGTTGAGTGAAATCATTTTCGCAGAATTGTATTGGTGTGCAAACTCGGTACAGGACAATAACCCCCGACCAAAATCCCCCCGGACAAAAATCCTTCTCCATTAATCCCCGGGTGACAAAATCCCCCAATAGCATTTTCTATACTAGGTATATATGTGTATATGGATTCCTTTCTAAAGCAAACCCATATAACAATTCTAAAGAAATTCAAAGGGAGTGTGACACTGAAGAATTTTCCACGGTACCCAGAACGCTTGCAGAATTTCCTCTCTGTACTTGTAACGCTATGCGTTGTACGAAAAATGCACCTGCTCGTCGATCGCCCGATTTTTCAACTAAAAGTTTACCCAATTCTTTACTAAAAGATTTTGCGTCGGGTGACCACACACCGAGCGTTTCTGTTTAAAGAGTATCGGAATTTAGACTTGTTTCAATCGAATGCATTTGCGTGGTATTTATCATCTGGCCCTGAGTGCCTATTTTTAGTTCAGCTTTATTGATTGACTTTGTTAAATAAATTTATTTTGTCTGTAAATGATTGGTGTTGAAAAAATTGATAAAAAGTTTTTAGCATTAAGTTGTAACCCCAAATTAAAAGTTCCAAACAAATGTTCATTTTGGCGCACAAATCAGCACAAAAAGAGCAAAATTTATTCTGGAAAATTAATGTAAACTAGAAATTTCGACAGCAAAGTTGTCATCATAATAAATAACAGTTTTTTATTGTCCTAACAGTCAACAGGTAACATTAAATAGGATAAAATTACAGTCATACCATCGCCTTTCTACACATCCAGCAATTCCAATTTATCAGCGTTTTATTAAACGTTTATTATGTTTTTTTTTGTTTTTGTTACTTCAACAATTACGAGAGAGATCTGTACAAAACAAGCACAAATTAATATGTTAAGGACGTTTCTGTTCTTGAATGTAGGGAAATTAGTTCAATAGTTCACATGATGTAACTGTTTATAAAGTCCTAACACGTTGCAATTTATAACAAATAAATTGAACCAACTAAGATGAAGAAAGTGTTCAGATACCTTTAATTGTAATGAGTTATGAGTATTAGCGCATGAACTATAAGCTACTGCTTGAGAAAGATGACCAAAACAAATAATAGGTCTTCCTTTCCAACTCTAACAAAATAAACATAATTCTCCCTTCTTCGGATTCCAAAAATATCAAGAATGTGTTTATTTAACCAAAAGGCAACAACTTAGGAAATCGGCGATAAACACCTACCTCCTACTGGGAAACAATGAAAACGCAAGAGCTCAATCAAGGCAAGTCAGCATCCAAATTCCTTAATTAACGTGGAACAACTGACACCTTCATCCCCATCGTTAAAATAATGCAGGAATCGCAAATTAACGTATTCTATTTTAGGAAACATTGATTGATTTTTGTTTTTTCGTTAGTACTATCCATTTGACGTCTATTTACATGAACACCTTTTGTTATAAAAAAATTAATTAAGTCTAGGGAGATTTAACCACATAATCTCAAAATGACACGCTTGAATTTACATCGATAATTCGTAAAGGAAATCTTTTGAAAGTAGCTAAATGCCAATATTAATAAAATGGATACCACAAGTCTGATAGTGTCACGTTTCAATTAATATAAACATCGAAAATGAAATACGACCGAGTATAGCACTAATATAGAAGGAGAACCATAAAATATACTGCTATTCCCAGGGTATTTTCTCCGTGGTCGATTTTACGCTACATTTATCTGTCCCACAAACGCGTGTCATTTGCGACTCATTTTGAAGTTGGAAACTTTCAATCCCTTTCGTAGTCAAATACTTGCTAAAATTGCCGCCATAACAGACCGAAACAAACCATTCCGTAACTTTCTACCACGAAATTTCACACTACAGAACGTACGGGCCTCAAAGGATTTGAGTACTTTGGTTTTAGCTTACCAAAAGCAAATTGTTGAGAATAAGTGAATTCTCTTGTCGAATTATATGGAAAACGTGATCACTTGTAAATGGAACAGGTACAGCCAGTAGGTAGTGCTGCTGTAGTGTACCTATATCCTTTCTTATCTTTAATTGTGAATGTTTGTACTCTCCGTAACCTGAAAACGATTCCCATGTGATTAGTTTCAGTCCTTTCACTTATTTTAATTGTTTGGATGGTCCAATGTCATTATCTTCTGCCGTGCTTTACGTGTATTTATAACGTTACCGCTGGATATTTTAAGAAATTTGAAACTCGGGAAGTTTCCAATTTTTCCGTCGTCTAATAAACACAAAAATTAATCTCAGAGAATGTCTAAAATCAACAACCTAAATTATTATAAAAATGAACATAACATTCAAAATATTTACTGTCCTAAACTAACAATAACACTGTCTCGAACACAACATAAACTACTCTATCCACACCCCTTCGTTTGCTGTTTGCTGCTTTATTGGAACATCTTATTTGACAAAGTGTTTCCTTCCAAATAGCAGTTGTCCTTTTCTTTTATTTCGATAACAACGTGTAAAATATTTTTCAAATTAATTCGCGCACATTTTGCCTTTCGATACGTAAAACTTCTAGCAAAATTTCAAGGTATTTTATCAAATTTCATAACTGACGAGCTGTTCTAGAACAATGCAACTACTCACAAAAACCCGCGATGCCATATATCTATCTTGAACAGATTATGAAGCAATCTGTAGCGCTTTGTTTTTTTTTTGTTTGTTTCGCCGTGTTTTCTCGTTGTCTGCGGTATTTAAGGAAATACCACATACATAAAATAAACTCCTTTATGAATTTTCAAATAAAAGTCTCGAATCACAACGGAATGCGGCAAACATTCCACTTCTCCAATATGAAACGTGCAATTCTTCGAAACACTGTTTCTCTTAACAGCAATAAAACACGTGCGTTAATTAATTTTCGCCTGATAAATTTCCTTATCGCAAACGACCAGATGTGTCTTACTTCTAAAACCTTATCTAGATTGAATAAATTATAAAAGCAAAAATTTTCAAATTAACAAAATTTCTAAAAGGGAAAAAACAACACTGACATACAATTCAAATTAAACGAACTCCAACTATGTGCTTATTTCGTAGCTCAGTAGAGTTTGCGTTAGTCGCTCTAACTTTGGCTACAAGGGTCCTGGGTTCGAATCCCAGATAACGCATGGCTGTTCGTGACTGTATAGTGGATTAAGTGGAGAGAGTAGCTATTAGCTAACACTCCGCCCACTATAAAATAAAGGTAATAAAAAAATCTTATTATCTCGCATACAGAAGTCCCGTCATTATTTTCGGTGTTAAGATCGAAATAAAGTCTACATGACCTTGTTTACACAACAATATGTACTGCCTATAGATTATTCTGGTCTTACAATACAGAGTAACTGATGTCCCGATTTTTCATTAGAGATATCCACAAGAAGCCGTTTTCTTACTTACTTACATATTGCCGTTGCTGTTCATTTGCTTAGTGTGGTTTTTTTGTGTGGGTTAGTTTTTTGGCATTCTTGTTTGCAGTTTGGAAGTTCTATTTCATACACTTGCAGTTAGCTATCTGTATCTAGTCATATTTCCCATCCCTATCTTGTAAAAGTGTCATTAACCGTACTAATCGAAAACCTGTAAGCGAGATTTCAAGTTTCACATTTCTTGATTACGATACTACCTATTGTGTTGCCAAGTAATGTGCTTACAATTGATTTTAGAGAGAAAAAATGTTCCGGTGCAGTATTAGTTAAGCATTCTAACAATTTAATTTTAATTTAGATACGTTTTTATCGGCCTATAAGTTTCTGGACGCATCTGGCTACGAAAAACCAAGTTTTGAAGCACGGAAACACGAAACTGTCATTTTGTATTTTGGTTATGCTATACGCAAGTTCTCGGACGACCTGGAGGAGGTACCTACAAATGAAATTAATACATTTGGGTGTGAAGTAAAAAGGCAAAATTCCAATTTCCTGTCGTGTTTTCCGACATGCTCCCTGCGATTAAACACAATTTCTCACCTCTAATGCTCTCTCCTGCAAAATAATTACTATGCCCCATTCTCCCTTTCTATCCGTTAATTGTATTGAGTTGAACTTAAAAGAAAAATAACTACCTACATACCAACTTCCTTTCGCCCTTAATTCGCAAGAGCTAAATTCGGGTTTTATTGCGTTAACTAATAGCTAGAGAGTTTGCCATCCGTAATAGCCTGCGAACTGAAACATATGTTACCTATTTAACGCCATTATTCAATAGTCTTCTTCCAACTTTTACTTTCTGCGCCACTTACGGTCGTTACTTTTTTATACGCGCCTAACTAAGTACACATTTTGAGCTTGTCACAGTGATGTGCGTTAAATATACATATACTTCATCTTCGGGTGGTTTCACTGTGCCTGTCTTTTCTAAGTACGGGGAAAACGTCTACTGAAAAACATTTTATTTGTAACGTTTTCTGAAATTTTCTCGCGTTTACTGTTATTTTACAGAACTTTCCAATTACAATAGATTTTCAAGGAGGATTTGGTTTTTGAGTAAGCTCACATTTAGTTAAAATGACAAGTCTAGAATTCCCAATAATGAACAGGATTATTTCGAAAACCGTATTAAAATTATGCAAGTTCATTACTGTAATATGCGTAAAACCACTTTTCATATAAGTAGTGGACCTTTTTGGTCGTTATAATCGTCCATTAAGGACTACATTGAAAAATTCAGTGAATAAATTTGAGTCTACCGGCTCAGTTCAGTACAAACATTTTTCAAAGATTTTAAGTGAAGAATATGACAAATTCCCTTGTAACGGGCTAGGCACATTTACAGAGGTTAAAAACCCCCCTTATAGCAAATAAATTTTTTTCTCTACAATACTGGTAACATTAGTTACTGTAACAATTAATTTTTTGTAATGAAATATTTAATACCATAGCTAGCTCAGTAATTAATAAACTTTTAATGATTCTTACCTTGCGGAAGGTTGGTTCTTTATCTCCACTTATGATCTTAAAATTAAAACCTCTAGTTTTACCACTCTCAAATAATATACTCAATATAAATTTATTTGTTTGAGAATATAATGCATTGATCACATGACCCTCTATTCATCAACTCAATTGGTGAAAATCATAAAGCAGACCAGTCAGCCTTTTATATCAGTTTTCTTTGCATGGGTAGTGATTTAAAATCTCGATGTACTTCATGTAATTAATACAAAATAAACCCCTAAAGAGCATTTAAAAAAGCGGCAGAGCACCTCGGTGTGACCCTACGGGGTCATGGGATTTCACACATTTTCAATTGGATTGTTACATGTGGTATATAGGTCAACTGTGCAAAGTTTGAACCAAATCGGTCCAAGCGTTTGACAGTTATCGTGGTCACGGACAGACGGACACCATCGACTCCCCTATAGAGCGTGCGTCGCTTTGCTTTGCCGCTTAATAAAGTTTAAATCCTGTCTCTGATTTTCTCCTTCGAAAGGCAGTAGCTATTTGGAAAATTGGGTGGTGGAATGCCTTTCTCTGGTTATTGGTTGAAAGTGAAACTCACAAAATGACTGACGCATTTGAAATCAGCACAATCGTATTGGATGTTCCTCAGAATTTATTAGTTTTCATTTGGTTTATTTATGGAAATCTTGTTACCGGTTTCCGCTTTATTTATAATCATATGAGCACCTCGTGTAAACAAATTAGATGCACAACTTTGATTAATATCTTGGTATTCTTTAGTATCTAGTTTGTATGATAAGTTTAAAACGCATAAATAAGGGAACATGTAATCGTAGTGTTTAAAGTTTAATCTGGTAAGGTGTTTGTAAAAAGGTCTTATCGGACAAAAATAATTGGTAAACAACGCCACGCACAAGATAAGCAATACAGGTGTTTGGAGTTAGGTCAATGGGGGCGAGTGTCTTTCTTTTAAATAAGAAAAACCGAAAATAAGCGCTGCAATACTATTGAAAACAATTCTTATCGCCTTTAAGATCAACTGATCTAGCATCTTTAGCTTACTGTCTATTTAGTTACATAAAAATGTTATTTATCAGAAACGTGAAAGACAAAGTCAACGTAAGTGTCGAAAGATGTACAGAGCTCTTGGAACTAATGCTATAACTTAAACCTATGACCAATTTTACACCTCCGCTAATGATTTCTCTGTACATGTCGGCCGCTTGGCACAGTGGGTGAACCTCGATTGCGGTACCTGAAAGTCCTTAGTTCGAATCCAGGTTCAGTGTATAGTGGGTTGGGTTGGTAGCAGCCTTGGCTGAAACCTCGCCCACTTAAAAATAAAGACAAAATGAAATAATATAGAATTTATGTTATACGTTATCATTCGAACATAGTATACTATTTTCTAATGCGTGCGTTTCATTCGTTTTATGTTGTCCTTCCATCAATTGTGCATTACTACAGCAATCTGTTCTTTGAATATTAGAATCATGTTTACTGGAATTGTGTATATTAAATACACATTATATCGGCGACAATATTGGCCGTGGTAGTCATTAACGCGGTAGGTAATTGCAGGGCGTGTTCCTGCATTAACCCAGAGATTCATCAATGCAATGATTGTGCTGCTAGCGGCTAGTAGAACCGCTAATGAGGCTGTTGTATTCCGCACGGATGCCCTCACACCTCTTTCCCTTGGGGACTTGAACACGACTTGATGAGAGCTGATTCTAATCTTAGATTGTGTGCCATAGAAGGACGTTATTATTATTTAAAACCCAATGCTGCCAAAGACACGCACAATGGCAAAGGGCCGGAGTGGAAAGTGAAGAGCTCGCTATCAAAGAAAAACGACATCGCTAATACTTGCATAGCACACTGGATTAACCGAGGTAAATGTAGCATGACTAATTTCTATTCAACTCGGCGTGTTGATGACCGTCACAAGAAGTTTTCAAAACTTCGTAGAACTTGATTTGGCGTGATATTGGAGATAATATTCGCAGTTCACGTTCTACGGGAAATTTTACAAATTGCATGAATGAACTACATTGATATACTTTATTGAGTTACTGCGTAAAATTTCGAGGAGCTAAAACGTTTGAATATTTCCAGCACGTAATCAGCATAAAACAACTGGCACTGATATTGTAGTAGACAATTGTGCAGTTATTTGAATAATACTAAAACGAACTGTACAACATGCACGTGTTTGTTCCACAATCGTCTAAATACCTACCTCTAAACTTAAATGGAAGCACATTGCGTTTATTTGTAGTCAGAATATGAGTGCTTTACAAGTATTGATTAACATATACATCTTACACTCATATCTAATATCCCATATGGATAGTCTCTAAATATACGTTCTGGATTTGATATGGACATTTAGAAAGCCACAAGGTATCAAGTATCAACCATATTACCTACAACCCTAAATACGAGGCTTGCCTTTTATTATTTACGTAAATGAGATTTAATTATAATAAAACAACGTAAAGTAAACGAAGATTAGCTATTGTATTATATTGAATTCAATATGATTGGTTTAACGTGTATACTCCTATTAACAGTTAACGTAGTATAATAGCTATAATATACATTACAATTTTAGGTTTACTTCGAATTATACGCAAATGAGCGACACCAGTTTTGGAGGCGCACACAGTCTAAACTTGAACCCTTTGAGGTAGAACGTCGCTGGAGGATTACATTTTGCATCTGGCAAGGATCGCTTTTTCCGTATCGACCAACTATTAACCTCGACCGCTTTGTACATCAAAGAGGGTAATGGAAATTTGTCACATCTTCTATGAGCCGCCCTTTGCATACCGACCGCCTTTTTCATATCACCCACCGCCGATTAGCTTCGACCTCCTTGTACTCCCGAAAGGGGAAGGAGCGCTGGTCGCATCTTCTGTGGACCGGCTCCGTATCAACGGAACAGTTCTTAATAAAATGAGTTAACATGTACCTACATCGTGTTGCTAATTGGTAACAGTATTTTACATTATTAGCCAGGTAAGTGAGTTTTTACTGGCGATAGGAGAAGTCGACTGGCGAGCCGTCAGACAAGCCTGTCATCTTCTAGAGCCAGTAAAAACTATTACCTGGCGTATAATGTATAATATTTTATTTGTTACTTATTTCTAAACAATAGTAAACGTAAATACATAATTAGTTCTTAAATTGATCTCGAAGAAATGTCTAAAATATCATGTTATCCATTCCATGTAACAGAGACTTCGCATTAATTCTGGCCAATGAAATTACTAGATTACTAACTAGTAAGATTTTTATGTATTAAGGGCATAATAGTGATGTTTATATTCTCGAGGGCGACGAGTTAAAAAGCTCGAGAGGCCTATGGCCCAAGAGCTTTTTAGTCGCCCGAGAGTATAAACATCAGTTTATGCCCGTGGTACATACACAATTTTATGTTTTACAAATAGTCTTCTTCGTCAAAATTCGTTTACAAAATAATTCATTATGTTTGATCGTTTATGCGTTGTTCGAATTTGTTAATGCGATCCATCCAAACGTCAAACGTAATTTTAAATAATTCAATTCATCGTGAATGAGCAAGAAGTTCCAGAAACTATACGAAATAAGGCCAATTTTGTGATTTAGTAGGTATTGACAATTAATAATTGATGTTTCTAATTTTCAATGACCTGCAAATATTTGTTTGCTTGGTCATTAAGTATAAATGAGTTACTATGGTGATACTTAATGCCCTAGGGCATATAGTGGTACATTATGCCCGCGTATCACAGATATAAAATGTGCTATGATAGGTTAGTAAGACATAATAACTATTACAGGTCAGCTGTCAGTTTTACAAGTCAGTAGCGTTTAAACATGACTTTTACCCGTTTGCGTTTTGTCTTGTTAATCAACGTTTACAACTGAGTAACAAATAAATATATTAATTGTGATGCATGGATAAATTGCTGCTCATCTGTCAATAATTTTTATAAATGCATTATGTAAAACATGTAGAGAACTACTTCCTTCTATAATGGTATAATATTTACCTACCAATTTTTTAGCGTTTATTCAAATACTGTAAAACATCGTCGAAAAATGTTAACATAACCCTAAACATAACCTCATAAGAACTTTAAGTTGGCACTCAGGAATATTACGCACGCTTTTACTTTTACATATGTAAAAGTAATCAATAATCATGAAATATGGAGTAACATAACGTCAGATTTCTGCGAAACTAACTGAACTTTTTATTAAGATTATGGTAAATTTCGGGCTAATTAAGGTACCCTATAACAATGTTAATTTCATGATCACAACTCGGGCCCGATTGCGGAATGTAGTAGGTACCTTCATTTTTATATTGCGAACGCGAAATAAATAACACATTATTATGGACACTTTTTCCCCCTACAAGATGCTATTTTCAAATTTTAAATCCGCCGTTTCGTTTCCGGTTGACCGCTATTTCATATTAAAAGATAGTGATGTTTACATTTTTGAAATCAGAAAAAAATTTCTATCAAATGACACAAAAAGTAAAAATTACTTCCATAAGAAAAAGCAAAGTTAAAACCTAATTCAGAGTAGCCGGCAGAATGCTTGAAACTGATCTAAGGAAATCCCACCTCTGTCACAGATGAAAAATTCTTACCTCAGCCCAGGTTCGAACATCCGACCTCCGGCAACATTGTTAGCCTGACAACATAGTTAAGTATGCTTTATAATACCGGCCGTATAACTACCTAGCGTTGAATGAATACTATTTTTCACTCAACGCTACTAGGCAAACCAATATTTAACAAATTTTGACTTTTGTCGCAATTACTTGACAGAAGAAATCTCACTGCAAACTGCGTTAGTTGAATTATGAGTTAAACAACAATATTATATGTACACTAGTTGCTATAGCTATACATATACCAAAGGGGTACTCTTTGCATATACATAGATACTAGTGGGAAATACCTACTAATTAAAGTAAAGTTCATAAATGAAACATTTCCAGATAGGCGTAGAAAATAGTAGAATAGTAGATATATATTGTATATAGCCAGATTTAAAAAGCGCATCAGTTTTCACACGAGTATAGAAGTTTGGTATCATATAGGAGTGTGAAGGGTGCTTCTCAAACGTGTTATATATAATATAATACACTTTTTCTATGACTGCCATTGAAGTGGCATACTGGCATACCACGGGATTCGCGAGTCTCAAACATTCAACAAATTGGTTTGAAAAGGCGTTGATCCCACTGGTTAAACTGAACAGTTTTCATTTTTCTAAAATATAAAGAATCTGTCGTGGCCAACATACTGTAGTGACCGTAAATAACCATAGAAGACATACACATCACAAGCTTGAAGCAATTACTTTAAAAATTAAGTGTAATTTTCGCAAGCATTAAATGTAAGGAAGAATAGGATACCCATTTCTGTTTAAAGGAAATTGCTGTATCGTGACTGCCGCGCTTAATTTAAACCAAAAGCAACTTTTCGCAAATTTCTAAAGCTTCCCTACATCATTAATAATAATGTTTACAATTAAATACACATGTAGAAGAGCGCAACACGTAAAAAAGGGCGATTTAACACGAGTTTTCTTTCTCACTTTTTCCCATTGATTATAAAAGGAAAGTAACGAATAATGAAACACGCTTAGTTATTTTCACTACGGTGGGTGTGAAGCTTGCGTGTATGGGAAAGGTGCGGTAGTAATAAAGCATCCAATTTACTTTAACTTAGGAACGTTACAATATCTTCCTAATACATCAATTTCCCGTTTTCACTTAAATTAAGTTAGATTAAATTAGGAATTTTTTCCACTTATTTTAAAACTTTCCATAAAACTGCGAAGCTTAATTGACATAATCGTTTAATCCTTGGCATTTAAATGAAAAGCTTAAACGCTGAAAGTAAAATTAATGGTAATTAAATTAACATTTTAATTAAACTGCGTCCATCGTCATAATAGGCATAAACTTTAAAACTGAAAAATACTCGGGAGAATTTCTTCGTTTGCCCTTAATCGGCGTTTTATTTTTAAAAGTTTCTCACTTATTATTCATGTGCATTGTGTAGCATCCGAAAATGGCGAAGCTATTTGGAAATTTATAGCCCGTGGAAAATTGAAGGAAACTTCTTTGACGTGCTGATGTATTTGGGTTTTTGAATTATAGAAGCCCTCGAAGCTAATCCGTCTCCAACAGTTTAAATCACTCGCTTAATTTTGTCAGGACATTGCAAAATATATTACCGTTTGTCAGATGTAACTTATTTGTGACAGTGAAAACTTACCGAACGTTTTAAAAGAATCCCTTATCCCTTACATATTTCAGTTCTGCCATCCCATTTTGTTCAGAAAGCGCCATTCTGATAAGATAAAAATGCAACTCCACAGTAAATAATAACATACATAAAATATACATCACTTAAATTGCCCGAATCTCGTTATCAGTTGGTATTTTGTAAGATTGGTCCTGACTTTCTGAATAAAATTTTTCCTTTTAAAACTCCCATTATGCCCTTATCGTTTTAGATATTTTAGCGGGGTTTTATATGAAAATCGATTGAACGTTATAAGGAAGGGCGAATAAAAGAAATTATGCCATAAAGCTGCTTTTTAATGACGAATCGAATATTATGAATGATCCATTTTAAACCTATTATGCTACGCTATTAAAATATAGCCTTTTCATATACAGAGAGATTTATTTAAGAACGGCAGCGCTTCGTTCCGCCATGTCAAAAAGTAAAAATGTGGATTACCAAAAGATATTATAGACCACAGCACAAAGTACCGGCTTCCCGCTATCGCAGCTCAAAAAAATCATAAAGGGTAGAGAAAATGGAGTTGTACTCTTGATAGGTGAAGATTTAAAAAAAACATCGGTTTCTCCGGGAATATTCACTGGTGAAAATTTCCGCTTCCACTTCCTGCTGCTGCTTGTTGTTTTTTTCATCAAATGTCAACGTTTTAGATCAATTTAAACAACTTTTAAAGAATAAAATTTTTTCCGTTTGTATGTATGTACGATGGCAATTTTCCGAGGTAATGGCTCGACGGATTTTGTTTAAATTCTGGATATGTTAACGTGCGATCCAAAATGAATGGTGATCGAGTCGCCTTTGGAAGTTCAAATTAAGTACGATTTCCCATGTGAACAAAAATTCCAAAGATGACTCCACAGCAACTCATTTTTTATGGCATAGATATCATGAAGCATAAGGAATCGAAAAATAACGAGCCGATTTAAAAAAAAAAAAATTGAAGCGCCGCAACGCAATGTAACTTTTTTTTTAATGATTTAAGTATTATGAAGACCTTATTTTTTTGTGTACAACCTGTTTCGCTAGGTTACATCACAGTACACCGAAAAATTTCATAATTTTGTTATTTAAGATTCCTTTTTTTGGTATAGGTCACTCTATTATGGATTTTTGCTTTAGGATTTCTCTAAATTCACGCTCATATAGAGGTGCTCACCGTTTTCTACGATTCTTCCATAGTCGCAAAAAGGAGCTTCAATTTATCAAATTTTAAAGGAGTATTCGTTAAAAAGTACAATTAAAATTTTCAAAATTCGTTAATTACAACCAAAGAGGCAATTATAAAGTTGTAGGATCAGATTTATCCACAGTATTTTTAGTTTCCTAGCTTTTCTAGGTGGCAATTTCAATCACTCCCCTTCCCCTCCCCCGACCCCTTATATTTGATAAGGTAGAGCAATATGTGATGCATCAAAATGATGCAAAATTCATACAACATTGCAATCATGTATTTTTATGCGTGTTTGTTGGGTATATTAGCGCCGGCATGTTTCTAAAATATTTTTGAACACCAGGGGCGTGCTGGGCGTTAAAGTTAGGCGTATAACTTGTTACATAAAAAAATAAGTATTTTTTAAGTACATTCCAAATCAGTAATAAAATATGGTGTGTTCCGTTTAAAAAACGCAAGTTTGATACGCCACTGGAATACAGCACGCCCCCAGTGATCAAAGATATTTTTGAAATATGGCGACGGTAATTGTGTACAATTTTTCTCCAAGACTTTTTTCGGTATCTTTTATGGCAAAGGAATTATGATCCGAGGGGTCTTAGGTGCTACACCAACCCTGTATAGAGGGAGACTAGGAAAAGAAAGTGAAGAAATAGGAGGGAGTACAGAGAAGGAGTAACATAATTAAAGGAGTATATTAAAATAGAAATAACGTGGAAACAAATAACGGAAGGGAAGGGCAGAGAAAAAAGAAAGGAGTGGTGAGTCAGAGAGTGTATAGAAGAGAGCAATAGATATAGAGAAATTATGGAGAAAAAAAGAAGAGGGAAAATAAAGGAGAATGAGGTGAGAGAACAAAAGGAAATGTAAAGAAAGAAAGATGGAAAAACAGAAAGAATAGGAAGGGCAAATCAGGGAAATAAAAACAGGGAAAGATTTTTGAAAGGTGATAAACAGAGAGAAAGAGAACAAGTGGGAGGGAAATACAATCAGGAGAGTGGAAACAACATGCTATGAAGGTACCACAAGGAAAGCAGGCGAAAAGGATGCTACGGAAGAGGTAGGAGAGAGAAGATTGATGAAGATGGGATAACAAGAAAAGAGATAGAACGGCACTTAAAAATACTGAAGAAAGGGAAAGTGGCAAGGAGGGGCGAAATAGGAGGAGGAGGCTTGCATATTCGCCACGTATAGAATCAAGGAAGGACGAGGAATGTAGTTAGAGATTAATATTACCTGAAGAATTGAAGGAAGGGATAATAGTGCCGATATTCAGCGAGGCGACAAAGACTATAAAGTTATAGGGGAACAGAGCTGGGCAGTGTTCGATTTTGTAAATACTTTTTAGTATTCAAATCCTTTAAAGTATTCAAATACTTTGTAATTAAATACTTTTATGGAAGCAGTATTTGTATTTGTAACTCAAATACTTTCACAAATATTTAGTATTCGAATACTTCGCAAGGTATTTGAATACTTAACCTTCCTTTTTTACCAAAAATCGACTGCACCAAAATTTCTCGGGAAAACACTTTTTCTTATTAATTTTGGTGCGTAGAATCCAAAACAATTCGTACTTTTTCGATCAGACTTCTCAATCAAAAGTTATAGACTAGAAACCAATTTCGAAAGAAAATTCAAAGGGCTGTAACTTTTGAACTAGTAGCCCAATCTTGGAACTGTTTGAAATTATGGATTCTACAGGCCACATTCTATAAGAAAATTTTTTTCCGGGTCGATCTGAGACAATTTTTTTTTCGGGGCTCAAAAAAAGGCAGTGTATAACCTTCCTTTTTTACCAAAAATCGACTACACCAAAATTTCTCGGGAAAACACTTTTTCTTATTAATTTTGGTGCGTAGAATCCAAAACAATTCGTACTTTTTCGATCAGATTTCTCAATCAAAAGTTATAGACTAGAAACCAATTTTGAAAGAAAATTCAATGTATTTGAGTGACAAGTATTTGAATACTTTTTACTGTATTCGTATACTTTTCAAAGTAAGATAATGAAATACTTTTCAAAGTATTCGAATACTTTTTATAGTATTCGAATACCTTTGATAGTATTAGAATACTTTTGAAAGTATTCGAATACCTTTGAAAGTATTCGAATACTTTTGAAAGTATTCGAATACATTCTAAAGTATTTGAATACTTATTTTTTTAAGTATTTGAATACTTTTCAATGTATCTGTATCTAGTATTCGCTTGTGCTGGACGCAAAAGTATTTAGTATTCAAATACCTTTGATTTGTGTATTGTATTTACTATTTAGTATTCAAATACTTTTTGAAAGTATTCTGCCCAGCTCTGTAGGGGAATCACAATAATCACGACGGCGTACAGATTCCAAGGAATGGCAGGGAATGAAAGATTAGACAGTGAAATGGAAGAGAAACGGATGTTGGAGGATACACATGGGTTTCACAAAAGGGAGGGAGCGAATGTATACACGATGTTACATATAAGTATGGAAAAAAATTGGGAGGTAGAAGGGATCAAAACAATCACTTTTTCTAAATATACCGAGGCAAGGTCCAACGTGTTTCCTTTGGGAGCCACCCTCAAAAAAGTGGTGAAATGTGCATTTGTTCCTTAATTTTTTTCTCAGCAACTATAAAAGTTACAAAGACTTGTAGAACGCCTTTGATTAGGTTTTGCGGTATACCCTTTCCGATTTTGCGAAATTCTTTTCAAAATTTCTATCACGAAAGAATGCACCATTAAATGGGGTTCCGAAAAAAATTCTAATTTCTACGAAATTTGGTACCTGGAGATTTTTGAACATGAAAATCACGAATCGGAGATTAGTTTTAAGAAATTCTAAAACAAATCGCATTGCAATTCTTGGCAGGACAACGAAAATGAAGAGAATTTCACGAAATTTATTGTATACATACTTGATGAGTTAGGAACAAAATTGTCGAACAGTTTTTAAATGATATAAAAAAATTTGATATCTTAATATCGCAATTTTCATGTTCAAAAACACCCAGATACCAAATTACGCCAAAATCAGAATTTTTTCCCACCCACATTTCGTGGTAGGAATTTTGAACGAATTTATCCAAAATTGGAAAGGGCATACCCAAAACATGATCAAAGACGTGCCACCAGTCTTTGTAACTCTTATGGTTGCCGAGAAAACTTCACCACTTTTTGAGGGTGGCTCCAAAACAAAAACGTTGGACCCTCGGTTTATTTGGAATGAGTGCTTATTTTAATTCCATTTACCACCTAATTTTTGTTTTCGTACTTATATATAACACCCTGTATATGCATTACACAGATTGCAACTTTAACTCTGTGAAATTTTTAAATTATTATTTGAAAAAGGGGTTTTCATTAGGTACTTACACAACCGTTTTTATTTATTTAAAATCGATCCATTTTTGAAGTTCGAAAATGAATTAAAGCCTAAAAAGGTTTATACTAACCAATGTATTGCTCGAAATGGCCTCTACTGGCTTACATACAATAATACAATTTTAATTGAATACCAAATCTTAACATTTCTCAAGACCTCGAGAGTTTATTCTATTTTAGCTTAATTTTGTAAGACTTAAATCTAATAATTCCATTTTATGATTGTGATTTGTATCTATCAATCCCAAAAACTTGAAATCTAATATTCAACAGGATAACTTATAAGATTGTTGAAAATGTAAATTTAATAATGATGTTTTGGTTGGACTGCTTATTTATTCGGCATTTATTATACTAAAAACACGAATGAAAACTTTGGTATACCGTCTTCAGTATTCGCGAAGCCAATTTGATGAAATTTATGTTTGTTTTTTTTTCAGGTAAGCAATCCAAAATCCCAGTAGGCATTTACAAAGATAACAAAACACGCAAGAATATCCGCACAAAAGCAAAATGTATCAAAATTGGGTGAGTCAAAGTGAATTGTTAGTTGAAATTATTCAGTTTCGTTTGTTCTAAAAATACAGCCATACAGCCTTTGAATGAATACAGTAACTAGCAATTGTTCTACATCGCTCGGAAATGTACCCGGTATTCATCGTAAAATGTACAAATTCCTGTTCCTCTATTACTGATCGGAGCAATACCCAAACTTGTACATTTAATAAACAATTCCTGAAATTCTGATTATTACCACAAAAATAGCATGCATATTTGCGAAATGTTAATATTTCGGTTCAGTTCAGTTCGCCCGGAAAAAATTCTAACCTACTACTGTATATTACATAAACATTGCATTGTAATTGTGCAATACTTTCCTTCCCAACTTTTGATTATAATATTAGGAGCACAATAGTAGATCTTTTTTGAACTGTAATGGTATTGGATACTCTCTGAAATCAATATGAACTACTCTTAAACTGCTGCTGTCAAGGCCTTCATAAGTGAAAAAATAGGTGCTTATGGTGTCAACTAACAAATATTGTTAAGGCATGTGAATGTTTTTGCAAAGAATAACGTCATTCCTTGCAAAAACATCCAATCACATGCCTTAACAATATCGTTAGGACGTTAGCTGACAACATAGTTAAGTACGGCATTATTATACCGGCCGTATATTCACCAAAATATACAGTCTACAATTGGCACGAGTGATGACGTACCCATCACAACCTCAGAATCTTATCAATCTCTTTAACCATCGTAATGAGCAATTGACCGACAATGAAATTAGATTCCAGCATGTGCTGTCGTCTTCACGCATGATATGATATGGTAAAACAAAATATTGACCGGATTATTATTTGAGGATTATGGAGTAAATTATTGAGGTTTAATTCAAACAGAAACGTGAAAAAAACGGTATTCTCTGAGAGGGATGCGCCTGAAGATTTCATCAGACCAACATTGAAAGATGTGTGAAGTTGATTATTAAGATTTAGAGCTTTATTTGCGCTCTAAAAGCTCGGTTTAGAAATTTGTGCATGTAGCGATTAACATATCGTGCAAAACAGGAAATTTGCTGTCAAATGTATTTACGAGTAAGTAAACTGCTACACATTCACACAAACCTTATTGATTATGCTGTAAGTACAGTGTAAATCATCTTCGGAATCTTTCAGGACTTAAATTTGAGCAGTGAATTGGAAATTTTGTTCAAAAGATACATACATGCAGACATGCAATGTAAAAATTTGACAATGTAAATCGGATTTAATAAATACTTCCCACTAAAAACATTCAGTTAGTTCTAGATTTAATTCTTGCGAGAAAATTATTTTAAATTAAGCTGGGAAAGGGCTAACAGGGAGGAGTTGACAATTTTGTCTGCTTCCAGGCACAACCTTCGGTTCTAAATTCCTTTGAAAACGGGTTAAGGTATTCATTCGGAAAGCTAACCGAACCATTTTGTCCTTACAGAAGAACCCAAGGCGTAAATACGTAAAAACAGGAGACACGTCTAACACGGTGTAAAATTACTAAACCCTAAAGTGATTTAGTTGCGCTGCTTTATTGCCTTTCTATGTTTAATTGCGATTTTATTCAATTTCATTTAACGTTCGATTAAATTGCAATTAGTAGCAGTACGTAATATGTGTAAGTAAATGTAACCGATAACGGTTCGGATATTTCATATTTCATCTCTCATCTCGGGGATGATTACTCCATCTTGTTAGCGATTGCATTTCTGAAAATTTCCTTTTTAATGGCGCTTGCTAAAGGGAATAATAAATCGAGCGTATGATCAAAACGATATTTCATCTCATCAGCAAATTGATTTCTAACGTAAAGCAAAATTACGGATGATATTTACATTTGCGAGATGGAAATATTTAGTAATATGCATGCAATATGTACACAGCTGAAGTTACCAAAAGAAATTTATTCGCATCTCTAGTTTGCCTTAGATGTTGTTTGCTCAAACTATTCTAAGAGTTTTTACGAGCTCTCTGAGCGAACTCGAGTAAAATAACTGAATTTCTATAATACAAACTCCGGCACGTACCTTTTCTAACTCCATCAGTGAGCTCGTCCTTTTACTTCCTACACCCCTATTTGTAAAAAGTTGACTTGATAAAGTTACTCGTGATCGTCCAGATCAATCGAAATGAGAGAAAAGAGCGTGCGGTGTACTCTTAATAATTTAAGCTTTTGCACTATTATCTCCTATAAATGGACCGTTTGTTTTTCTATTCTCCCAAGCGTTTTAATCAAAGGGGCAAAACGCTTCGGTATATATGTTTAAAGGTAATTTTTATTCCGCTCGCTTTCCTTTTGTCCATTAACAAAACTCTATCTCCTAATGACAATGAACCTCCCTTGTGCGAAGGATCCAACCCGATAAACACCTAAACTGCTTTGGTCCATATTAATCTTTTCAAATAAAACGAATTCGCAGTAACTTTCAGCAAAATAAAACCGATGCGATGGCTGTGTTTTGTACGCTGCACAAAGGGGTATAATTAGTTACTGTTTCCTGAAAACGTTATAGGATGTCAGTTATGAAGCCATTTCGCGCAGCCCGAAACGAAAAGATCATACAACACAAGCCAATTAATATTTCATACACAGAGAGAATTTCCCAAAATAAATACATCCTGTATCGTCAAGTCAAAATAATTTTACTTCCGCTTTGCACGTACCAATTTAGAACAGAAATCATAAATTTTGCGTCACTTTCATCGTACTGATGGAAAACGGTAACAGTCGCAATTTTAGTGGACACCGAATTTATTCTGTCACTGTTAATTTGAAACAAAAATATAGAAATATTGGTAGAAAAAATCCGTTGTTGAAAGCGGAAAACACTTAGCTACTCGCTAAGACAATAGCGGTATACCACCCCTTGCGGTTAGACCAAACCACAACTATAAGCATTTCTGTAGATAACTAAGGCTGTACCTATCTAATATGCGTAATTAGGAATCTTGATATATTGTATGTTGATTACAGGATAGATATCTAAATACGCGTTTAAGTAGGTAATAAATAAAAAATGGATAATTAGAGAATACCTTTCATGAAAAGAAATACATTGAGTACGAAATAAAATCGTTAGCAATTTTTAATCTGGACAAATGGCAACAGATCGCATATATTATATCTCACTTCCATCTAAGGATGCACCTACACTCTACAGGGTGAGTTTGTAAAGTGTTACAAGGCGATGACTCGAAAATTGTTTTAAATATTTTGATGTATATGTATATACTATATACATTCATTATACCTAGTATTTTATATCCAGTATGGATATTTTATCAATACACATTTTGGAAGTGATATGGATGTTTAGATACACAAAGTATATACGTGTAACATTCATTTTAAATTTACAATGTACAAAGGATCTCCTCTCGATGATATTGTATGTATATACCTTGGATTATAGGGTCGCGTTTTTTGTGTATTACGGCGATGAAGATAATAAATTGCATATTGCAAATACAGTTCATTCTTCTGAAATCGGGAGTGTTATTCGGAGTTATATGTTTATCTTTATTACTTTATTTGCCATTCGGTGTTTCATCGTCAATCAAATTTGAGGATTAGAGCAGTTCCCTCTATAGAACATCCACTCTGAATATTTATACAACATACATGGAATATCCATTTGAAGATCTTTGCATATTACAGGATTATTTGTGGTATATTCAATATAAGAAGCATGTGAATATACATAAGACATCCAAAACGTATATACTATGTAATATGTGAGGTCTGCACATTTCCACAATGTATGGATATATTTTGTATTTGTATTTGTACATTTTTATATTGCCAGTACATTCCGTAGAGAAATGCATGCAATATTTGTCATAAATTGTAACAGCAGAAATTACATAGAAAAGAATAACAACTAACAAGATTGACAAATTACCAATATAACATAATGTAAATATAAATATAATGAAACAATAAAAATAAAAATAAAATTATCTACAGATATACTAACATGCCAACATAACTACGGAAAGCGTTTTCTTTTTATTTCGATAACGAGATGTAGTCACTTAAGCAATAAAATGTATATTGGAGTAAAAACTGTTTGAGTTTTAACCTAAACTGTCTAAAGGTAAGGATATTTTTAATTGCGTCTGGTAATACATTAAAAATTTTGCAGCATTGATAAATTAAATTATTCTGGAATAATGCTGTCCTATGTTTACCAGGGTTTAGATTAGTTTTATGTCGGGTGCTATAATTATGTACAGGTTGTATAAAGCGAGTCTTATTTTTATACCCGAAGCAGCATATTTCCAAAATGCACGTGTCTACAACTGTTAATATATTTAATTCTTTAAAATATGATCGGCAGGAAGTTCTGAAGGGTAGATTGCAGATGGTTCTAATCCCCCGTTTTTTTAGTATCAGCACGCGTTGTACTTGAGCACTACCACCCCAGTTTATTATATTGTACTTAATGTGCGAGTGAAAGTTCGAATGATACAGGGTGAGAAGCGTAGATCTAGTGCAAAGATTTTTTAAAGCAATTAGGGAGTAGCAAGAATTTCGGAATTTTTTACATACGTTATCAATATGCAAGGACCATGTATCCTGACAAACAGTCAGGTCAAGTATTTTTGTCGACTCTAGACAGGTTAAGCCTCCAACTCCAAGAGCTTTTGTATTACAGATACTACGTGTACTTCCAAAAGGAACCAACACAGTTTTGTCCAAGTTAATAATCACTTTACTATTAGTGCATCGGTGTAGTTTATCCAGCGTGTGCTTTATTATAAAAGTAAGATCAGACGTTGTTGAAACTTGAAACTTTGACATATGCCTGGCGTCGCCGCCTCTCCCAGGATTTAGTCAACGGTCGTGAGGATGCGTCCCTGGTAGGCACTATCAGGGACGTTTCACCACTACTTTGTTGCCATCGCGCTGGGCCGCGACATATGCCAAACAATGTGGTGGAGTTTGTGGATTGGGGGGTTTGTGGGGGGGCGGCTAACTGGGTGTTATCCGACCCGAACGGGTATGGCCACAGCTTCGCCACTGGTATTCTGCCTTAGAGGGAACTCTGCTTCCTAGTGATAGCTTCTTCTCCGCGCGTTCGATGTCTTCCGATGTTCCTATCCTTTAGTATCGTTCCCTTCCCTGTTTTCCCCCGTGTTCCTCCTCTTGGCTACTTGTGCTTATGTCTGAATCTTCTTCCACCTCCAGTATTCTTCTGCTTTCTTACTTCATTTGATGCTTGTCTCTGCTCCACTCTTCCCAACTTCCCATGGGAATCCCCGAGGCCATTACCGTTTGGTCTATGGTGGTGTTCCATCTATTCCGAGGCACATAGATTCTTGGCAGCCCGTAGGATATGTTTGCCTTAATTAAAATGTTAGTGTCGTCAGCGTATGAAATGACGGTTATATTCTTACTATTGTTATTTTCCACAAGATACGGTACAAGGTCATTGCTATATATTATAAACAATGTAGGGCCTAAAATTGAACCCTGTGGTACCCCTGACAGTATAGTTAACGCGTCACCACGTTCACCACTTGGCAGTTCTACCTTCTGCGATCTCTTGCACAGGTACGATTTAAATAACTCAAGAGCGGTGCCGCGAATACCGTAATGATACATTTTCGCAATGGGGTCATCCCGCCTTCATTTTTTATTTCTGATCCACAAAGTACATTAAAAATAAAAAGACCCGTGTATCCTCAATTTTTATTTGCGAGTAAAATAAACCCAAAATAAATTATTGAAAAGCTGTGTTTTTAGTCCGAATTTGAAACGCTTCAGACTAAATACGTCACAAACCTACAACCAATCACGAAGAAGTGAGCTGGCAACCTTACGCGAGGGTGTGACGTTTGTCACATTTGACGTTTTGAGAGGGATGTTTTAACTGCATCTAGCACGAAAGTGACAAGTGCCTGTGACAGATGACGCAAGTTATCACAGCCGTCTATAATTACAAGCCGTGCTGAGAATTATGGCAACACTGCATGGTAGGCCGATTTCCTAATTCAACTTGACAGATTTCAGGTGTATTTTATGTGTTTTGGGTGTAATATTCCTTTTTACCTGTTTTAACAGAGCGAGATTGCGACAATTTGTGTTACTCCGTACGGAATGAACAGAAATTATTATTCAGGTAAGTTGCTAAACGAAATATATCGATTTATTGTCATAACCTCTAAAGCAGGCTACTCCTTAGTGGACCCTTTACAAGCACTTGTATTTGTTCAAAGTACCTGTACAAGCTCAAATATGACCTACACACTACGTGGTACGTACGTAAGTACGGTAAGTGTTTATCGTGAAAGAATACAATAATTATTTTATTAGTTGGTATTTCAGATATTCTAGCACGGACATGTCAAGTCGATTTTCTGAAGGAACCTTCCGACTTATTCCCAGGAGTACACGGTGCGGGAATTTGAAGTCTACGGGGCTCCCCTCTTTAAAAGCTTCGTACCTAGACCCACTGGAGTAGCGACTGGCTTAAAATCTGCCATTCCGAATCACACCTGGTCGTTGATAAAATCTCGCTGATGCACAGCGATTTACTGTCCTTTTGCCGAAATTAAGTGCCCAAGCGTGTGCTTCACCTCGACCTCTTTCGACAGAAGTTCACCAATTTCGGAGATCTCGATGGAAAACACATTATGATGCAGTTACCAATTTACAGCGTTCCGAATTTTAACGTCAAATAAAAATGTTATTATCTACTTTTGTAAATAAATAAAATATATGTACAATTGTAAGCTGCTTAAATATCTTTCTTCTGTATTAAAACCACCAAGGCGAAACACAGGAGAGAGGAAAAATGCAATTTTTCAAGAGCAACAAGACGCCATTAAAATTATATCGGCCCACCGATTGACTTTCGGACAACGTGGCCAAACTTCTCAGCATGGCTTGTAATTATAGACGGCTATGAAGTTATAAATGCCATTCTCCTGCAATATTGCCAAGTCGTTATGTCATCTGAATGGTTCTAGGAGCTGATTGGTCGGGTTTATTACGTCACAGAGCCCGCCACAATCATATCGTTTTGAATAAACCTTTAAAACCGCACATGTTCATTATTTTTTCGTTAATCAGCCTCTATTTTTAAATAAACTTTTACTGTCCAAAAAAATGTTTTATGGTTTCAGGTGCACGCTTATTAAATTAGAACTGCGGAATTCAACTATACTGTAAACCCCCATTAAAGTGCTGTGATTTACGGTATCAAACGCCGCTGAAAAATCTGCAGACCTGCAACTAACATACGACAAAATCCCACGTAGAATGTGCATGTTATATTCAATGTATACAGTTCTGCTATGTGGGAAACAGTCTCCCTTTATGAAGAGAGCAAGATCGAATTTTCGGAAGCTACGATTGAGCATGCAGAAGCTGAAATACACCCCAGAATCCAAATACTTAGTCATGCTGGACAAGAGGCTAACTTGGAAGCTTCCCATCACCATCATGAGCCAATGAGTTGTCACAGCCTTATAGAGAGGACGGGTTCTAAACCCCCCCCCCCTCCTTCTGGCTGCACACCACTGCAATTAGGCCTATCTCGATCTACCTTGAGGTGGTATCGTGGTCCAAAAGCAGAAGTAAAATCAGTTCAGAGCCAGCTTAACAGACTGCAACGAATAACCTGTCTCTTATTGAATGAACTGCACAAACTACGCTGGCACGCAGTTATTCGACATTTCTGGGGTATCCTCCGCTATCAACGCGATCTTTTAAAGTACCCCAAAAGAAGAAATTGGGGGGCGAAACATCAGGTGATCTGGGTGGGCAGTTAACCGATTACCTATCCATTGATTGTTATAATTGTCCCACAGTTTTTGGTATTATGGGGTGGCGCTCTATCTTGTTGGAACCAATAATTCGCATAGAGGTGCAATGGAATATCCATATATTGATGTAGCTCGTATGTGCAAAAAGTTGAGGCCTATACTTCTTCGGTGAGCCTCTCGGGAAAGAAGTGTGACCCGATAACATACAAATCGATCAATGCGACCCAAATATCTTATCCGAACCGCCCTCGTCTGATTTCTCTATATTTCGTAGGATTTTCGGTCGACCATACCCTCATGTTATTCCTATTGAACATGCCACAACTTGAAAAGTAACATTTGCGTTCTCTGGAAATCTGGGTTAGCTGCTACTTGCTCTAAAAGCCATTCGAAAAATCGCATAGTATGTGGCCCATCGCCGGCAGAGTTGGACTGGGTCAAGCATAGAGTGATCCAGTGACCCGGTGACCCAGTTAGTTTACTGACCCAATGACCCGGTGACCCGATGACCCAGTTGACCCGGTGATCCAGCTTGACCCGGTGACCCAGCATTAAGTTTCATTTATTTCATAATCTGTACACTTGAACCGAGGGCACTGACTTAACTGCGTTATTCGATCAAACTAGGTTACTGGGTCGAATTGGGTCCCAGGGTGAAATTAGGTCGCTGGGTCAAACTTCACTTACGGAATGAAATTCACGAGGCAACGTTAGGATGGAATAGAAAGGTTTTAGTTGACGATCTCATTTAACGAGAGTGATCGAGTTTAATTATAATAATAAAGAATGTAAGAAAAGAGTTATAGCAATCGTAAAGCGCAGCAGGAATCGATGACAAAATATCAAATGTTGAATCCGTTCCAAATCCGTCTTGGTGTAGTATACATTGATGTGTAAACTGCAGGGTGGGTCTCCTTCGATAGGTTGAAATAATGCCAACGATGAGAGCGAGTCACCTTGTGGCTGAAAATTTACGTGCTATGAACGTAATTTGGGTTTCGCATTTGAGATTTCAGACGGGACATCCTGTACAATATTCTAATTTATTTTGTTTAGAACCTGAGGGACGCGTTGCCAAGTGGACACAGAATTTCAAGATTTTATTTGATGGTCATTGTAAGATTCTTTTTTCTTTTTGTATTGTATAGGTAATTTGGGGTTTCTTATTGCATTTAAGTGAGTGTATACAATTCAAGGAACGCAAAAATATGGAAGCATTTATTTTGGAATGACGAAAGAGAGAAGTCTTATTCAACTGCCAACTGTTTAGACCACTTTGAGTTCCGTTACATTTAAAGCTCGTTCCGTAACTGTGAAACCCTTGCTCTAAACCAACTCCTACAAAGGTCTATGGGAAGATTATTAATTCTTGCTGATCTTCCAAATACAGTAAACAAGCTGTGTGTTCCTTAATTGTACTTACAAAAACTCGTTCGTCCTCTAAATCGATTGCTAACCACAACCTTTTTTCGAAAAATCTGTTTCCCATAGAAAGTGGAAAAAATTCAACCAACCTTCTAGACCAATTCTAAACCAACAATTCTTCATTATGGAAATTTGAAAAAAAAACTACTATAATAATCACTTAAGTTTATTCCATAGCTACTTATCTGTATAAGGTATATAAATTTCGTCTTCTTGTTGCGCTCCGTTTTGAAAGAGGACGCCAATTACTAACTTTATGAAGCGTGCCACAGCATGTGAGTTCTAAGCAGACAATAATTAATTTCATCTTTACGATTACTCGGCTTTATTGTTATGTTCTGCGATCATAAAACGCCTCTTAGTAGTGGTTTTAGTTATAATATAATAAAAGTTTAGCTTTCGGCTCAAGTGTAATGGTGCACTAAAATGATAATAATCGGTGACGTTTCTTGACATGTGGTACTATTACAACTTTGAACATTTACAGCTGTTATGATTTGAATTATGTTTCCTATAAGGTTAGAAGAGGATTAAAGTAACAAGTATACAATGCTACATTGAGACGCAACAGAATGAGAACAAAATGTAGTGCT